>NC_092152.1:67609492-67921992 GCF_045791955.1 Oncorhynchus clarkii lewisi | reverse complement strand
TAAGCCAACCTCAGCAAGAACCTAAATTAGCATCGAATTTCAACGTGAAGGTGACGACCTACACGCTGGAAGGATGAATTTCGACTATACCAGCCAGAATATAGCATGAGCATATAGCATGGTAACTTGGTATGAACTTTGAACCCTTATTCACTAAAGAAGTGATACCTCCTAGCCGTTGCGTTAGCGCAGCAACTGTAGACGTGGGCTAGGAGAGGACGGACAGAGTATCTATTCTACCACACGACGACGGTACTACCAAGTATCCAGTTCACCACCAGAGACATTCTTCAAAGGACAAGAGATCCCTGCTGGGCAACCCGGCCTACTATCTACGACCAAGCTACCGAAGCGCAGCTCAGAGTAAATATTTATTGCATTTTCCTTTTTCAAATGGGCGGTAATTTAGAATGCATAAGATACTGTACACACAATCTTTTTTGTTCCTCAGTCTTCCCGCTCTTTCATTCAAAACCCAACCCCCTTTCTTTGTGTAACCAGCCGTCATATCTGTTCCGTCCACTAGGGACGTTTCCCTTTCTGACATAATTTGTAATCAATGTATGATCCATTCTGGGTAGATGTAATTCTGTGTGATTTATTTAGGTATTTAGTAAATAAATAATTAAACCAAATGTTGTATTGCTGATTCAACTTGTTAGCCAGGGTTTGTGAAGATAACCAATACTTTACAACTTTCAGATGAGACTGAATAAGGTGACGATTAAATATTGACTGCTATTGAGGTAAAGATTACCAGGTCTTTAAGAGTTTAATCGGAAGATAACAGCTCTATAAACATTATTTCGTGGTGCCCCAACTTTCTAGTTAATTACATTTACCTGATTAGCTTAATCAGGTAATATTAATTACAGAGAAATTATTTTATAGAATAGCATGTCATATCACTTAATCTGGCATAGCCAAAGACACTACAATGTTCTAAGGACCTCTTCAGATGTCCAAAACCGCATTGTGTTTCTAGTGATCAGTCTGCAACAGTCTGAACAGAGAGGGATGGGATGAATATGGGGAGTTGTAAGTGTTTGTATGTTTGCTGTAGAACAGTATATGTACAGTATAACAGGAATCAACATACAATCAGATAAAAAGATAAAGGGTATTGAAAATATGAAACATTTAAATGAGAAAATAGTGACAGGAGGACTAATGGAAAGAGTGACAGGAGGAGTAATGGAAAGAATGACAGGAGGAGTAATGGAAAGAGTAACAGGAGGAGTAATGGAAAGAGTGACAGGAGGAGTAATGGAAAGAGTGACAGGAGGAGTAATGGAAATAGTGACAGGAGGAGTAATGGAAAGAGTGACAGGAGGAGTAATGGAAAGAGTGACAGGAGGACTAATGGAAAGAGTGACAGGAGGACTAATGGAAAGAATGACAGGAGGACTAATGGAAAGAGTGACAGGAGGAGTAATGGAAAGAGTGACAGGAGGAGTAATGGAAAGAGTAACAGGAGGAGTAATGGAAAGAGTGACAGGAGGAGTAATGGAAAGAGTGACAGGAGGAGTAATGGAAAGAGTGACAGGAGGAGTAATGGAAAGAGTAACAGGAGGAGTAATGGAAAGAGTAACAGGAGGAGAAATGGAAAGAGTAGGTATTTTCTTTGGATATTCAAATAGCCATTTTGTCCAGTGTGTTTGTCTTTCTCAGACTGAATGGAATTCTCCTTCACTGCCTCTAATCTGACCTAATCCCACCTCAATAATCCTGTTGGTCTTCATTGATTTGGGCTAAATAAACTGTGAAGTCATTGTGTGTGTGTGTGTATCTGTGTGCTTGCACGGGAGTATATTTGTGTCTTTTCCTACCACTCTATTCCCCTCACGTCGAGACACCCAGTTTACGACGCTAAATACAATAGAGACGACTAGCTCCACACAATAGAAAGCTGAACAAATGCCCCAGAAAAGAAAAGCTCTATCCTCATACCAATGGACCTTTTGATTAAGACTACAGTGTTTAGCTACTCTATCAACACATGGATACTCTGTGGTATGAGAGAGAGAGAGAGAGAGAGAGAGAAAATATGTTGTTCCTCGCTGCAGGGAGTAGAGTAAGGGAGCTGTGTAAAGTCATGCCACTCCTCCTGTCCAACCGCCTGCACAAACAAACAACAACAAACTCTGTCAGTCTTCTTTCACAATCAACTCATGAAGAGGATCAAAGACAAATAAATCTTTTGAAACATTTATCTGTCATCAGCTCCATTCTTGTCTGCTCCTATCACTCACGGGTCAGAGTAGGTGGGTGGTATCCCTTTACACAGGGTTACACCCTTTCATCCTCTCTTTCCCTCCTCATCCTCACCCCTCTTCTTCCCTTTCTTCCCACTTCGACTAACGATACCCCCCCCCCCCCCCCCCCCCCCCGTCGCACTGCATCGCCCTTTGAAGTTAATGAGACAAACTATCAGCCGTACCCATTTTAATTAGAAAACGGACAGAATGATTACATTTTTAATTGAAGCTGTCATTTTCAATTAAGATATGAGGTCCTTGAGAATCCCTCTCATCTTTCCCTCCGTTATTTATTCATTTATTGGCACACTCCCTCACTTTTCTACTCCTCTGCCAGATCCCCTGCTCCCCTCTACCTCTCCTCTTCCCAGAGCTAAAGACCCGTCTCATCAGTTGACCAGGTGCACCTCTCCACTGTAGAGGACCATCCTCTCTCTCCTCTATGCCCTTTTCCACCCTTCCTCTCTCTCTCTCCAGTCCAAACTCCTCCCTCCTCTTATCGCTTCTCTTTTCCCCTCCCATCTCCTCTGTTTCTGCCTCACGCTCCGCTCCATGTTTTTGCTTCCTCCCTCACTCCTCTATCCCACTCCTTCTTTCCTTGCTTCTCCCCGTCTCCTTGTTTCTCCACATCCCACTTTCACTCTACTCTCCTCGTCTATCCCTGAATTCCTCCCACTTTCCAACACTCCTCATCTCTTCATCCTCCCCTCTCCTCCCTCCCTCTCCAATAAATGGTTCTAATCAGAGGGCTGAAGAGATACATTAGCCTCTCTGGCGTGTCTGAGACGAGCCCTGTCTCTCCCTGCCTCGCCATCTTTTCTTTCCACACACACAAACACACATACACACACAAACACACACACACAGCATTCCAAGTTAGACCACATTTAACAGAAGAATGCTTGCAACTGATTTTATTTTGATCTGATCGGAGGCTGACGATAATTTCGTATCCTCCTTGAGGCCATTAAGTGTTGAAAAATCAAATGCAAAGGAAGACTTTATTGGGATGAGGTAAACAGCAGATCAAATCCATTATCTTCACAGTAGAGGCTCATGGACATTCTGAAATGTTCTCAATGTCCATAAAGACACTGGGACTAAACGTTGGAAAAACAAAAAGTCATGATAGATGCTCATTAAAATAAATAGATTTTATACTTTGCTTAGGAGAATTATGAGTTGCAACGAGCCTAGTCTGTCTATCATGGCTTAATATCATCAGGTGGAACTAATGCATCTAAAGCAAACCAATCGACTCTATTTCCCATGTCCCACTCCAGTGCAAGTTGACTGTCTTGGCCTGAGCTGAACACGACCCTCTTATAAAGAGTGTGGTTAGAGGTCCCATCCAGGTTAGCTGTTGTAGATTCTGAGGACGGGGGACGCCATTTTGAGATGAAACCTGCAGCCGTGATGGAGAACATGTAAACAGAGGGAGAGTAAGTCAAATGGTTAATAACAAGACAAAGTGGTCACTGACTGAAAACGTACGGTTCCTCCTCCCTCGCCGTTATCATCCGACCTCTTCCTGTTCCTCCCCCCTCCCCGTTATCATCTGACCTCTTCCTGTTCCTCCCCCCTCACCGTTATCATCCGACCTCTTCCTGTTCCTCCCACCTCCCCGTTATCATCCGACCTCTTCCTGTTCCTCCCCCCTCCCCGTTATCATCCGACCTCTTCCTGTTCCTCCCCCCTCCCCGTTATCATCCGACCTATTCCTGTTCCTCCCCCCTCCCCGTTATCATCCGACCTCTTCCTGTTCCTCCCCCCTCCCCGTTATCTTCCTGTTCCTCCCCCCTCCCCGTTATCATCCGACCTCTTCCTGTTCCTCCTCCCTCCCCGTTATCATCCGACCTCTTCCTGTTCCTCCTCCCTCACCGTTATCATCCGACCTCTTCCTGTTCCTCCCCCCTCCCCGTTATCATCCGACCTCTTCCTGTTCCTCCTCCCTCTCCGTTATCATCCGACCTCTTCCTGTTCCTCCTCCCTCTTCGTTATCATCTGACCTCTTCCTGTTCCTCCCCCCTCCCCGTTATCATCCGACCTCTTCCTGTTCCTCCCCCCTCACCGTTATCATCCGACCTCTTCCTGTTCCTCCCCCCTCCCCGTTATCATCCGACCTCTTTCTGTTCCTCCCCCCTCCCCGTTATCATCCGGCCTCTTCCTGTTCCTCCCCCCTCCCCGTTATCATCCGACCTCTTCCTGTTCCTCCCCCCTCCCCGTTATCATCCGACCTCTTCCTGTTCCTCCCCCCTCCCCGTTATCATCCGACCTCTTTCTGTTCCTCCCCCCTCCTATTGCCAGACATACACTAGCTGGAGTGGGCAGTTCTTTTCTCTCCATCTCGTGGTGAGGAGGCTCTCAAGAGCAGCCAGGGCCATTCTGTCCTCACAGCACAATGCTGCTTTCTCATTAACTCTTATCAAAGTTCATCTGGCATCCAAATGCAATGTGCCGGGCGCTCGGTCTGCAATAAAGAGAGGAGTAGACAAAGACAGAGGGAAGAGAGAATAGAGAGAACATGTTCCCATAATGTAGATAAAGGGCTAAAAGATATTGGTTTAATGATGAGGGGAACTGTAGCGTATTCACAAGCTCCCTTTTTGAATAGATTCAGTTATTGGTTTGGGCTAAAATTAGTTACTGTTCCTATTAAGCAGTGGGCCCTGATAATTTTCTCTCCCCATAACCATATAATTGGCTTTGTGTGTATGGATTTGGAGGGCTGGGAAATAAATGAGAAATGCATTAGTACCTTGGAGAGAAATAAAGATGCAACCTTATCAACCTATCCTATACAGTGGGGCAAAAAAGTATTTAGTCAGCCACCAATTGTGCAAGTTCTCCCACTTAAAAAGATGAGGCCTGTAATTTTCATCATAGGTACACTTCCACTATGACAGACAAAATGATGGAAAAAAAATCCAGAAAATCACATTGTAGGATTTTTAATGAATTTATTTGCAAATTGTGGTGGAAAATAAGTATTTGGTCAATAACAAAAGTTTATCTCAATACTTTGTTATATACCCTTTGTTGGCAATGACAGAGGTCAAACGTTTTCTGTAATTCTTCACAAGGAGAACTTGCACAATTGGTGGCTGACTAAATACTTTTTTGCCCCACTGTAGAGTGTTTCTCTGAGCAGTGGCATGTTATTTACTCTTCAACTAGTTCTCCCAAACACATTGAGGTTATACAGGGGACAAGGGCGGCAGGTAGCCTTATGGTTAGAGCGTTGGACCAGTAACCGAAAGGTTGTTAGATCAAATCCCTGAGCTAACAAGGTAAAAATGTAATTCTGCCCCTGAACGGCATTTTAAATAAGAATTTGTTCTTAACTGACTTGCCTAGTTAAATAAACAAATAAACAGTCTCTGATGCTGGCCCTTAATTGGGCAATCAGGGCCATTGATTGGTTGGAGCATCCACTCACCTGGTGTCTCAGGTCTTAATCAGTTAGTAAAAGGTAGGGATGAAAACCAGAACACACTGCATCCCCCAATAACTGGAGGGACATAGGTTTATGCTAACTCTATAGGCCTTGTCTGCTAATGTCTATATCCCCTACCATCAACCTCCCCATAAGAGTCGTAATCAGACATCCCTCTCTCACCCCCTCGTTGCAGGTGGGCATTGGAGCCCTCATTACCATTGGAATGTAAAATGCTTTAATTGACTACTGATTGCAGCCTTCAGTAGCCCTGCTGCTTTGACATACTTAGAGAGAGAGAGAGAGAGATGGAAACGGTGGGAGAGAAAGAGAGAAGTGAGATTGAGGAACAGAGCGAGTGAATATAATAGAACAAGTAATAGAAGGACAGAGAGAGAAACACCTCCAGAATAAATGAGCCGGAGGAGAGGAAGGGTTGGGTCTGAAGGGGAGCTCAGTTATCTGTGAGCTCTGAGTAATTGGCTCTATTGTTGTGGCTGATTATCAGCCGCTGGTTTAACCAGACTAATCTGGAGCTCTCCTCCCCGCTGAAAGGCCCACATATCTCCTCCACATGCCGCCAGCTACACTACCACTACGCTGCTATTCAGGTACTTTATTCTTCTTCTGTGAAAGAGAGCGGTGAACGGCGTCACCATTTTTACCCCTGGCTTCCTCCATGGTGATTCATACGGCACTTCGTTGTGTAGATAAATATCTGTAGGAATCAGAGGAGACCATCTGATCCCATAAACACCACAGGAGTGTTTAATCATGACGAATGGTGTCTGTGGGAGGTGATCCATGCAGCTCAGACGAACCCCCGCCTCATTATGAAGTCCGCTAGAGTTATGCATGTGTGTATCTGAAAGAATTCAGTTGGGGGTTTGTGTGTGTGTGTGTGCTTGTGTTTGACAATGAGAAAGAAGTGCCTCAGTCTGTCCCTCTTAACATGTGTGTGTGTGTGTGTGTGTGTGTGTGTGTGTGTGTAACCCTGAATATGTGTGTGTGTAAGAGCTGTGGGTTTTGGGGATGCTGCTCTTCCCCTGCTCCCTCTTTAATTGGCTCCTGGCCCATTGGCCTTGCTTGAATGGAGAGTCATTTAGAGACTTTCCCTCTCAAACACAACAGTAATTGTCATCCTCCTTCCGCTCGCTGCCCCAGGAGAAATTGCATTCCTGTTTCCTTACAATGGTGGGTCGGTGGCGGACTAGGGCAGTAATATCACTGTTATTACCATGACAATGGGAGCTAATTCCACTGGCACTGCCTCCATTCTGAGGTGAGCTACGGCGCCAGCTTATCAGAGGGCACCATGAGACCAGCGGGCTGCAGGCCGGCCAGCCACGCTAACACTGGCTCTAGGATAGGGCTCTGTCTCTCACATGGAGCATGGGCACACACACACACACACACGTGAAGGTACTCTCATACACACACACGTATAGAACATGGGCAAACACACACTTTCTGTAACATGCATGATACACACATACAGTAGTATATCCAGTGCACGCTATGGCTGGGCGATCACATTCATTTGGTTCATTCAAATGTACGTTTTTGTGCGATATTCCAAATGCCTGTATTACATTTTCGTTTTAATGAACGTTTATGTCCTCATGTTGTCTTTTTGGTCTCGTCTCATTCACTCGTTCTGTGCCGTGTCAGAGAGGAAGAGGCAGAGCGAGAGGCTTCACTCTCTCCAGAATCTGTCCAAAATAAACTCTATGCGTTTCTACGGGCTTATTTTGGACCTAAGCTTGTCGCCGTCCTTCCCACCTTTGGGACAATGACTCCCATTGTTAGGGTGGAGACATGAGTATCTCATCATTATAACTCTGGCGGTGTGCACCTTCCAATTTACACACACACCAAGCCCCTCCCCTTGCCTCTCAAAACAACAAAGGTGACATCACTTCTTCAACACGCTATTTGAAGTTTGGTGGTCCAACAGAATCGGTCATATGGACACCGAAACACATTGAGATATTATTTTACTGCAATAGAGTCGAAGGTATTGATACTCTTTTTATGTCTCAACTTCTCTAAAACTGGAGTCTCAATGAACATTGATTCTGGAAATGTAATGCTCTGCACAGAATGACAGT
Source organism: Oncorhynchus clarkii lewisi (assembly GCF_045791955.1). Lineage (NCBI taxonomy): Eukaryota > Metazoa > Chordata > Actinopteri > Salmoniformes > Salmonidae > Oncorhynchus > Oncorhynchus clarkii. The sequence goes on along the minus strand of NC_092152.1, from coordinate 67,914,187 downwards.
GGACAGGCTGACGTGCTTTTCAAACAGTTGGAGATGGACAGAAGGATGTGTTCATAACAAATGCACGGTTTTGCCTTGTAAGCAAAAAACTTGAAATATAAAGATTAGTTTGAGACCTGTGTTCATTTTATATAACGCCTGCTACAATGTTAGTCATTATTAGTGAATGTACACCATGCACGGTTTTTAACAAAAATGGCTTTCTCATAGACAGACTTGAAAGCCAGATCAGTGATTATTGCAAAAAAAAACAGTTAAACTATTTAGATAAAGTAATTATATAAAGCCTAGTCAATTTCACAAGCCCTGAATTCATTCGATTATTGCTGACTGTTTGAAATGCAGTGTATTTGACCTTTAATTGTACAACAAAGCTTAGCTAGAAAAACCTTAAAATAATCTAGATACTGTATATCATGAATCGCCCATAAGTGAAAAGGCATTATCAGCCAGCCCTAGAGCACCCACACACTTTACATGCATACATGTCAATCAAGACTCAGTCGCAGCACACGCATTGTCATACAAACAGTTAGAAGCTCGAAAACCAGTTTCATCTGCATTATGGCAGGCATGTCTATCACATGAACACAGTATCTACATTTCTCACTGCATCTACAATCAATACCACGTTATCAGTTTGTTCAATGTAGAGCAGAACAACCCCGACTATGAACAACTGTAAGTCAAAATGTCTCCCTGTATTCTTTACTGTAAATTCATAGTGATTTGCTCAAGTCTGATTTCTGTGTGGTGAATATGGGTGATTGTACTTCCATTTTAAAAACAACTATTTCAGTAGTTTTGTCTTTTGTACCAATCAGCTGTTGAGTGGCAGCGTGGCAACGCAGTGGAGCTTGGCATTAACACCACTGATTAATGCAGGTATGGTAAACACACACACACTGTTATTGCTCGTCTTCCTCCTCCACTGCCCACCTGTTAACCTGGTGACCTTCTCCCAGCTTTGTTCATTTGCATGATTCCACTGCAGCACTGCAGGTTGGTTTAATCCCTCTCTCTGCAGCCGACTCCTCCCCTCATCCTCCCACCCTCATCCCCCTCTCCCCTCCTAGTGCTGCCTGCCAGACAGCTGAACACACTGATCCCTGGTCCATAGGGATTGCTGGACACTGTCTGTGATGTCACCTCAGAGACGCTCCCAACACACAGGAGTAAAATTGGCCTCTTCCCAAACTAGTGTAGGACACACACCACAGTGCCACGTTCACAAACAATTCCAAACAAACACTCACATATTAGAACACAAAAGTTTCACTAAAAACCATACACATTCACAGAGACCAATAGAATTACCCAGTCTGGAAAAATACCCCACAACACATTGTAGCAAACCGTTTTAATTCACTTACTGGATGATTGAGAAAGCAAAAATAGTGGTTGTCATGGTACTGTACAATCAAACTGACAATGAAGGGAGGCAGTTATGGCAAACATCACAAATGAATCATAATGTAGCTAAGTCTGAAAAAAATCATATGCAATACAAAAAACAGTACAGTACAAAACAGATTTGTGCTGCCATGGACCATCTACAGTTGAGCTCAAAAACTCTGTTGGTTTGGAAGTTCTCCCATTGTGTGCTTTTTTCCTGCACTGGATAGACGGGCCCAGTCCTGACCAGCAACAGGGGATATGTGCAACAAGGGTTGGAGTGAAAAACACTGGATGAAATAAGACCAATAAGACCAGCTTCTGCTTGACACACCCAGACCGGGTCCAACGAACGGCCCAAACGACCCACCTCCCCAACCCCTCCAATGCTGTGCTCTCCACCCTCGAGTGCCGAGTTCATCACCGGCCAACTTCCCACAGGGCTACGTGCTCTGGACCTGTGGACACACACAGGAGTAATAGAGACAGACAGAGTAGAGGGAATAAATGGTATGGAATGTATCCCAAATCCCCAGTAATCGTAGCCTGGGCTCCATTCAGACGTGAGTGTGCAGAGAACATTAATATTCTACAACACAGTGGAGGAGGCTAATAATGGAGCACCTTTTCTCTATAGACACATACTGTACACACCCACACACCACACACCACACATACTGTACACACACCACACATACTGTACACACACCACACATACTGTACACACACCACACATACTGTACACACCCACACACCACACATACTGTACACACCCACACACCACACATACTGTACACACACCACACACCACACATAGTGTACACACACCACATATACTGTACACACCCACACACCACACATAATGTACACACCCACACACCACACACTGTACACACACCACACATACTGTACACACCCGCACACCACACATACTGTACACACCCACACACCACACATACTGTACGCACACCACACATACTGTACACACACCACACATACTGTACACACACCACACATACTGTACACACCCACACACCACACATACTGTACACACCCACACACCACACACTGTACACACCCACACACCACACACACCCACACACCACACATACTGTACACACACCACACATACTGTACACACCCACACACCACACATACTGTACACACACCACATATACTGTACACACCCACACAACACACATACTGTACACACACCACATATACTGTACACACCCACACAGCACACATACTGTACACACCCACACACCACACATACTGTACACACACCACACATACTGTACACACCCACACACCACACATACTGCACACACACCACACATACTGTACACACACCACACATACTGTACACACCCACACACCACACATACTGTACACACCACACATAATGTACACACCCACACACCACACATACTGTACACACCCACACACCACACATACTGTACACACCCACACATATTGTACACACCCACACACCACACATACTGTACACACACCACACATACTGTACACACCCACACATACAGTACACACCTACATACTGTACACATACTGTACACACACCACACATACTGTACACACACACACACACACCACACATACTGTACACACCCACACATACTGGACACACCCACACATACTTCTACACCCACACACCACACACTGTACACACCCACGTGTACACACACACACACCACACATACTGTACACACCACACATACTGTGCACCCACACACCACACATACTGTACACACCCACGTGCACCCACACATACTGTACACAACCACACACCACACACTGTACACACCCACGTGCACCCACACACCACACATACTATACACACCCACGTGCACCCACACACCACACATACTGTACACACCCACGTGCACACACACACCACACATACTGTACACACACCCACACCACACACACTGTACACACCCACACACATACAGTACATACCCACGTGCACACAAACACCATACATGCACAAGTGCAAACAAGCGTGCACACACGCACACAAAACTATTTTCTAGTAATCTCTCATTGGGCCTTGTTTTCATTTTGGGCAATGAGGGCCCAAAATGGAACCCCCAACAGTCAAGGGGTAGGAGGGGAGAATACAAACAGATGTGGCTCTAGCCTAAAACACAATTCCCATGGTGCAGAACACTGGAACAGCCACACTCCTACCTCTCTAAAAACAAATATATATACTGTATGTATGTGTATATATATATATATATATATATATATATATATATATATATATATATATACACACACACACACACACTGTATCTGGGTAATTGTGTGGACCCCTCAGGCTCCCTGTGCTTTCCACTTATAATTGTATTGCCAATTAACAGAACACATCAATGCAGCTTCACAATTATACCTTCAGGGGGGTACGATAGAGAGAGAGAGAGAGTGTGTGTGTGCGTGTGTGTGTGTGTGTGGGGGGGGAGCTATTAATCACAGTCAAATCCATTCATTTCACTCTTTGTTGCTCCAATGAATCTTTTGTTTTAGAGTGCTTGTGTAGAGGGGATTGAGCTAAACATGATCCCAGCTAGTCCAGCTGTGTTCTCATGTGTTCTGTTTTCACCAGCCTTATCACTCCACTATGAGCTCTGGTCCCACCCACCCACCCACCCCTTTCCAATCCTCTTTACTGACCCCTCTCTACACAAAGGCTTCTCTCTCTATAAGAAGAGAGAACCGATGGTTTTCCATCAATCAGCACCAGGAGATTCAGAGCTTTTAAACGGTGAGCTGTTAGAAACGTCCAGCAACACTGACTGGATTAGTACAACCCTGGATGATCAATATGAGATTGCAGCGCTCGCCACCTGCCTAGAACACACACAATTAACCAAAACCAAACAAACAAACAATACCACCCTCCAATTCTGAATCAATCACACAGGTGAATTAAAGAGGGGAGAAATGTGTGTGTTTGTTTAGACACTTGGTTCCATTGTAGGCCTGACGTATATCGATCTCTAGAAGGCTCTTTATGAGGAGCCCTGAGTGCCATTGATTCCAGCTGAGTGTATCATTAAAACGTGTGGGCCGTGTCACACAGCCTCTCCCTAATAAACACAGACGGTAAACACAGCACCCAGATCAAGAGTTAGGGCTGTGATGTGTTTATGTGTTCTCTGCTCGGGTTTTATACTGAACACTCACTCCAGTATCCCTCAGCCAGAGAGACCAGGTAAAGATTTAGGCTCCTGATGTCTTTCCCTTGCATGCTGATCTAAGGTCAGTTTTGAGTTTTCTGCTGTGATGGTAAGGGTAGGATTTGGGGATGGTAAGCAGATCCAGATCTGTGTTGTATAGGTAACGTCTACCTATAGTGTTTGAACTTCTCTCTGTCTGTCAGGATTTTTTACGAGCTGCTGTCAGTCTCTCTCTTAATCTGTTGTCATGGTGATGTCAATGTCCAACAGGTGTTTTAAACCACCTGCAGGTTTAGAGAGTTTTAAGATATATCAGTGAATGCTACATCTAGTGGTAATGAGTCTGGATGCAGTGAGGACAGATTCCCTTGATTAGAATATCTCAGCATCTCTGTGTGTTTCTCTCTACCTCTCTCTCTCTCCCTCCCTCTCTTTTCACTTCTCTTTGTGTTCTCTCACCGTACTGGCAGATGTATCGGTTGCGTGTTTTACAGCGCTGGTCGTTCCAGTTGAAGGCGCTGGAAGCCTGCAGCTCCACACAGTTCCCAAAGCTGCAGGGAGAGAGACACAAAGGAGAGGAGAGAGGGAGGAACAGTGAGATGGAGAGAGGGGACACAGAGACATCTGGTGGTCAGACAGAAAATAACAGTTCTGCTTTCAAACACAGTAGCCTTAATGTCCAGGTATCCACAAAGCATCTCAGATAAGGTGTGCTGATCTAGGATCTGTCCATATAATCATATTCATTTTGATCTAAAAGGAAAAACTGATCCTAAATCAGCACTCCTACTCTGAGATGCTTTGTGGGTATGGGCCCAGGCTTCTCTCCTCCTGACACAGAGGGTGAGGTGATAATGTTAGGCTATGTGAGACTATACCTGTGTTCCACACAATATAGAATAACCATGATGGTATCAATATGTTCATTCCAGTAAAAAATATAGTGGAGTCGCATTTGCAGTGCCTCATTCCACCTGCTTACTGTAGATTCTGACTACAATAATATTATTTTATGATTATCCATTCAACAAGGTGACGTGATAATACAAAGTTATAATTGTTGTTACTATTATCATTAAGTTGTCAAAAGTTATGACTCTCTCACCCCTGGTTGTCAGGCTGTCCAAAGGCGAAGCTGTTGTATGTGGGGATTTCTCCTGAGTCCCAGCGGAAAGAGTCCTTTAGAGGTTTATATGTCAGCCCTGGACACAATACACACAACCTTACAGGGCGCTTATCCTTATCTCACCTTTAGATATCTGAATGCTGCTCACACAAACTCCCAAAGTCAGTCTGTCAAAGCTATTTGGCTGTACGTATAGAAGGACAGTAACAGTGACATACCGATCCAGAAGTTGCGTGTCTCAAAGTCAGGGTCTGTGACCTCGTTGCTGGTCTCCAGCTGGCTGAGGTAAAATGCGAGGATGTCCTGAACTTTCTGGTTGTGGATCTGGGCCAGAATCCCCCCTCGCTCCTGGGGTCCAAACACATACCACAATATGGGTTACACACACTCACACACTCACACTCTCTCACTCTCTCTAACCTGACAGCGGGTCTTGGCTCCATAGTAGGTGTCGACCTCTGGAGACACCATGAAGCACTCTCCATCTATCCTCACGTCACAGCTGTGGAAGGGAAACTGCTGCTTCTCTACAGAAACATAAGCAACACACATTAGGCCTCAGTAAAGGAGACACCAGGCACTGACCATCCATCTTGGCTCAAACTCAATGTACAGACCGCAGTCCATTGTGGTCACAAACACTATGACCTTTTATCATTTTGACTTGCTCAACTCTTACGTCCTCTCTCCTCTGTCCTCACTCGCCTCCTTTTGAAAACATCAAAGTTAATCGAGGAGAGTCGGCAAGCAGAGGGAAGGTGGATGAAAATGCAATTGCTTGAAATGAGACTGTCTTTCTCCACTTGTGCGTCAATAGGCAAATGACGTTTACAGAGGTGGATCCCATAATAAATGTGTAAAGTGATCAAAACAAATTAAATTAGTTGTGGAAGATATTTTATAGATAAAACAATAAGTAGCATATTGTTTTTAAGTGTGCATGTTCTTAGTCTCTGACAAAACAAATCTGATTCAAAGGGAGGGGGTGTGACAGACTTCTTCCGCGGTAGGATACACAAGTATCGTCGATGAAAGGTGGTTATCGAGGAGGGGAGGACACTCTTCCTACTGACGAGTTGACACACTGCTCGACCACTCCATCACTTATCGGTTTCCAGGTCAAGGAGGAGAGAGGATGGAGGAGAGAGGACGAAGAAGAGAGGATGGAGGACAATCTTTTGCCCAAACAAGAAAAACCCCTGAGATGCATATGGCTTGATAACACAGTAAACATTGGAATCCATACTGGCTCAAACTAGCAGATACAACTTGAATCTAATCAGGCTGAAGCTTAATAGAAAAAGGGTGCATTGGCTTAGATACAATGATGACAGGAGTCTGGTTCATTCTGGTTAAAAGTAATGGTGAGACAGTGCCACATTAGCTACATAAACTTCTTCCCACCAGGGTTGGGGTCAATTACTTTTAAATTCAAACAGTAAAGAATTGGAATTTCAATGTAACTCATGGATTGACTGGAATTTAAATGGAATTGACCACAACCCTGATTCCCACACACATACACACTCACCTGCACACTCAGCACCCCCATAAACAACATCACACTCAGCACCCCCATAACCAATATCACACTCAGCACCCCCATAACCAACATCACACTCAGCACCCCCATAACCAACATCACACTCAGCACCCACATAACCATCATCACACTCAGCACCCCCATAACCAATATCACACTCAGCACCCCCATAACCAACATCACACTCAGCACCCACATAACCAACATCACACTCAGCACCCCCATAACCAACATCACACTCAGCACCCCCATAACCAACATCACACTCAGCACCCCCATAAACAACATCACACTCAGCACCCCCATAACCAACATCACACTCAGCACCCCCATAAACAACATCACACTTAGCACCCACATAACCAACATCACACTCAGCACCCCCATAACCAACATCACACTCACCTGCACACTCAGCACCCCCATAACCAACATCACACTTGCAGGAGCACTCCTCTTCCTTGTAGCGGCCGTGCACACACTTCACACTGCAGCGCACTGAAACACACACACAGTCACATACAGTATATCGACCATGATGCACCTACAGAGATACCTGAACACATACACTGCAGAGCATGGCTAGTCAGACACACAGAGATAATAATAACTGTAGTAGACTGTCAGACTGGTAAACACGAGCACATAGACTGGTACCCTGACAGAATCGTCCGGTGAACCTAGGTCCACAATGACACTGGCAGGAGGAGATGTTCAGACGACCATGCTGCCCACAGCTCATACGACATGGGTTCCTGGGGGTCTCTGGAACACAGATACATTTTCTAAATACCTTTGCTTAAAATCTTAATTTTTCCATGAATACATTTAGCCTCCAGTTGGTGCTTGTTATCTGACAAGGCCATAATTGCATGGTAAGTGGTTAAGTGTTGGCTATACTGTTAAACCGGATTAGGTGAAAACCCCTTCACATGACAATACTTTAAGTGAGGCAAAAAATACACTTAACGTCTTTGGCTCAAAATAGATAATGAGCTGTCATCTTCAATAGAGGTGATACGTCGCTTTTAGTGCACTAAAGAGATTCTAAGAAAAAAATCTGTAGAGAACAGAGTTGGTTGAAATAGATACTACTTTGAGTAAGGAACAGCTAATATGATTAAAATTTTCCCTAATTTAAAGATATAAATTAGTCTATGACATAGGTTCACAAAATAAACAGCATAGTGGGTCAATTTCAGCAACAACTAACACGGAGCTTAAAAACTAAGGTGTCATTGTACGCTGATGATTCATGTTTTCTTTTAAAACTACAATTGGAGTCTCTCCACGGCCTCATAGAGGATCTAGATACTTTTGCTATCCTCTCTGGATTAAAACCAAATGATGTATTACGTATTGGATCACAAGAAAAATGCACATTTTACATTAGCATGTAGTTTACCAATGAAATGGTCTGACGGAGATGTGGACATACTCGGTATACAAATCCCAAAAGAAAGAAATGATCTCACTCCAATACATTTTTATAGAAAGTTAGCTAAAATAGATAAGCTCTTGCTAACATGGAAAGGAAAATACCTGTCTATTTGTGGAAAAATCTAAAATCATTAACTCCTTAGTTATATCACTGTTTACCTATTTTGCTTATGGTTTTGCCTACACCTAGTGACCTGCTTTTTAAATTATATGAACAAAAAATATTCAATTTTATTTGGAATGGCAAGCCAGATAAAATTAAAAGGGCCTATTTATATAACGAATATGAATTCGGTGGGCAGAAATGATTAAATATTAAAGCATTAGACCTCTCACTAAAGGCATCAGTCATACAACAGTTATACTTAAATCCAAACTGGTTCTCTAGTCAATTGGTACGAATGTCTCATCCTATATTCAGGAAGGGCCTTTTCCCCTTTATTCAGATCACACCTGCTCACTTTCGGTTGTTTGAAAAGGAAATCATCTCCAGAATATCTTTATTTTTTAAACAAGCCTTAGAAAGTTGGTTGCAATTTCAGTTTAATCCACCTGAAAGGACGGAACAAATAGTACAACAAATATTGTGGTTGAATTCAAATATACTAATTGATTAAAAAACTGTATTTATCGAATACATTTTTTAAAAAGGTATAATTTTAGTGAATGATATAAATAGGACTGGTGGAGTTATGTCACACATGCAGCTAACACAGACATATGGAAATGTCTGCTCTACCCAAAATTACAACCAATTAATTGCAGCATTACCACAAAAATGGAAGAGGCAAGTAGAAGGGGAAAAAAGTAAGGAACTTGTATGTCGGCCCTGTATTAAAGAACATAAATGGTTAAAGAAAAGTGTGATAAATAAAAACATATACCAATTTCATTTAAGGACCAAAAAACGGACAGCTGTGCCATATAAATTGCAAAATAGTTGGGAAGAGATTTTCATGTACCCATTCCATGGCACATGGTTTATGAACTGATACGCAAAACAACGCCGGATTCAAAACTTTGAATTTTTCAATATAAATTACTATATAAAATTCTTGCAACTAATATAATGTTATATATATGGGGGATACAATCTTCTCAGCTCTGCAGATTCTGCTGTGAGGAGGCAGAGTCATTAGATCATTTATTTTGGTATTGTCCATATGTAGCTGGTTTTTGGTCACAGGTCCAGGAATGGCTGAAGAATTGCAACATTTGCCTAGAACTAACACTACAGATAGCAATAATGGGTGATTTGAAAAGCCATAGTCAATCAATCAATAATATAATAATTATTTTAGCAAAAAACTTTTTTATTTATTTACAATCTGTAGAATCTACGAATCTATGAGAATAGGAAGGTTCAATTATTTTGTGAAGCATCACAGCACAGTTGAAAAAATATATGGCAAATATAAATCCGAAATGGATGATGTTGAGAGATAGATGGGAGGGGTTGAGTGGAGCTGAAGGGTGGGACTAATAACAAGATAAACAATGTAAATCATACGGGATCTGTAAAATGTATATAGGTTCGGAACTTCTGTGAAATAGCATAGTTACAAATAGAAATCAAACTGGATGGACATCAGAAATAGAGGAAGGACTAAGAACAAACAAGAGAGAACTATTGTAAAGTAGACTGTGTCTGTAAAATGTGTATAAGATGTATAAATTGAAGGTAAAAGCAGAAGTGTTTATTAGTTTACTTCAATTGGGGGATCGGCGGAAGGGTTTGCGGGGAATAACAATAAAGGTATATTCTTTTAAAAAGTGTGTATGTCTATATAGGTATGTGTATGTATATATGTGTATATGTATGCATGCGTGTATGGATATACATATTTACCAAAATAATATGGGGGATTGGAAATGATGCAGACAATTACATTGGAAGCAACATTCTTTCCGCAATATTAAGCTGATCCTCCCTCAAAAAAAGAAAAAAAAAAAGAACACAGAACCCAAACAGGCTGCGCGTGTGCGCCATCGCGCATACATTTATTTTATCCCCCTACACTAAACGCGACCACGACACGCAGGTTAAAATATCAAAACAAACTAATTAATTTAAATTAATTTGGGGACAGGTCGAAAAGCATTAAACATGTATGGCAATTTAGCTAGTTAGCTTGCACTTGCTAGCTAATTTGTCCTATTTAGCTAGCTTGCTGTTGCTAGCTAATTTGTCCTGGGATATAAACATTGAGTTGTTATTTGACCTGAAATGCACAAGGTCCTCTACTCTGACAATTAATCCACACATAAATCGGCCAACCGAATCGTTTCTAGTCATCTCTCCTCCCTCCAGGCTTTTTCATCTTTGAACTTATATGGTGATTGGCATCCACACTTTCATAGTATTACCACGACAACCGGCAAAACAGTTCGTCTTTCAATCACTCACGTGGGTATAACCAATGAGGAGATAGCACGTGGGTATCTGCTTCTATAAACCAATGAGGAAATGGGAGAGGCAGGACTTGCAGTGCAATCTGCGTCAGAAATAGAAAGGAGTTCCATTTTAGCCCTTGGCAACGCAGACGCTCGTTGGTGCACGCGAGCAGTGTGGGTGCAATAATTGAATAACATGGATTTCAAAATGTATTTTGCAACGCTCGCGCACACGATGTGTCCGGTCTGGTCAGCATGTAAGAGCGTTGAAGTGCGAGGCTAAACTTCACCACTGTAACAGTGTGAAGCAAACCCATGCACATGCGCAGATACTCTCACTGATCGCAATATCTGCGGTGCTGCTCGTGGCAACATAATATCACTGAGTCTACCTTTAATGAATGAGAGTGTTCTCTATAGGGGTCTCACCACACAGTCCTCCCACATGGTCCCACAGTCTGAAGCAGCCTGACATGGAAGAGGTGCAGAGAGAACAGGAGAAACCAGCCACATAGGGCACCACCAACCTCCCATTCACCTCCCAGTTACCCCTGCAGAGAGACATGTCACACACACATGTATATGTGTACACACACACACACACACACACACACACACACACACACACACACACACACACACACACACACACACAGGCTGAGTACTAAAACAGGAGGAGAAGTCTGACATCAGGTATATAAGTAGTGTTCTTACCCAGGGGAGTATGCACAGACAAACAGTTCCCAGAGAGCATCACCCCTCAGACACAACTGTCTGGCACAGCCCACATTACTGGAGGTGGCCCACACCAACTACAGCAGAGAGAGAGAGAGAGAGAGAGACAGACGGACAGACAGACACACAGACAGAGTTGGAGAGAAACAGAGTGGGAAAGGGAGTATATTGGCGACACAATGTATTGGCATGTGGGCAACACAAACTCAATCCCGCCAATTACTCAAATTGAATTGAGAGTTGAATTAAGACTTCTTGTTTTGACAAAATTACTTAGGGTTGCTGCACAGTTGGCAGATGATCCAGTACTGTTAACCATTACCTGTGTGTAGTGTTGGCAGGTAGCATTCTCTCTGCATTGCCCACTCAGGTACATGTAATCCCGCCCTTCCTCGAACCATGAGTCAATGACCTCAGCAAATGAGCTGGTAACATGAGCTGAATGATGGGTGTTCCAGCCAATGTAGCGGAGCGGTTGGTCCTGAGGAGCGGGATTTGTGTGGCAGGACTTTGCCCTCTCCTGGGCAAGTTTGAACAGCTTCTCACTCCAGTCCTACAAATATGGGGAAGAGGGGGAGACAACACACACACATGTTTAAACAAATACAATGGGGAACTACCTTCCCATGACTGAGGGTGACAGACCGACTTCCTCTCTTTGTGACCTAAAGGGCTCTTTTTCAGGGACACATTTTGTTTTTGGGACACTCCCATGCCAGGCTCTCCATTTAACCTCCTACTGTTAATGTTCACTGACAAGGTTTCTTCTGAAGACTTAGTCGCAGGGCTCTGAAAATCGATAACCTAAAATGAATACGGTATTTAGACAGGGACAGATGGGGAGATCGATAAAATTATAGACTGTGTGGGAGTATGGGAGAGAAAGAAATAAAGAAAGTTGGTTGTATGAGCACAGACCATGGCACAGTGACTCTGCTGCTCTGCCAGCTGACCATTAGGTCACTGAGTACACTATCTCATCCTCATAGGCCTTAAATAGATCAACAACAGCAAGTGTGCTATCCATCGCTAAAGGCCAGCACAGGCCATGTGATGGTACCTGATCTTAAACAAGACAGTCCTAAATAAACTACAGCAAACACCCTGGGAGGCTGAAAGGTGATCTCTGCTTTCAAAGCTGGTGCACTTAGGGGAGGATTCCGGCTAAGCAAGGTGGCCTACGAGCCCTGTATTTGTATTTATTATGGATCCCCATTAGTGCTACTCTTCCTGGGGTCCACCACAATTAAGGCAGTTATACAATTTTAAAGACATTGCAATACATTCACAGCACACTGTGTGCCCTCAGGCCCCTACTCCACCACTACCACACATATACAATACAAAATCCATGTGTACATGTGTGTGTATAGTGAGTATGTTTTCGTGTGTGTGTATGCATGCGACTGTGCCTATGTTAGTGTTTCTTCACAGGTGTTTCACAAAGTGTATTTTTATCTGTTTTTTAAATCTAATATTACTGCTTGCATCAGTTCCTTGATATGGAATAGAGTTCCATGTAGTCATGGCTCTATGTAATACTATGCGCCTCCCATAGTCTGTTCTGGACTTGGGGACTGTGAAGACCTGTATTTAACATGAGATCCTCTCTAAGCTTTACAGGAATGTGGTTCTAAATATAAAACAGCAACACCTCCACCATTGGCATTTCTGTCTTTTCTGTAAATGTTATAACCTTGTATTGCTACCACTGTATCATCAAAGGTATTATCTAAGTGAGTTTCAGCGATAGTCAGAATATGAATGTCATATTATTGATTTCATGAACCTTGTTTCTTAAGCTACATATGTTAATGTGGGCTATTTTGAGCACTTTTCTGGGATGCTTACTTGTTTTCATTGCTATACTGGAAAATTTTGCAGAAGTAGATATGCTCATGTTATGCTAGTGCAGGGTGAGCTGCACACAGTGGACTTCCTACTAGGGCACAACGCCTCAGTGCTAACAGTATGAATCTCATCATAGGTACATGATTACTGCATAGTACATTAGCTGTAGGATCAGCAAAGTCAGTTAGAGGGGCATAAATTAGGTTAGTTACATTGTCTACCAATTCCCCTGGTATAATGTACATTTGCTGAAGCATTATGACAACTCAGTGTCACAATGGTAGGGAATAACTGAGCTGGGCTTGGGATATTGATAAGTCATTGTCTCAACGCAGCCGTATAATGCTGTGAAAGGATCCAGGAATCAAAATTATTTCGGGGGATCCCATCCTCCTTACAAAACATGTTTTGTATCCAAAAGGTATCGAAATTGTCAACAAAAGTTACACCCATTGAGCTCCTCTATGTCTCTCCTCTCACTATGAGAGGAGGGACAGAGACACTGGTGGACTGGGATGTAGGGGGAGAGAGATGTAAGGGGAGTTGGAGAAGGGGTCATGGAGTGTAGGGGTAAATGGGGGGTGGGGAGTAGGGGCCACAGGCGGGACAGTCTGGACGGGTTAGCATCCTTTAATAATGCCCTGGTCTGGTGAGAGGTGTGTGTCTCTAAAGTGGAGGGATCAAATGAAACCCAACATCACACACCTATTAACATTCTCTCCTCTCCTGGCACAGAGCCTGCTACAACATAGACAGACTCACAGGGTTATGCTTAAAGACACAGTACAGTCAGAGACATGATGGGCCTGTCAGTATCAAGTACTGAGTAGGGATATCCACCCACTAAAGAGACACTGAGTGTCTAAACAGTGTCCCAGTAGACACATTTAGAAGTATACAGTGCATTCGGAAAGTACTCAGATCCCCTTCACTTTTTACACATTTTGTTACTTTACAGCCTAATTCTAAAATGGATTATATTGTTTTCCCCCTCATCAATCTACACACAATACCCCATAATGACAAAGCACAAACAGGTTTTTAGAAATGTTTGCAAATTTGTAAAAAAAAAATGTATGTGAGGATATATTAGTGTGTTCTTGGGGACCTTCAATGCTGCAGAAAAGGATTTGTACCCTTCCCCAGATCTGTGCCTCGACACAATCCTGTCTCCGAGCTCTACGGACAATTCCTTCGACTTCAGGGCTTGGTTTTTTGACATGCACTGTAAACTGTGGGACCTTATATAGACAGGTGTGTGCCTTTCCAAATCATGTCCAATCAATTGAATTTACCACAGGTGAACTCCAATCATGTTGTAGAAACATCTCAAAGATGATCAATGGAAACAGGATGCACCTGAGCTCAATTACGGGTCTCATAGCAAAGAATCTGAATAGTTATATAAATAAGGTATTTCTGTTTTTTATTTGCAATACATTTGCAAAAATTTCAAAAAAACAGTTTTCGCTTTGTCCTTATTGGGTATTGTATGTAGATTGATGAGAATTTTTAAAATAAATAATACATTTTAGAATAAGGCTGTAGCGTAACTAAATGTGGAAAAAGTCTGAATATTTTCTGAATGCACTGTATAAGCAGCATATAAACCGTGTGGATTCTTCTGTTTAGCTGATGAGGAACTGATAAGGCAGCCTCTGTCTCTGTTAGGACAGGGAGACGGACAGTGGCTGTCACTCATTTACTAAGCTGTTTGACCCGTCTCATCTTGTGCGCGTCGAGTGGTAGCAGAATGTCTCCGCTCAGTGTGAACTGCCCCGGCAACCGCAGCCAGTTACCGTGGAGACGGCTGTCAGCACTCAGGACCTGAGCGTGAAAGGGGGGTGTTTCCACATATGCCGTTTCACGGCTGGCCCCCCAAGAAGGAGTCCTGTTTCAGAGATGGGGAGAGGGGACAGAGGGGGAGGAAAAGGGGAGGGAGAGAGGGTATCCTGGCACACATCAGTGGGATGTCATGCAAAGCTATCCGACTCCCACTCGCTCTTCAGAGAGATCAAAAATGTTGCCAGGCCATCAACATCCAACCATCTCTCCATTTCACTGACCCCATCTCTTCTCCTTCACCATTACTACAGCCCCCACCAGTCGCATCATTCCACACCTTCTCAACGTTGCTCCTCAGAGATTCTGCCAGCCTTCCATCACCTTGAGAGGGCCCCAACACAAACAGACTCTCCAGGCCACTCCTGTCCTACTGATAGCCACAGCTCACAGCCTGCCTGTGTGTACTCAGCAGAGCTCACAGCTGGTGTTTTCACCTGAATGTGTGTTGTAAAAAAACACCCCCTTTAGAGAGGAGCCAGAATTAGATTTCAGTGTAATTTCCTCCACAGTGGCTTGAATGGGTCCACTGACAGGTGAAAAGAGGGGAGTTTTCATCTTGTCACCTTTTAAGTTAATCTTCCTCTGGCACATTAGTGTTAATATTTAAGGGCCTTCTAAAAGGGAACACTGACCCGTTTGTCAATTATTCAACCTTGCAGTGAAGTAAGAGATCCTCAATACTCAGAAACACTAACTGGAGACGTGTTTCAATTTATTAAGGAAAATACCTACTAAAACTCAGATGGTCTTATGACTGACACATGAAAACATTGGAGAGAATACAACAGGCCCAGTGTATGGGAGTATTCATTCCATACTATAAAGAGCTTGGAAAGGATGATGTTGCTTCCTGTAGGACTAACTTCATCATTAGCACTACTTCCTCATCATAGGACATTTGTTGTTTGATGAATGGAGGCATGTCCAGATGTCAGGGGAGTGACAGCTAATTAAGAGTATGTGCTAAGCCCCTTTGAGCACATTGTTCCCCCTGATGTCCTCTGGTCAAAATCATCAGCGCACGCTTTGATGGCGCCAGAGGGGAGCAGGGTCACCGGGCAAGTCCCCTTCTTGAATGTTCCATTTAAGTAAGTACAGGAGTGAATCAAAGACCAGACATAAGAGTATGTTGAGTCTTACTCTGTTATGGTCCGTAAAGTCAACAACTTATAGCTGAGGAATTGATGTTGGCAAGGAGTGCAGTCCATAAAGTAAGCCAAGACAGCACAGAGCCTTTAATAGCAAAGTGACAATCAGCAGGAACACTGTTTCCCAGGCGATATTTTCATGCCCACTCAAAACTGTCTTTTAGCCGTGGGAGTCCTCAGCTAAGTGGAGACATTAAGTGGGTTGAACTTTGACCTAAAGTACTGTAAATGACTTAGCTACAGATGCACACACAGCCTATACACTTTCTCTCACACATACCCAGCATGCAAAACTTGAAATGACGTCATTACAACGAGAAAATTAGTTTCTGCAACGAGTAGACGTAAAACAAACTTCCTCCCTCTCCTGTCTTACACCAAAAGAAAATACTTAATTTCCATTTCTGTATTTGAAGCAATGTACCTCCTATTGTCAGACAGGCTTCCCCAGCCCTCAGTGAACCTCCAGAGGTTATGGACTGAGTACAGAGAGAGAAGTGCCTCATTTGTGAAACTGTGTGAAGCGCTGCTCTTTTATCTCCTGAAGAGAAGAAGAAGAGTGAGGCTGCTGCAGGGCCACACTATAATATCTTTACCAACACAATGAGACAGCACTTACCCACGCCTGCTGCCCTGCCTGGGTGGAAATTCCTCAAAGAGAATCACAAACGCAGCTAAAGCCCTGAGCCTTTTAAGCGTTTATCAGTAAAGCTCCTTAATATGCTTCTTCAGCTCGCCCGGGATTCCTCCATCGGCCTTCGCAAGCAAATGACCTGTAATACCACAGTCCTGAATGCAGCATGATAATATTCTCATCCTCTTTTTCTCATTAAGTGTTATCAGCTATGTGCAGTTTGCAGATGCTTAGCAGCAGTCTAGGAACTCTGCTCTATCTGTATACATGGGCTTTGAGAACGCAATCTATGATAAGTGACGGTTTTGGACGAAACAGCCATTAGGCCTCTAGGACATACTATCCAACCCCACTGTTTTGTGTTTCATTATCCACTGATTGTCCTCTGTCGTCGTCTGTCCTTATGCAATGTAAGCTTGAGATAAGGGAGATAAGACTGGCACAGTAAAAGTGTCACGCCCTGATCTGTTTCACCTGTCCTTGTGCTTGTCTCCACCCGCCTCCAGGTGTCGCCCTTCTTCCCAATTATCCCTGTGTATTTATTCCTGTGTTCTCTGTTTGTTTGTTGCCAGTTCATCTTGTTCATTGAAGCTGACCAGCATTTGTCCTGTCAGCTCCTATCGTTTCCCAGCCTCTTTCCTCGTCCTCCTGGTTTTTGACCATTGCCTATCCTGACCCTGTACCCGCCCCGCTGAGTCTGCCTGCCCTCCTGTACCTTTGCTCCACCTCTGGATTACTGAACTCTGCCTGTCCCTGATCCTGAGTCCGCCTGCCGTCCTGTACCTTTGCCTTACCCTGGATTTTCAACCCATGCCTGTCTTTGCCTGTCTTTGCCTGCCCCTGTGCCACAATAAACAATATTACTTCGACAGACTGCATCTGGGTCTTACCTTGATCCCTGATAAATAGATGGCATCAGATATGGAGAAAATGCCCAGTGGTTCTCATTGACTCAACAAACAGGGGGATTATCATTGGAGGCTTGTCACACATTAGTGTTGTTTCAGGCTGCACAGTGCCTACCCACACTATTCACTCAGTCCTTGGGTAACATGCTTGTTTTGTCTCACTTTATCTGAGTGTTTAAGTGGAAATCATGAGACTATCCCTGAGACCGTTAGTCTGCATTACATAATCAGTGATGAAAACTACAACTTCTTCAATTTAGTTCAATTAAGTTCAGTTAAGATTCATATACATTGCCTTCAGAAAGTATTCACACTCCTTGACTTTTTCCACATTTTGTTGTGTTGCAGCCTGAATTCAAAATGTATTACATTGAGATTGTTTTGACACTGGCCTTCACACAAAACCCCATCATTTAAAAAATATTAATAAAAAATGAAAATCGGAAATGTTTTCAGTCAATAAGTATTCAACCCCTTTGTTATGGCAAGCCTAAATAAGGTACGGAGTAAAAATGTGCTTAACAAGTCACATAATAAGTTGCATGGACTCACACTGTGTGCAATAATAGTGTTTAACATGATTTTTGAATGACTACCTCATCTCTGTACCCCACACGTACAATTATCTGTAAGGTCCCTCAGTCGAGCAGTGAATTTCAAACTCAGATTCAACAACAAAGATCAGGGAGGTTTTCCAATGCCTCGCAAAGAAGGGCACCTATTGGTAGACGGGTACAAATAAAAAAAGAAGACATTGAATTTCCCATTGAGCATGGTGAAGTTATTAATTACACTTTGGATGGTCTATCAATACACCCAGTCACTACAAAGATACAGGCGTCCTTCCTTACTCAGATGCCGGAGAGGAAGGAAACCGTGAGTGAGTTACAGTTTTAACTTAAATCTACTTGAAAATCTATGGCCTGAAAATGGCTGTCCAGCTATAATTCACAACCAATTTGACAGAGCTTGAATAATTATGAAAATAATAATGGGAAAATGTTGCACAATCCAGGTGTGGAGAGCTCTTAGAGACTTACCCAGAAAGACTCTCTGCTGTAGTCGCTGCCAAAGGTGCTTCTACAAAGTATTGACTCAGGGGTGTGAATATGTACAGTGCCTTGCGAAAGTATTCGGCCCCCTTGAACTTTGCGACCTTTTGCCACATTTCAGGCTTCAAACATAAAGATATAAAACTGTATTTTTTTGTGAAGAATCAACAACAAGTGGGACACAATCATGAAGTGGAACGACATTTATTGGATATTTCAAATTTTTTAACAAATCAAAAACTGAAAAATTGGGCGTGCAAAATTATTCAGCCCCCTTAAGTTAATACTTTGTAGCGCCACCTTCTGCTGCGATTACAGCTGTAAGTCGCTTGGGGTATGTCTCTATCAGTTTTGCACATCGAGAGACTAAAATTCTCCCAGGTGGCTTGTGGCAAACTTTAAACAACACTTTTTATGGATATCTTTAAGAAATGGCTTTCTTCTTGCCACTCTTCCATAAAGGCCAGATTTGTGCAATATACGACTGATTGTTGTCCTATGGACAGAGTCTCCCACCTCAGCTGTAGATCTCTGCAGTTCATCCAGAGTGATCATGGGCCTCTTGGCTGCATCTCTGATCAGTCTTCTCCTTGTATGAGCTGAAAGTTTAGAGGGACGGCCAGGTCTTGGTAGATTTGCAGTGGTCTGATACTCCTTCCATTTCAATATTAGCTTGCACAGTGCTCCTTGGGATGTTTAAAGCTTGGGAAATCTTTTTGTATCCAAATCCGGCTTTAAACTTCTTCACAACAGTATCTCGGACCTGCCTGGTGTGTTCCTTGTTCTTCATGATGCTCTCTGCGCTTTTAACGGACCTCTGAGACTATCACAGTGCAGGTGCATTTATACGGAGACTTGATTACACACAGGTGGATTGTATTTATCATCATTAGTCATTTAGGTCAACATTGGATCATTCAGAGATCCTCACTGAACTTCTGGAGAGAGTTTGCTGCACTGAAAGTAAAGGGGCTGAATAATTTTGCACGCCCAATTTTTCAGTTTTTGATTTGTTAAAAAAGTTTGAAATATCCAATAAATGTCGTTCCACTTCATGATTGTGTCCCACTTGTTGTTGATTCTTCACAAAAAAAATACAGTTTTATATCTTTATGTTTGAAGCCTGAAAAGTTCAAGGGGGCCGAATACTTTCGCAAGGCACTGTATGTCAATTAAATATGTCTGTATTTCATTTTCAATACATTCTCAAACATTTCTAAAAACATGTTTTCACTTTGCCATTCTGGGATATTGTGTGTAGATGGGTGAGAGGGAGAAAAAAATGTAATCCATTTTGAATTCAGGCTGTAACACAACACAATGTAGAATAAGTAAAGGGGTATGAATACTTGCTGAGGCACTGTATACAACTAGTCGCTGTAATTTTCACATGACTAGTCAGTCTGCGGGCAAACAACGATTCTAAAAGTGAGGAAACCCTAAATCTAACTGAGCCACCAGGGAGGCGCTGCCATTGACTTCATCTACACACACTGATATAACATCTATCCTGCCTGTTAGTTTGAGTAGAGACCGAGAGACACAGTATGTAATCCTCCTGGTCCCTAACAGATATGTCTATCTCAGAGCCCCAGGGACAGATCCCAGATCCACCCCACACAGTGTTTATGGCCTTCAGCATTAACACCCTGCCAGACAGCACCATACAGAACAGCTGTGATGTCAGTGCCCCCGTGACTGGAACATGCACTGTCTACATTTACACACTGATCCCCACTGTCTCTCACTGTTGGGAATATCAACGTTTCAACAGAAGATACCCTGTGAGAAATCTCTGGTGTCGCTGCCTTTGTTAAGTTGTTAGAGATGGGGAAATGGGGATACCCTCAGAGAGGGAGGAACTGTGACTACTTATGAGGATACGATTTCAACTGATCTGTACAGTACCTTTGGATATAATATATAGCGTTGTTATAAATCATGGATCAAATGGAGGGCCTTTACCGAGGGCTCGGTTAACCAAGAGATAGACTCTGTGACAAACTGTAATTGGGAGCATGGGAAAGAGCACAGGGGAGGGTTTCTGGCAGGGCTCTATTTCAGGTGACCTTGGTGTCCAGCAGGCAGCAGCAGCCATGTAACTCAGTGATGTGTTTCAAAGGGGCCAGCCTGCATGGCAACACGGCAGTCAGCATAGTTACATTTGCTTACAGCTCCGGGTAGAAGTTGCCATCATAGAGCTAGGACCAGCCTATCCTCCCCAATCAGACGGGCAGACAGACAGACAGACAAACTGACACACACACACACACACACAATAAATATAATGAAAGGCAGGCAAGGCAACTAACCATTTTCTGCATGTTAGCGGCCATGGGGGTGACCCAGCTGCGCAGCCTATTGTGCTGTGTAACAATCAGAAAATGCTCCTTCAACCCAAGCCCTGGAATAAAGAAAAGCACACAATTATTTAGGACCGGTCACCATGGCAATGGAATGCAAGTGTCTGCAAGGGGGGCAAGGGGGTTGGCTGAAAGGTCTGATACAGTAGCACTCCACAACATTGGGACAGTGTATATCCACAGCCTGTACATGCCATAGGCTAAACAAATGTGTATGGCCTATCATTTGGAGAACTGAAATATGTATGGCCTATCATTGGAGAACTAATATCTCTATTCAATATATAGGCCTTGTAGCCTTATTGAGGAGGTTTTTCACAAATAGGATTCTGACAGAAATATAACAAAATCTTACAGTTTTCACAATCCTATAGCATTCTTTATTTTATTGGGAAAGAAGAAAAATCGCATAGGTTATATTGATTAAACATAGCATAGCATAATTGACTAATGAATGTTATCGGCTGTTTAGCCTAAATGCTAATCACATTTGAGCAATTTACAAGTTAAGATGGAATGTAGGAAACAGATGACAACTTACAAGTTGTATCTGCTTAAAATGAGTTAGTTAGTCCAGTATGGCTCAGTTGATAGAGCATGGCGCAAGGGTTGTGGGTTCGATTCCCACGGGGTCCCAGTGTGAAAATGTATGCACTCATTACGATAAGTCGCACTGGATGAGAGGGTCTGCTAAAATGTTAGCAGACCCTCTCAGGGTCTTTGCAAGATAAGTTAATAAAAACAATCACACTTTTCTTCACATATACTGTATCGCGTGCATCGGCCACCCAGATGTTTTCCTCTGACCAGAGCTAAGCCGAACACAGAACTCTTACCGCTCTCAGATGAATCAGCGCGGACCGGTTTCTCCGTGATTATCCTATTCGCGTGGGTGCTGTTCAGGGTCTGGAGGGTCACCATGAAAAACAGAAGCAGACACAAGGGACCAGTTAGAGACCCCATTGCTACTGAGGTAAATCGTGCCAAGTACTCTAAACTCCTCGTGGACAAGTGGCTCCCTCTTTTCCCCTCGGCTTCTCTCCCTCTCTTTCACTCCCACTCTCTCTCTCCCCTTCCCACAAGTTGTCAACATTTTGCAACTGTTCATATCCACTCAGACCCACACAGTTGGCCGCTACTCAAACTTTAGTTGAATGAATGATACACGATCAGCGATAAACCCACACGGACAACCAAACTTCTAAACGCTTGGCTGACCTTTTAACCATATAAATCAAATCAGTATTAAGTCGTGCAGTGGTGACCCGGTGGGGCTGTTTAGTCTGTTTAGCTAAATATATATATATATATATATATATATATATATATATATATACAGTACCAGTCAAAAGTTTTGACACACCTACTCGTTCAAGGGTTTTTCTTTATTTTAGTATTTCTATATTTTAGAATAACAGTGAGGACATCTAAACTATTAAATAACACATATGGAATCATGTAGTAAGCAAAAACGTTTTCAACAAATCAAAATATATTTATATTTTGGATTCTTCAAAGTAGCCACCAATACACAACCGTAGTAAGCGTAGTAAGCAAAAACGTTTTCAACAAATCAAAATATATTTATATTTTGGATTCTTACTGCTTCTTAACACAGCGCGCATCCAACCCCGAAGCCAGCCGCACCAATGTGTCGGAGGCTACACCGTGCACCTGGCAACCTTGGCTAGCACGCACTGCGCCCGGCCCGCCACAGGAGTCGCTGGTGCGCGATGAGACAAGGAGATCCCTACCGACCAATCCCTCCCAACCTGAAGATCACTGACGTCATGATTCAACCGCGTTTTTTGTTGTTGTTTCCAGTTGTCTTGAAAGCACCTTTGATGACCAAATTTGCCCACAAGAAGGACCACCTTCCTGTTCAAGTGAGCACAGCGCAACAACGGTGAGTCCAAAATGCCGCTGCATAAATTAGCTCATGTGCTTTTCTTCACGAGGAGGGATACTATATAATGTTGTTGGGTCTGTAACCATGTTTGCCAGTGACAGTCTCTTCCCATTCAAATATTTGTTTTCAACAAAAAGTTCAGTAATAGACCCGTGTAATTCCAGTTGATATTGCGAGCGTTGTTTTTTGTTTTCTTGTCTCCATTATAGTGCAATGAATGTATTATTATTATAATTATAATGTGTTATGTGTTGTGTTGTGTAGTGGCTTTGCTGGCATGCATAAAAACAATGGTTGAGTTTGCCCCACCAAGATTTACATGCTAAAATCGCCACTGGTCTCATATGTGAAAATGTTTAGTCTGTTCCTCAAAATTGTAAATGTCAACCATTCCGATTAAACATTAGGTGAGACAATTCAACTCAGTCAAGTTGTCTACAGAGAATATACAGTGCAATCGGAAAGTATTCAGACCCCTTGACTTTTTCTACATTTTGTTATGTTACAGCCTTATTCTAAAATATATATTTTTTAAATCCCTGATCAATCTACACACAATACCCCATAATGACAAAGCAAAAAATATATATTTTTTTATATATTAGCAAATGTATTACAAATAAAAACTGAAATACTTTGTTTATATAAGTATTCAGACCCTTTCCTATCAGACTTGAAATAGCCACTGCTTCCTTCCAAACCACTTTTGCGATTTCCGACTTGTTTTGTAATGTTTATGTCCAATCAAAGTTACGGTAGATAAAACGTCTTTTGATCTGTGGCCAATGACCTTGAGCCTTATTGGACGGGCACTTCTACCGTAAATCTATGCCAGCACCCAAAGGGGCTTGAACTTTCTTGCTCTCCCTGTAGATTTTGCGGTGACGTAGTGTCCCCATGAGTGGCAGAACACTGAGCCAATCACAGCGCAACTAGAGAACATTACCAACTCCTACGCTCTGTATTTTCCGCTGGCTGACCCACCACCTCAGAAAGTACTGAGCTAGGCTGAAACACCTGCATTTTGGAGCTGCCTCACTCAATAAAGCTAAAAAGAGAACATGTTGTACCTTATTAACATTTTTTTTTTACATTGTTTGCAAATGGATATTTGATATGTAAAAAAATACATATATAGTACCAGTCAAAAGTTTGGACACACCTACTCATTCAACGGTTCTTTATTTTTTACTATTTTCTATATTGAGAGAATGCCAAGAGTGTCTTCACAAGGTCCTTTGCTGTTGTTCTGGGATTAATTTGCACTTTTCGCACCAAAGTACGTTCATCTCTAGGAGACAGAACGCGTCCTTCCTGAGCGGTATGAAAAATGAGTTTTAATGACACCAATCTACGTGTGTGTAAACTTCCAACTTCAACTGTATATATATATATGTCATGACGTGGCCCTCTTTGGGTATAGCATGCCTTCTCTTTCTCGCCTACACCCAGGCTGCTGTTATCTCAGGTCGTAAATCCCTGGAGGAGACTCTCTTCCTCATGGCCAGACAGTATAGAGAGAGAGAAGGTTTCACAGGAGAACAAAGGAACCTCTTCTCCAGCATAGAACTTGAGAACTGAACAATGTACATGTTTTGGAGAAGGTGTACACGGTCGGGGAAGAATCCAGCTACGACCGGTCCATTTTGTTTAATGTTTGTGAAACTCATGAGAGACAATACAGCCACATTACCATAACTCTGTTTGTACAAGAGTCTCAGTTATGAAGCTTGCATCTAATTGTTGTATAAAATGAATGAGTAAAGATTAAACTATTTGTGAACTTATGTAATGTTAATTTAAACTGTTTAAGGGAACCCAATTCTCTTTAAAGTTAACTAAGTCATTGGCCCACCCCATGAGCACAGACATTGATCTGGCGTAATGGGACAGCCATTTTCTGCTCTTCCGAATATACCCCCACCTGGAGAATCATCTGCAGACCAAGCTTACCTCAATTACGAGAGGGCTACGGTTTGAGTAGAGACCAGCTTACCTCGATAACCGAGAGGGCTAAGATTTGAGTATATTGCTGAATTCTTAACCATACCACGTGGTTAAACTCTGAGACTATCGATACCAACAGAATAAGAACAAATCTTTGATACTAATTACTAGTCTGCAGGTAGGAATTCTGTACCATTGAACGTGAAGACCGACAACCGCCAAAACATTTATCTACAAGAACATTTCTGAAATGGGACTCTGAAGTACCATTCTGGCCACAAGAGACGATCAGGCGAACTCTCCAACAGAAAGACGGACAATTCCAACAGATATTAGGACGACACACTCAGCGTAAATATATATTGATTGCAATTATTCCCAAATGAGTGACTGTTCATGTGCAAAGGATTAGCATTTAAATTAATATAATTATCAAGTGTGTAGTGACTCATTTGCGTAATTCCCTTCTTTCTCAGTCGACCCCCACTTCCCTTTTGTCCACCAAGCCGCGATACCAGTTTATCCCACTAGGGAAACTCCGCTATCATTTCCTTGTAACCATATCTACTGTTGGTTTATTTATGCATTTCTGTGATTATTTAGTTAGTAAATAAATTATTTAAGACAATTGATGTAAGGATGATTCATAGAGAAGACTGGGTTCGTGCAGATAACCAACAATTTACGACTTTTGGAATGAGACTAACGTGAGGTAAAGAATAATTCATTAATTAGAAGACTAATTGATCAGATATTAAAATATCTGAAAGTTATATTAGGAAAAGTATAACTTTGTGCCCCGACTTCCTAGTTAATTACATTTACATGATTAAGTTAGTCACGTAATAATAATTACAGAGAATTTATTTGATAAAAATAAGTCTTCGGTTTAATGATGCCAAAGACACGACATATATACAGTATATTAGCTAAACAGATCTGCCCTGAATGACAGGTCAACACTGTAAAACACATAGGATGTGTGTATATATGGAAAAATAGACCTTAAAAAATGTCCAACAATCGATTTGGTCGAAAGGGCAGACGACTTTTGATCGACCAATAGTTTTTTTTTGTCTGGACCAGCCCTAAGGCCAATGTATACCCTATGTAAAACAATCAAGAAAACATAAATTAAAAGTCAAAGGTGACTGTCAGTAGGCCTATCTGAGTGATCCCATGTGTAGTGTAGGGCAAGCTATATACAACAGTAGGTTACATCCGTGTTAGCACAAGTCAATTACTGTAGCCTAAACTCTTTATTAACAACATATACCGTACTTGAGAGATAGACAAGAAGCCCAAACAGAGCAGAGATCAGTGTCACTGTCACGATCATCGTAAGAACATTCGGACCAAAGCGCAGCGTGATATGGGTTCCACATATTTATTGATGTGAAACGCACAAAACAATAAAAAGCAAAAGATATGTGAAGCTATGGAGTGCTCACAGGCAACTACACATAAACAAGATCCCATAACAAAACAGTGGGGAAATGGCTGCCTAAATTTGATCCCCAATCAGAGACAACGCTAAACAGCTGCCTCTGATACCAAGCCAACATAGAAATAAAACAACCTAAATTACCCACCCTAGTCACACCCCGACCTAACCAAAATAGACAATAAAAAGGCTCTCTGTGGTCAGGGTGTGACAGTCACTGATCCATGAGAATAACATCTACAACTTCTACACTCACAATGAAAATATTTATGTTTCACTGAAGGCAACAGACATAACAAATATCTGACATGTGGCTTTTTTTAAATTAAGGTTTTCCAAAGAACGTGTGTGTGCATTTGATGAGACTGGGCTATTACAGTCCTAACTATGGCATTCATTTGGAGAAATCTGCACCGCTTGTCCTATTTCCTCAGGATAGGTAACTACAGTGATTGCAGAGTGTAGCGCTGAAAGAAATAGCTCAGTCCGCCTTTATGCAATAGTGGGTAACACTGTGAGAGAGACCAAATAATCAGAGGTGTTCCTATGCCATCTCTTTATGGCCAATCTCTGCAAACACAAAGTACAACTATAGAATGAGATAAGTTTCAATAATCAGGGATGCTCACACACACCATGACGAGCAATCTCACCCATCTTTCAGGAATCCTTTGTTACGTTGTGGTCTACTACAGCAGTAGATCCCCACAAAGTCAGCAAGACAATATAATCACCACAGTGAAACTATGAAACGTCTGCTGAACAGAAGAGTTCTGATACCCAATCATTCTCCATCATCACATCAAAACCCAACATTTCCAACTACACCCCCGCCACACGACACACAAACACATCAAATGTCTTGACCATTAGTAGCAAATAATATGCGCACATGTAATCAAAAATGAAATTTCACAATAAATCCCTCCAAACTTGTGTATTCTTAAGAATCTGATTTAATTTGAGGGTTCGTACTGTATGTGTGTGTTCCCCACAGAAACTGAAGGACAGTGGGTAGGGGGTGTGTATTGGGGAACCAGTTTCAACAGAACCTCAACTAACTGTGCTGTTCTGCTTCTCATTACAGAAGCATCTCACAGGACTGAGAGCCATCTCGGGTTTCAGTATTATATTCTCAAAGATATAAAAGAACAGACACCAACCAGTCACAAACCACTCACTGGTCATGGGCTATTGATTCTACATGCAGCTCTCTTCCCATTATCCTCCCATAGTGACATCACCTACTAGGATTAGGGAAGGTACTGTAGTAGCGCCGAGTCACCTCAGTGAGTAGGACAGAGATTCAGACATGGGAGTGATGCTTATACCACATCCTGGGCCTAGTGAAGGGCTTTCAGTAGGATGGTTTACTGTACATGGGTGAGTAGGTGGGCGGGTGGTAGTGGGGAAGTTACTGTTGTGTGACTGTTGTCTTCAGTGCTGTCCTGGGGGATTTGAGACCATCATGTCAATGAGTCGTGAAAGAGACATATTTTACCCAAGAGGGCGGGTGTGGAGGTCCCTGTGATGAGTGATGCAGAACCACAAGCCCTGGAATAGAATGGAATGCAGAAGAGATAAATGTGTATCATAATGGACAGTGGGAGAGAACTATAGCTGAGCAAGCAGAAAAGAAAGGAGCAGTAAAGTAGAGGCCAGTAAATGCAGTACTGTTCAGTGCAGTCACCGTGGGTCTATACTACATGGGTGGGTGGTTGGTTGGATCAGTTACAGGTGGAATCAGATCTAACTCACTGACAGGTCTGTGCTGAAACAGGGCTCTTGATGCTTCAGCAGTTGGTGATTTACTATCTGGAGCTGATTATGGCATGAGAATGTTTTTATGGTATGAGAACGTTCACCGGGCTGGGGGTACGACAGAATAACTAACCTCAGCTATACTTCCATGGTAGTGGTGGTGTTAGGTGTGTTCTGCTGGGGAGATGAAAACAGGACTGTTGTATTAGATGATGGCAAGGTGATGGACACTTACTCCCTGCAGAGGGCACACCTTCCCCACTTTCTATGCTCATTCAACAGTACACTTTTACTCTCAGGATGTCTGCCATTCAAGATAACAAAAAAACACATTGGAACACAGACTCATTGTCCATTAGGCTACTGTAATTACCTGGTAATAAGCACAAGGCTGAGTTAATTCAACAAAATGCGTGCTGCTCAAGTAGGTTATATGTATTCCTGTGTTACATAGTTATTTCCCTAATGAAAGATGGGTTTACATTTCCTCGTAAATCATGAGAAGATGCAACCTGTAAGAGTTGTGTCTCACATTACCCTGGTTGTCACCTTCCCACAGTGCCCACTGCCCAGTGGAGCTTGCCTCAATCCATCCAAGCTTCCTGATGAATGTGTTTTTCTCTTCAGTTTACAAATTCCACATCTGAGAGGCTTTCATGAGGGAGGAAATGTGCCATGTGCCTTCCAAAAAAAGGAAAAGAGTTAGAAATAAATACACATGCCTACGTAATGGTTATTTTGTCAAATGTGGTCAACAGGTCTTCTAGTCCCATAACCTGATTGGTTCTCGACGAGTAAACCCTACATTCCATAAAGTTTTGCTTTGGCATCTTGTCTGACATGTGAATGAATTAATAGCGTTTCTCACAAATACCACTGAGGTGCTTATAAGCGCATTTTACACACTGGAAATTCACTGTACCCAGAAGATACCCAACCCAGCGCGCTTCGGGACTGAGTGTAAGCACAGTACAGGATTAACTGAAAATGATTTGGATGCACGCTGTCATTGTGTTCCTGTGTCTTTGTCCAATCCTCGCTGCATTTGGGCAGGTGAGTGTTTCCTGCGGTTGTCAGTGTCATGAGGGCACCTTGGCCACTATTAAGAGACAACATATGGTGTTTCTTGGATTTATTTTGCACAGCTGGTTGGTCCAATCAAAAATGTAGCTGATTTAAAAGCACATATCACACTACATATCACAGAGTAAAACGTCAAATCTATGTAAATTACTGAATTTGATATGATCATGGGTTACCATTATAATCTCTATGAGTGTGTTACGATTTAATGTAGTCTATTGTGGTTTCTGACATGCTTTAGGTAGTCCATTAATGTAATAAACTCAGAAAACATTTCCAGACCAATTAATTATCACATATAGCCTCGGGACATAGTTAAAATTCTTGCCATTATCTGTAATGACCTGAAAAGACTGTGGGTAAATATCACACAGATTTACAACTGAGAAAATAGACCTGAGAGAAAGGTTGTCTGAATGCCCTTTTCATGGACAGGCTTTAATTCAACATCTAACACTGAGGGATGCAGCATTGATGTCTGGGTGTTTTGTTGAAGGTCAAAACGCATCAAGCTGAAGTGTCAATCTCTTGTCAAATGCAAGAGCCTGCAAGTCCAGCTATAAGGTCATTATCCATGCATCATGACATGGACAGACACCCATTGATAGAACTGGTGTTTGGTCGACCTCAATTCCCAGGCAAGCTGCACAAACGATTACTAAGGCCCCTTGCATGCATGTCCAGACACCGAGAGGCCCATCACCATGAATAGACCCAACACCTCTGACGTGTTTCAGCACAAACCTGCTAAACCTCTCTACCTTGTCCAAGGACAAGGGTCTATATTACAGCATATTGTTGTGTGTGTGTGTGTGCTATGCTGTACTCTTTCTGTTGTTCAGTCAGAAATTCATGTGGAATGTCAAATTTGGACTCAATTTAGTTTTTGTCCACATTTAGTTAAGATCATGATGTACTGTGTGGTAATGAGCTGTGTGTATGAGGAGTCTGTTCAGGTCTCGTTAGTGATCTTTGGCTTGTTCTTGTCATGGCACAACTCACACTGCAGAACTGAAGCCATGCAGTGATTACATAATTGAACAAGGTCAGCCAGAGTATGATTAGCTACAGGACACATTTCCTTTTATGCAAAACCTTTCTGCATCACATAATTCACTTAGAACAATCTAGAATCCTTGGATTAGATCACCATGCTACTTTGGCCTTCATCGTTGCACTGCACACCTCTCGATTCAAAGAGCAGCTCAGAACTTACTGAAGGAGCCTATAGGTATGTTACCTAGGCACACAAGATAATGTCACAGACACATGAAATGCAAATGCATGAAATGTTTTGCAGCGGAGGCAGAAAGAGGACATTATCGCTGGGGCACACAAACAGCAGCCTTTCCCTCCCCCCTCCCTCTCTCCCTCCCTCCCTCCGTCCTGACTGATTTCGCTCCAGCAGCCCAGCTCCCTGCTCCAGTTTCAATCAGCCAGGTGTTTTCACAGGATGACCAAATATTTACTTTTCTTACATAACTTCTGCCAGATGAAAACACTAATTGGCTCTCTGAAAACATTCATGAGAGGACAGAGAGGAGGAGGGAGAGAGTTGAAAGAGAGAGTGAGAGTTTAGGAAAAATATACTACTAACACTCCCTGATTTTCTCAGCCAATGGGAGGAGAGGCTGTGCCTCATACACAGGTGATGTTTACCCTCTGGGTGTTTATTCCACACCATCTGACCCCAAACAGCCTCCCTACCCTTTATCAAAACCACCAGTACACCCACCCCTGCATCAAAACCTACAGTACACCCACCCCTTCATCAACACCTACAGTACACCCACCCCTGCATCAAACAATGAACGCTATGAGCAAGCAACATTTTTTATGCCTCCAAGGAGATCATTCCACTGACTGTCAGAACTTTCAGAGACTTATGGGCTAAAAAGATAGAACAGCCGAGATAGGCTGGGATATGAGAGAAGGCAGACTGGGAGGGGCTTTCGTGTGATGGGAATCTGTTGTGAGAATGAGTCCAGATAGGATTGGAGCCACTCTTTCTCTCATGGAGTGTGTCTTTAGTGTTTCACAGCAACCCCCTTAGACCGTACAGGAGGCCTACAGGACTTCTCTCTAGCACCATCAAGTAACACCACCAGGGGCATAAGCACGCAACCTCCAAAACATAAAACTACTACCACTAGAGAACAACTCACTTTGCACAAAGGCAAAAGCCTACCAGCCAACCAACACTACAGCCACCTCTGACTTCAAGCTCCCCAGCTGGTGGTAGGGGTTGTTGAGATGCCCATGCGTGCTCAGAACTCTTGGTTCACTTGTACAGTAGGTCAGACAATCAGGGGGATGATGTCGCCGGCTCAATTAATTCATTCACCACATCGACTAGGCTGCCTACTGTGTACAGTGAGATTAAAAATGACCATCTGAGTGCTGATGTAGTGTTGAAGCAGGTATGTCTACTCTGATGTCTCTTTTCTGGTCTCCCTAGAAACCCAGACCAGTGACCATATGCCTCTTTAGTTACTTTTAGGTACTGTACACTACATTCTTTAAATTTCAGTGCTATCTTAGGAAAACCCCTAAAATACTTTCTAATTGCAGTAACAAACCACTTCATGTGGCTCACCAGATGCTAGTTTATCATTCATAACTCAAGCCAATGTACAGTAGCTGCTGTACTTCTGTCCTGTTATTCCAACATTAACTTGTTGGTGAGGTCATCTCTCTGTTCTTTCCAGTGATTAAGTAGTGAGGACATTTGCTTTTGCAGTGAATGTGGTTTGTATAACTGAGTGATGTCAAATTCTAGGAAGCTAATGTAAGAATGAGTTCTGCCTCCATCTTCTGACCAAGTCACCTGTGTCTCACGGTCCCTGACTTGAGTTTAAATTAGGCAGTCATCTATCAACTGTAACTGCACTTCATTAGGCAATGAATGTGCTCTGTGTAGCCTATGTTAGCACAGGAAAAATAAACTTGCATGTTCCTCAACCCATGTTTGTAACGTGCCCCTTCGCTAAAATGCAATTAAGATCTTCCTGTATTATGGCTTTTTAAAATACAGTAACTCTGCAAAAGAATTGCCTTTTTGGGGATGACTCTCTTGTCAAGTTTTTCCCTGTATAACACTTTTGAACTCTTCCACTGTCCCTGACTTCCCCTGTTTCTATTGGACAAAAAAGTGTTCACCTGCTTACCATGCCCTGTCCCTGTAGGACTGTCCCAGCAGGCAGGACATGCAGAGCTCCCTAAAGCAGGTCCAGAAGCTGCTGTCGACCCACGAGGCTGCATACCTTCAGAGCCTCCGCACCCTGAGGAAGAAACTCAACTTGCTACAGAACACAGCCACCAAACAGACTGGCAAAGCAAACAATGGTAAGTCTGCACACAGCCCAAACATCGGTTGAAGAAGCAACATGTAGCCTACAATTTTAGCCATAGGCTTAAATTCGATTTCTTCATG
Source organism: Oncorhynchus clarkii lewisi (assembly GCF_045791955.1). Taxonomy (NCBI): domain Eukaryota; kingdom Metazoa; phylum Chordata; class Actinopteri; order Salmoniformes; family Salmonidae; genus Oncorhynchus; species Oncorhynchus clarkii. The sequence goes on along the minus strand of NC_092152.1, from coordinate 67,880,973 downwards.
TTTTTTTAAGTACACTGAAATGCCTAAAATGGCTTTTAGTAGGCCTGCTGCTTTTTATTTTATAATCTATCTATTTTATAATTTATTATTTATTTATAAAAAACACCATTTGCAAGAATGTGAGGAAGTTTTATATTACTAACGTTTTTGCTATTGTTGTCAACCTCATGAACGAGAACCAATCGTGATTCAGTAAGTTGTGTAGGCCTACACACAGCACCAGCCGGACCGGTAAAAATGCTAATTAGCTGTAAAAATGCAGTGTCACGCTGCGTTCTAAAAATGTTAACTCTGGTGGATTGTTATTCCTTTGCTACTACTGGTATGTCATTTCACATTTGGTGGTTAACGGTAGGTAGAAAGGTTAAATTGAGCTCCTATGGACCTATGGCTGGAGAGTTAAGTCTTGGCTTATGTCCCCCTACCAACCGCCCCCCACCGCTTTACAGATACCTGTCTAAAGCTGGACACGCCTGCCAACAGCAGGAAGTTGGGAAAGGCGCAGACCCCAGGTCACGAGGTTCACTTTCTGTGTGATGCGGGTTATGAGTTGGTGGGAGCAGAGAGCAGGATGTGTCAGGAGAGCCTCACCTGGAGCGGCCAGCAGCCCACCTGCCGCAGTGAGTGACCCTACCATTTGCTACAGATTACCCTACCCCTAACCTTATCGTTAACCATTAGGGAGACACACATCCAACGTGAAATCACTACCTTTTGTCACTACTATCTACTTCTTCTCTTTCTCTGGCGTCTCTTCCCCCCCACCCTTTTCTCTTCTCTTCTCCTTTCCTCTTCTCTGTCCCGTCACTCATCTCTTTATCTGCTCTTCCATCTCTCTCAAGTCCTTGTCAGCATCCTCTTTGTATCCCCCTCTCTTTTCTTTATCTCTCTTTCCCCCATTTTAAACTTCATGCATATTACTAACATTTATCTAGATAAGATGGCTTGCATCCATATGAGTTTCATTATCAAATTTCCTTTTTATGTATTTTCATGGCCATCCAGAATGGGTTATTGAATCCAGTGACTGTGACACATAGTTATAGCAGCCCTCTGTCTTGACAACTTGCTAACATTTAGATAATGCTTCAAAGACGTTCTGTGAGACTAAAAGTCAGGCCATCCCTTTCGCTCCGGTTATGTCGAGTACTCACACGCATGCACATTCACGCTCACGCACGCAAGTGTGCGCACACACACACAGAGAAGGAGCTGTTCTCTTTTAGTTAATGCATCAGAGCTATAAGGTTCCACCTGTGCTTGTCAGTGAGTTAGCTAGCCAACATTTACATCAGGGCTAATATTACTTCATTCTCCTCTCTTGACTAATCCCTTACTCCTCCTGTCCTTCCTCAGACATAAATGAGTGTGCCTCGTCTCCCTGTCTGAACGGGGGGACATGTGTGGACGAGATGAACCAGTTCTCCTGCACGTGTACCAAAGGCTGGGCCGGAGCCACCTGCCAGAGCCCTGTGCCAACATGTAGGTAGAGATGCTTAAGCATTAAGGCCCAAAGGGGTGTGGTATATTGGCCAATATAAGGGCTGTCCTTATGCACAACGCAAAGTGCCTGGACTCAGCCCTTAGCCGTGGTATATTGGCCACGGTTAATATATACAACAAAACCCTTGAGGTGCCTTATTGATATTATAAACTGGAACCAGGACTTACAGTCCTATATATCTCTATGCTATGGCTAACTAGTAAAAACAACACACAAGGGCCAGACACCGAGGGAGACCCAGGTCCACTCCCTCTCGCTGGTTCTGGCTGGCTGGGCTATCATACACACTCAGGGCTCCAGGCAGAGCCAGCGAATCAATACGGCCCAGTTAGGTTTTGTTTCTCTCTGTCTATTTGTTTTCATTTCTCCCCCCTGTGTACAGTACACTGCTGTAAGTGAGAACCACACACAGACTAATGGGGATTTAGATGGACTTTGACCATGAGTAACACTGCTTGCACTGTGTGGGAGGCTTCTATAAGTCTATCATCCCACTCACACACAGCCCACTGATAGAGGGCTGCATGGTGCAATGGATGTGAACACTGAGGTCAGGAAATGTTGGGAAACTACAGTGTTGCATGAATGTTTAATATTAAAACGTTTAATGTAGCCTAACTTAAGTTGCAAGTAAGTCGAGACGACCGCCCGTCTGGTCGCCAGACAACATTTTGAGTATCTCATCTCTGTGTCCAATACATTTGTGCTCAGTCTTGACTCAGTCTTGGATAGTGACAACTGGTCATTTCTTCTGGAGACCAGCCGAGACCAGCGCAGTAAAAAACTCCTAATTATCAGCTTCCATTCAGTCAGCACATAAAACTGCTTTGCCTTGCCAAATATATACACTCCTTTCTTGAAACATTAATACCTGCGCTCTTTATATCTAGTATAGACATGTTTGCGCACTGGCGAACCTATTGGACCTAGGCCTTCAGTGGCGAACCTATTGGACCTAGGCCTTCAGCGTGTGACAGGTTCTTGACGCTGAAAGGACAGCAATCGTCATACCAGCGGACTCATTTAGGACTGCACTTTTATTTTAAACAAAGGGCCAGAGGCGTAGTGGAGGCTATATGCAGGTATACACCGTATACCTACTGTTTTTATGGGCATTGTGTATACTCACTTCTTAATCCCCAGTGATGCGTATCAAAGTAGTGTAGTGGAGATATACGGCTTATCAATTATGTATAACAATAAAGAAGCCATGCATAAAGTAGCCTACACAATCGCAAAGTACGTGACATACAGCTCTGGAAAAATTTGAGATCACTGCAAAATTATGAGTTTCTCTGGTTTGACTATTTATAGGTGTGTGATGAGGTAAAATGATCAGTTTCTCTGGTTTTACTATTTATAGGTGTGTGATGGGGTAAAATGATCTGTTTCTCTGGTTTTACTATTTATAGGTGTGTGATGGGGTAAAATTATCAGTTTCTCTGGTTTGACTATTTATAGGTGTGTGATGGGGTAAAATGATCAGTTTCTCTGGTTTTACTATTTATAGGTGTGTGATGGGGTAAAATGATCAGTTTCTCTGGTTTGACTATTTATAGGTGTGTGATGGGGTAAAATGATCAGTTTCTCTGGTTTTACTATTTATAGGTGTGTGTTTGGGTAAAATGATCAGTTTCTCTGGTTTTACTATTTATAGGTGTGTGTTTGGGTAAAATGATCAGTTTCTCTGGTTTTACTATTTATAGGTGTGTGTTTGGGTAAAATGATCAGTTTCTCTGGTTTTACTATTTATAGCTGTGTGTTTGGGTAAAATGATCAGTTTCTCTGGTTTTACTATTTATAGGTGTGTGATGGGGTAAAATGATCAGTTTCTCTGGTTTTACTATTTATAGGTGTGTGATGGGGTAAAATGATCAGTTTCTCTGGTTTTACTATTTATAGGTGTGTGATGGGGTAAAATGATCAGTTTCTCTGGTTTTACTATTTATAGGTGTGTGTTTGGGTAAAATGATCAGTTTCTCTGGTTTTACTATTTATAGGTGTGTGATGGGGTAAAATGATCAGTTTCTCTGGTTTTACTATTTATAGGTGTGTGATGGGGTAAAATGATCAGTTTCTCTGGTTTTACTATTTATACGTGTGTGTTTGGGTAAAATGATCATTTTAGTTTTTTTTCTCTAAACTACTGTCAACAAATAAAAATATTGTCATTTAGAGCATTTATTTGCAGAAAATGACAACTGGTCAAAATAACAAAAAAGCAGTGTTGTCAGACCTTGAATAATGCAAAGAAAATAAGTTCATATTCATGTTTAAACACAATACTAATGTTTTAACTTCGAAAGAGTTCAGAAATCAATATTTGGTGGAATAACCCTGATTTTCAGTCACCCAAACACATAACTATAAATAGTAAAACCAGAGAAACGGATCATTTTGTCTCTTCATTTTTTTCCAGAGCTGTATATTTACATGTGCGCAGCACACACAGCCTAGTTTCAACGGAATGTCGACTGCAGCCAGCAAGAATGCACAGCTCTCAACTGTTTTGTTGGCAAAGAGCAGCTCAAAGAAAAATGATATTGATAGCCTGTAGGGTAGGTTGCAAATACTTTTCAATGTATGATATCTACCAGTAAATGCTAACTAAAGCAACAATGAGTATGCAAATAAGGTCAGTAGGCTATTGTGATGAGCATTCAGTCATCATACCCTGTTTGCATCAGTGGTGGGCCTGGGTGGACACCCAATCAAGTTTGAGCAAAAACAGAAAAATAATACATGATTATGACAAAAATATATATTATTTATATTGTCAGACCTCCAAAAGGGTCTCCTGATGTGCTTTAAGCACTGTTGTGGACGTCACATTTTAGTTGTTTTTCTATTTAAAGAAGGTGTGATTTAGAGATTGCAAATCTAAAAAAACATAAGATTTTTCCTTCGCTTGGCAGGCCATTTGAGATTTGTTTTGCTAAATATGAGGATACCTACTAACACTATGCAGTCACACACAGCATGGTGTTAAAGAATAAGCAGTCCAATCACTCTGACATAGTAAGCCAGTGGGTTCCAATCATAAGAATACTAAAACACAACCATTAGGCTAAGCATTTCTTCATCGAAATGTACAACTATTACTTTTCATTGCACAAAATATTTCACGTTTAGCACACAAAGTAACCGGTGACCTAAAGTTTAAATGCAACAACGTTTCACACATGTTATTTTCAAAGAGATGGTTAACAACAGCAAGGGAGCTGAAATAAAATAAACAGTTCCACTCAAAAGATGAGGATAAATGTTAACTTATTCAAGAAGTTATTCTTGAAAAGGGAGAAGCTAACAAATTAGCAACATCCTCTTCTATAACACCTTCTGCAGCCGCTAAAAACTAGCCTACAACAAAAGATAGTTAGCTACATCATAGGAAAACTACTGCTTGCTATTGCGCAGTGACCTGTCAGCCTTTCAGAAAGCAGAGGTTTCCAGATTTGTTTTGTAAAAAACAGTCCACCCATTACAAGTCAAAATGTGATTGGTTGATTCCACTGTCACTCCAAAATGTTGCCCTGATTCAGTTGAATGGCAGATGCCTTCTATCTATCTATTTATTTTAATTTTAATTTCACCTTTATTTAACCAGGTAGGCTAGTTGAGAACATGTTCTCATTTACAACTGCGACCTGGCCAAGATAAAGCAAAGCAGTTTGACCCATACATCAACACAGAGTTACACATGGTATAAACAAACATACAGTCAATAATACAGTGAAAAAAATTATATATACATTGTGTGCAAGTGAGGTAAGATAAGAGAGGTAAGGCAATAAATAGGCCATGGTGTCGAAGTAATTACAATATAGCAATTAAACACTGGAGTGATAGATGTGCAGAAGATGAATGTGCAATTAGAGATACTGGGGTGCAAAGGAGCAAGATAAATAAATAAATACAGTATGGGAATGGGCTATTTACAGATGGGCTGTGTACAGGTGCAGTGATCTGTGAGCTGCTCTGACAGCTGGTGCTTAAAGTTAGTGAGGGAGATATGAGTCTCCAGCTTCAGTGATTTTTGCAGTTTGTTCCAGTCATTGGCAGCAGAGAACTGGAAGGAAAGGTGGCCAAAGGAGGAATTGGCTTTGGGGGTGACCAATGAGATATACCTACTGGAGCGTGTGCTACGGCTGGGTGCGGCTATGGTGACCAGAGAGCTGAGATGAGGTGGGGCTTTACCTAGCAATGACTTGTAGATGACCTGGAGCCAGTGGGTTTGGTGACGAGTAGGAAGCGAGGGCCAGCCAACAAGAGCATACAGGTCGCAGTGGTGGGTAGCATATGGGGCTTTGGTGACAAAACGGATGGCACTGTGATAGACTGCATCCAATTTGTTGAGTAGAGTGTTGGAGGCTATCTAGCTTCTGATGGCCTAGCCATTGGCTGACTTAGCTAGCTAGATTTATCTCCCCAGAGACCAGCAAAGAAAAATCCTGATTGGATATTTTTTTCTCTCCAGTGTTCGTTTCCTTTCCAACGAAAACTGAAGTGATTAAATAAGAACTTAATTGAAAATATTAATATAATTAATTATAGTTATTTTATAAATCCTTAGCCCTTCTCTGAAGGCGTAGAAGGCCCTCATTATTTCACACTGTGTTTGGGTTATTCACAAATTGTAGAGTGGCTCTATTATCACTCAGCCTGCATTTTTTTACCATTCTGAATGTATAAAGAATCCATAAGTTCTTCTGAAATATGAACACAGAAATACTGGACATTTTGAACTGCTATTATTGTGGCAATTTGACAAAATTACAATCATGGTCTTGAATTGGACTCCCATTTTTCTGGTCTCGGTCTCGTACCCCTTGTCCCTCTCCGGTCTTGGTCTTGACTCGTACCCCTTGTCCCCCTCCGGTCTGGTCTTGACTCGGTCTCGTACCCCTTGTCCCCCTCTGGACTCGGTCTGGACTCGGTCTCGTACCCCTTGTCCCCCTCTGGTCTCGGTCTGGACTCGGTCTGGACTCGGTCTCGTACCCCTTGTCCCCCTCCGGTCTTGGTCTTGACTCGGTCTCGTACCCCTTGTCCCCCTCTGGTCTCTGTCTTGACTCGTCTTGACTCGGTCTCATACTCCTTGTCCCCCTCCGGTCTTGGTTTTGACTCGGTCTCGTACCCCTTGTCCCCCTCCGGTCTTGGTCTTGACTCGGTCTCGTACCCCTTGTCCCCCTCTGGTCTTGGTTTTGACTCGGTCTCGTACCCCTTGTCCCCCTCTGGTCTTGGTCTTGACTCGGTCTCGTACCCCTTGTCCCCCTCTGGTCTCGGTCTTGACTCGGTCTCGTACCCCTTGTCCCCCTCTGGTCTCGGTCTGGACTCGGTCTCGTACCCCTTGTCCTCCTCCAGTCTTGGTCTTGACTCGGTCTCGTACCCCTTGTCCCCCTCTGGTCTCGGTCTGGTCTCGGTCTGGACTCCTTGGTCATGAATTGGTCTCACTTTAGGTGGTCTCAAACACAACACTGTTCCAAACACTGTGGTTACCCTGGGAACAAATAGTTAATTTGTAACTCTTTGTTCACATGGTAACCATAGTGTTTTATAAAGAAATAAGCTGCACTGATTTGAAGATGGAGATGTTTAGATGGCCATGCCCTCAGACTGGAGTCAGAAACCTCCATATCAATGAGAATCATCCTTATTTTCACTCTTCTCCTCATTCCTCTCCTTCTTTTTCTCCCTCTTTCTTTTTTCTCCAGTCTTTGTCACCATGACGAACACCTCGTCTGCCACCTCCTCTGCGGCTGCTGCCATCTCTCCCCCGGCTGTGACTGTTGGTCCGTTTGTCCGTCCGTCTCGCTGTACGCAGGTCCAGGGCACCACCCACTGCACCTGTGACCCCGGATACACCATCTCTGGGCGTGACAGCACCACTTGCACAGGTACACCACAATCAGCTACCATTGCTATGGTAACATAAAAATACACACTGTCTGAACACATAATGTTATATAATGTAACTGACATCAATGGCAATTGATGTGTGTGTGTGTGTGTGTTTCAGACATTGATGAGTGTGAGTTGTTCCACATGGGTCAGGCTGGCCGGCTGTGTTTACATGCCTGTGTTAACACTCCTGGAGGCTACCGCTGTACCTGTCCTGCTGGATACAATGTCACCCGCGACGGACGCAACTGCAAAGGTGAAAGGAGACCACCCACACACACACACACACACACACACACTGTACCAAAGTCTCAAATGCTGAACACACACACACACACACTGTACCAAAGTCTCAAATGCTGAACACACACACACACACACACACACACACACACCATCATATCCTCTGCCTCAAAACATGCCAGTTATACCAGATGAATACTAAACATTTGAATAGTCTACCACAAAGAGAAAGAAGATAACTTGGCTGAATGATAATGAATGTTTCCTATTATTTCCTATCCGTTGTATCTGTAATTCCATGCAATTCTGTTATCTACTGGCTGAATAATTAAACAAACCCTACATCTGGTCTGAATAAATGTTTGTTTTTGTAGGCAACTACAATAACTCAGTTATTTCTCTGTCTCGCTCTCTCTATTTTCTCTCTGTCTTTTTTATCTGTCCCTCCCTCACTTTTACACACATTATTCTCCCTCTCTCTCCATGGCCTGTAGACATAGATGAGTGTGCCACCAGACTGAATAACTGCACCCGGGACCAGATGTGTATAAACACCTACGGAGGGTTCCAGTGTGTACGTGTGGACTGCCCCCGCATACGAAACTCCACCTACAGCAAAACCTCACCCCTGTGAGTACCTTCTCTTATAGTTAATCAAGAATAGATTTGATAACATGTAACTCTTTATCACTCTCTTGCAATAATACACCTCTCAATGCCTATATAATCTTCTCTTTCCCTGTTCCCCAGGCGTTGCGAGCGTAACCCCTGCTCTGTGGACAACAAGGTGTGCTCTCAGGCCCCTAACTCCATCTCCCACCACTACCTGTCTGTCGTATCCAACCTGTCAGCACCACGCACCATGTTCCGTGTGTCGGCCCTCCGCCTCATGGGCGACACGCTGCGTTTCTCCCTGCTGGGCCGCGGGCAGGCCCGACGCCACTTCACGGTGCAGCGGTCAGACCGACAGACAGGCCAGCTGGTGCTGGGGAGCCCGGTGCAAGGCCCTGCTACACTGGAGGCAGAGGTGGAGATGACCGAGCTGGAGAAAGGGGTCCAGCTGGGGCGGTACATCACCAAGATCACCATGTTCATCTCCCAGTATGAGTTCTAGAGAGGGAGAGAGAAAGGTAGGGATTTAGAGGGTGGAATGAGGAGAGGGAGGAGGGAGTACTGTGGTAAGAGTTTTGGAGTGTGGCAGTGGATAGGGCTGGGAGGCTGGAAGGGGTGAGGCACTAAGTCCTAAGGAACAAAGAAGGACCTAAAAGAGAGGGAAGTTTAGTCGAGACATACAGGTATGGCAGGAACGGATGCATTTGGTAGAGTTGTATCAATTATAATGACAGAAAGGGAATGGTTCAGGTAAGGTTTAGGGGGGTAAGAAATTAGGGAGGGTCAGAGACATGAAAGGAGAAAATGGCCACTTGTGGTGGAGATTGAATGTTTCCTCACTGAAGCTGAGAGAGAGAGAGAGCTGGGTATGTAAATATGAGCTGAAGTCATTAACTGGTTAATTGTTTTACATCCAACATATGACAAAGTGACAATATCTGTAAGATGAGAAGACATGACGCTACACATTGACAATCCTATATTTCCTGGTCTTGTGTTCAACTTGTTTTGATATATTTATTTTGAAGGTGTTGTAAACCCCTGTTTGTGAACTGCTTTTTATTTATCTGAGAAAGCATTATTAAACATTTAATCAAAACACTACTGTATGATTTCTAGGGTTTCATTATTTACTTTTCCTATATACTTATGTCTCTGCACAGGACTGTATAAGGGGCTTGCCTTGAACTGTGACCTGTAGATGATCTGTCCGTCATAGAGGCTGAAACAGGAGTATGATGTACAGTATGAGTAGTGCAGGTCTGGGGAAGACATCAAGCATGGCAGTACAGAGCTACACTTTCCAGCAGACAGACAGCCAAAGTCACTCTGCTCAAAGAGCTACTAGAGCCTTACAGTATATGCATGAGCTAAACCAGCAAACACAGTGTATATTGTTACTTAATGAGATATGACAAATTGAACTGCTCTTTTACACAATGCTTAGGGGTACATGCGTGCGTGCGTGCGTGCGTGCGAGGAGATGTACTGTAGATTCGGCTGGTGTTGTTGTGGTGTGGGTTGTAGAGGATGCTGATGAAATGTTTCACCCCTGTCTCAGGCTGCCCACAAACCTTCCCCACTCTCTGCACTCTATCATCTGGACGGACATGAAAACCCTGGTTAACACCACACCACACCACACATAGGGCCAATGCCATGGCCACACACGAACAAGATCCATGTGAGGAGTGGTGTGAGAACGCATACACACAAATTCTTACACAATAAATGACCAGTAGTGTATAAGATATCCCACATCACAGCTCCCTCAACATAGAGCACCCTGCAATGACCACAGCACAGTGAGTGTACTTTATATAGGCACTGATGTAAGTGTAGAGTGTGAGGGGTTAACCAGCCCGGTGCAGCCACGCAGAGCCAGGCAGTGTGTATCAAGGCACAAGGGGAGACCCAGATGCAGACACAGGAGGCAGATGGTTGGAGTCTTATAATGTTTATTAATTCAAAAAGGGGTAGGCAAGAGAATGGTCGCATACAGGGAAAAGGTCAAAGCAGTTTGGAGTCCAATAGGTACCGAAGGGCAGATTCAAGGTCAGGACAGGCAGGATGATCAGGCAGGCGGGAAAGTAGTCCAGAGTCAGGCAGGGGTCAAAACCGGGAAGACAAGCAAGAGAGAATAGAAAAGGAGTATGGGGAAAACACACTGGTTGACTTGACTAAACATTCAAGACGAACTGGCAATGAGAGACAGGAAACACAGGGATAAATACACTGGAAAAGAAGCCACACCTGGAGGGGGTGGAGACAATCACAGGGACAGATTAAACAGATCAGGACGTGACAGCGTGCCTCAGACAAACAGGCTGAACCCAGCCCCACCTCCGAGTCACCATATTGGGCTGAGAGAGAGACGAGGAGGGACTCCCCTGACCTGGCTGAGACCCACTAGGGGACCAAAGGGGGGGTGAGGATCCCAAAATGAGATTGCACACAGAGGGACAGGGGGAAATGATAAAGAGAGATAGAGGTAGAGAGAATGATGGCTGAATAGAGTGGTATCAATAGCAGGCAATTCACAGCGAGACTCTATTTCTGCTCTGAAAGAGACCCCTCACTGTTCTTCTCTCTGTCTGTATCTCTCTCCCTTTCTGTCTTGATGAAAGGAAGGGACAGAAAGAGAAAGGAAAAAAGGAGACGTATAGTTGAATGGCATCCTGTCCCAATGTTGTCGTTCCCCGGGGGAGGAACAAAGCTGATGTGGTGATGAGTCAGTCCCTATATCCTCTCTGACCCCCTCCACACCTCTCCTCTCCTCACCCCCTCCTAACCCGCTTGTCTCTGCCCACCCAGGACTACCTGTATCTCACCCACACCTCCTCCTCTCCTGTATACAAACCCTACTCCCTGACCCCACTCTTGTCCTCTTTTCAATCAGTCTCAGACCCCACACAGACACATTAAAGGTCCAATGTAACTGTTTTTTATATCAATATCAAATCATTTCTGGGTAACACTTAAGAACATTACTGTAATAGATTTCCATTATAATGGGCAAAAATTCTAAACTATTTCTCAAGCAAGAATTTAATTGGTATATTAACCAATTTACTGCACGGTGATGTCACCATGGAAAGCCCAAACTCCCGCCCATACAAAACCTGCTAATTATAAGGTCCTGTGTGGAAGATTGTATTTTAATTCAGCAACTATCAGGAGATAACACTGATACATTTTTTCACACTTTTACAGTGTTAGTTTCATCAGTTGCACTAGGCCTTTAAAACACAAGCATATACAGTATACAAACATGCATGAACACCCACACACACTCACACACACAAACAAACACACACACCCTGGGTCTGAGTTGAAAACAGAGTTGGAAACAGTAGCCAGGGTTCCAGTAGTCTTTATCTATTAGTAACCTTAGACAACCGTTCCATTCCAACAACATCAAAGGGATCCCCCCCCCCTCCCCCCTCATCTATCACGGCCTGTCTGTGGGTGCCCATGTGTCAGGTCTAGAGTGTCTCAGCTTCCCTCCATCTCTCTTTGCCTATCCCTCTCTCTCTCCTCTCTCTTTCCCTACATCTTCCATCTTTCTCTCTCTCTCTCCCTCTCTGTCTGATGTGGTGGATGAGTCACCCTCTGAGCAGATAAACCTCTGAGTGCCAGCGGTGCCAACTCTCTGAAATCAATATCCTCATTCCAGCCCGGCCTCCCCACACAATAAGAGCTTATACTCCTATAGGCCTTTACCTAGTTCTCTTTGAAGCCCCTCTCAGTCAGACATCAGGATTGTATGTGAAAGGGAACACTCCGTCCCTGTCGTAGGTTTAAGGGGAGGAAGGAGAGTTGGGGCCCAGACCCTTGTATGTTGACTGGGCCCAGGCAAACTGAGACATGGCCTAGATCTATAGCCAGAGTTTGACTGGCACAGGCCCAACCTGGGTGGGCGCACTGGGCAGGTGAGGGGGGTTGGTATGCATGGCAGCAGTGCCTAGCTGTTACAATGGGAGGTCTGTGAGAAGTACGGCCGGGACCAACAAAGCCCTGACTGTGCCCACGTCAGTCCCCCAGTCCTTGAGCCAAGAACAGGTATCATATGCAGCCAAGTACGGCAAACAGGATGTGGGCGTGTAAGGAAGGTGGGTGTGGAGTGGGGGAAGGGGAGGAACTGTTCCATAAGATGTCTGATCTGACCTCTAACTGTCCTTTACTCCTCTCCCCGGGACACTCTCTCTGACTGTCTGATCTGACCTCTAACTGCCCTTTACTCCTCTCCCCGGGACACTCTCTCTCTCCCCCTCCTTGCTGGTGACTGTTATCAGCACCTCACCATCCTTCCAAGCTTACACTCCACTCCCAATCCCCCACGACCGAAGCCTGAGTGTGTAGGAGCACCTTAGACCGGCTTCTCAAACTCTCCCTGAACTGTGTGACCTGGCCCTGACTGATAGTTGCTTCGGGTCACGTTGTTAGGGGCCAGGCACCTGGCAGCACTTCAGACTGTGCAGGCCACTATCTCCTCACTTCTCTGAGTGGACTTGTGGATTGGAGTGCAGAAAACCACATCCTTCCCACAACTATTCAAATCAAAATCAAACTTTATTTGTCACATGCGCCGAATACAACAAGTGTAGACCTTACCGTGAAATGCTTACTTACAAGCCCAAATAAATGTTTACCAAATAAACTAAAGTAAAAAAGAATAAAAAGTAACACAATAACATAATGATAACAAGGCTATATACAGGGGATACATGTAGGTAGGGGTGAAGTGACTATCCATAGATAATAAACAGAGAGTAGCAGTGTACAAAACAAATGGAGTGGGGGGGGTCAATGTAATAGTCTGGTGGCCATTTGATTAATTGTTCAGCAGTCTTATGGCTTGGGGGTAGAAGCTGTTAAGGAGCCTTTTAAACCTAGACTTGGCGCTCCAGTACCGCCGTGCGGTAGCAGAGAAAACAGTCTATGACTTGGGTGACTGGAGTCTCTGTCACCCAGTCTATGACTTGGGTGACTGGAGTCCTTTGACACCGCCTATTATATAGGTCAGGATGCTCTTGATGGTGCTTCTAGCCTCAAGCCATAAGACTCCTGAACATCTAATAAAATGGCTACCCAGACTATTTACATTGCCCTCCCCCTCTTCATGCTGCTGCTACTCTCTGTTTATTATCTATGCAGAGTCACTTTAATAACTACATGTACATATTACCTCAATTACCTCGACTAACCGGTGCCCCCGCACATTGACTCTGTACTGGTACCCCCTGTATATATCCTCGCTATTGTTATTTTACTGCTGCTCTTTAATTATTTGTTACTTTTATTTCTTATTTTTATCAGTATTTTTCTTTAAAAAGCAATGTTGCTTAAGGGCTTGTAAGTAAGCATTTCACTGTAAGGTCTACACTGGTTGTATTCGGTGCATGCGAAAAATACAATACGATTATATTTGATTTGAAGATAGGTTTACCAGTCAGTCACATGGAGCTGCACTGCTCCCTAGTGTCAATAACAAGGCACTTTACCAGCCTGAGGGGGTTTATGCATGGGTTTAAGTGGAGGCATCATCTTAATGGAACAGCACGATACACCCTCCCCCCGTTTAATTGATGTCAAAATATTAATTACTGGGTGTGTAAGATTGGTCAACAATAGTGTTATACCACTAGGTGGCAGCACCAGCGAACATTGATTCATTATTATGGTGAAAGGTGGCCTGCTACTGCTTCTCCACAGCTCCTAAAATGAAGTTAAAACTGTTTCCCTTGCTGTGAATTCAATATCAATTTTAAAAGGACTCACATCTCACAATGATCGCATCAAATTAATCAATAAAGTACTCGTAACACCAAAGTCTCTCCTGTTATTGATCCTAAATGTTGATATCAGGTTAGTCAATGGTTTCAGAGAATTTGATGTTGTTTCCAGTGACTGCAGCATGAGAGACTCAGGTGTTTTTCCATCTATTAGCTGTTGTTCATCAGAAAATGGAGCCTGCAGTGTGTTTCCTCTTCAAGTTTGTTATTCTTCCTCATCCCTCTCGTACTACCTCCATCACTTATTAGACAGTCAAGCTCACAAACAGGTGGTCGTTCATATCTTTCTACCTTTACTGTGTGGGAGAGAGCATGTCTGTGTGATTACTGTGGCTCAGTGACAGAAATAACACAAGCTTTCCCAATTACAGCTCCAGAGTTAGGCCACCTGTTTCTTCCTCAACATCATGCTCAGTGTAACTGTACTTGCAGGTGTGATGGCTTTAAATACAGACATGACACTGTGCAGATATTTTGCAATTAGTAAGCCTAACATGTAATCCATATTGACTTTTTTATATATATTTAAAAGTATATTATATATATATATATGTATATATTGTCCTCTTGCTCAGTTGTGCACCGGGGCCACCCACTCCTCATTATATTCTGTTTAGAGCCAGTGTGTGCTGTTCTGTGAAAGGAGTAGTACGAGATCTTCAGTTTCTTGGAAATTTCTCGCATGGAATAGCCTTCATTTCTCAGAACAAGAATAGACTGACGAGTTTCAGAAGAAAGTCCTTTGTTTCTGACCATTTTAAGCCTGTAATCGAACCCACAAATGCTGATGCTCCAGATACTCAACTAGTCTAAAGAAGGACAGTTGTATTGCTTCTTTAACCAGGACAACAGTTTTCAGCTGTGCTAACATGATTGCAAAAGGGTTTTCTAATAATCAATTAGCCTTTCAAAATGATAAACTTGGATTAGCTAACACAACATGCCATTGGAACACAGAAGTGATGGTTGCTGATAATGGGCCTTTGTACGCCTATGTAGATATTCCATAAAAAATCTGCCATTTCCAGCTACAATAGTCATTTACAAAATTAACAATATCTATACTGTATTTCTTTTTAATTTTACCCCCTTTTCTCCCCAATTTCGTGATATCCAATTGTTAGTAAATACTATCTTGTCTCATCGCTACAACTCCCGTACGGGCTTGGGAGAGACGAAGGTGGAAAGCCATGCGTCCTCCGAAACACAAACCAACCAAGCCGCACTGCTTCTTAACACAGCGCGCCTCCAACCCAGAAGCCAGCCGCACAAATGTGTCGGCTGGCTTCTGTACTTCAGCTCCAACTACAATGTCTGCACCTGTGCTTGAACCTAATTAGTCAACTAAGCCAGGTCTAAATGTGTGTGGCTGGCTTCTGGGTAAAGTGGGCATTGTGTCAAGAAGCAGTTGTGTTTCAGAGGACGCACGGCTCTCGACCTTCGCCTCTCCCAAGTCCACACGGGAGTTGCAGCGAGGAGACAAGACTAACTACCAATTGGATACCATGAAATTGGGGAGAAAAAGGGGTATCAAAAAAATTCAATAATGTAACTTTAATAATGTTTATATATCTTGCATTACAAATCTCACTGTATTCTATACTATATATTCTTAATTAAATTCCTTTACTTAGATTTGGTGTGTATTAGGTATTTGTTGTGGAATTGTTAGATATTACTTGTTAGATATTTCTGCACTGTCGGAATTAGAAGCACAAGCATTTCGCTACACTCACAATAACATCTGCTAAACACGTGTATGTGACCAATACAATTGATTTGATCATGTTATGAGTATGCTTGAAAGGACTGGGGAGTGTTTCAGGATTTTTTTAAAGAACAGCACAGGTAAAATCCTAGAGGAAAACCTGGTTCAGTCTGCTTTCCACCAGACACTGGGAGATGAATTCAGGAGGCTGGTGGGAGGAACATTAGGAGAACAGGCTCATTGTAATGGCTGGAATGGAATAAATGGAATGGAGTCAAACATGTGGTATCCATATGTTTGATGTATTTGATACTGTTCCATTCATTCCATTTCAGACATTACAATGAGCCCATCCTCCTACAGCTCCTCCTACCAGCCCACTGCTTTCAACAGGACAATATCCCTAAACACAAGGCCAAATCTACACTGGAGTTGCTTACCAAGATGCCAGTGACTGTTCCCGAGTGGCCGAATACAGTTTTCTCTGACATCTGCTTGAGAATATATGGCAAGACTTGAAAATGGTTGTCTAGCAATGATCAACAACCAATTTGACAGAGCTTGAAGAATTTTGAAAAGAATAATGTGCAAATGTTGCACAATCCGGATGTGGAAAACTCTTAGAGACTTACCCAGAAAGACTCACAGCTGTAATTGTGCCAAAGATGATTCTAACATGTATTGACTCAGGGGGTTGTATACTTATCTAATCAAGATATATTGTGTATACAAAAAAATTAAGAACACTTGCTCTTTCCTTGACATAGACTGACCAGGTGAATCCAGGTGAAAGTGTCACGACCTGACCTTAGAGAGCCGTTTTATTTCTCTATTTGGTGAGGTCAGGGTGTGATGTGGGGTGGGCATTTATGTTTTGTATTTCTTTGTGTTTGGTTCCCAATCAGAGGCAGCTGTCTATCGTTGTCTCTGATTGGGAATCATACTTAGGTAGCTTTTTTCCCACCTATGTTGTGGGATCTTGTTTTTGTACAGCTCTTGTAGCCTACGGAACGGTACAGTCGTTTTGGTTTCACTTTGTTATTTTGTTGCTGGTTCTCATTTAATAAATATGATGACCACAAATTACACTGCGCCTTGGTCTCCTTCAAACAACGCACGTTACAGAAAGCTATTATCCCTTATTGATGTCACTTGTTAAATCCACTTCAAATCAGTGTAGATGAAGGGGAGGAGACAGGTTAAAGAAGGATTTTTAAGCCTTGAGACAACTGAGTATGTGTGCCATTCAGAGGGTGAATGGGTAAGACAAAAATGTTTAAGTGCCTTTGAATGGGGTATGGTAGTAGGTGCCAGGCGCACAAGTTTGTGTCAAGAACTGCAACGATGCTGGGTTTTTCACACTCAACAGTTTCCCATGTATCAAGAATGGTCCACCACCCAAAGGACATCTCTCTCAATTCAATTTAAATTCAATTTAAGGGTCTTTATTGGCATGGGAAACATGTTACATTGCCAAAGCAAGTGAAATAGATAAACAAAAGTGAAATAAACAATAAAAATGAACAGTAAACATTACACTCACAAAAGTTCCAAAGGAAGACATTTCAAATGTCATATTATGTCTATATACAGTGTTGTAACGATGTGTGTGTGTGTGTCTCTCTCTCCCTTTCTCTCTCTCCCCCGCACCTGCCGTCTCAACCTCTGAATGCTCGACTCTGAAAAGCCAACTGACATTAACTCCTGAGGTGCTGTCCTGTTGCACCCTCTATAACCACTGTGATTATTATTTGACCCTACTGGTCATATATGGTTTGAACATCTTGAAGAACGATCTAACCTTAACAGCCATTTACTCTTATATTCGACACCAGCACAGCCAGAAGAGGACTGGCCACCCCTCAGAGCCTGTTTCCTCTCTACCCAGCACAGCCAGAAGAGGACTGGCCACCCCTCAGAGCCTGTTTCCTCTCTACCCAGCACAGCCAGAAGAGGACTGGCCACCCCTCAGAGCCTGTTTCCTCTCTGCCCAGCACAGCCAGAAGAGGACTGGCCACCCCTCAGAGCCTGTTTCCACTCTACCCAGCACAGCCAGAAGAGGACTGGCCACCCCTCAGAGCCTGTTTCCTCTCTACCCAGCACAGCCAGAAGAGGACTGGCCACCCCTCAGAGCCTGTTTCCTCTCTAACCAGCACAGCCAGAAGAGGACTGGCCACCCCTCAGAGCCTGTTTTCTCTCTACGTTTCTTCCTAGGTTCCTGCCTTTCTAGGAAGCTTTTCCTAGACACCATGCCTCTACATCTGCATTGCTCACTGTTTTGGATATTAGTCTGAGTTTCTGTGTAGCACTTTGTGACATCGGCTGATGTAAAAAGGGCTTTATAAATATATTTGATTGAATTGATTGATTGATTGATTGATTGATTGATTGATTGATTTGAGTCAACATGGATCAGCATCCATGTGGAACGCTTTTGACACATTGTAGAGTCTATGCCCCCAAACGAATTGAGGCTGTTCTGAGGGGAAAGGGGGTGCAACTCAATATTATGAAGGTGTTCATAATGTTTGGTATACTCATTTTATATGAGTGTTTAATTTTTCATAATTTTTTTACACATTAAATTTTTCTTCCACTTTGACATTAAGGAGTATTTTGTGCAGATCAAAAAAATCCATTCAAATCCATTTTAATCCCAATTTGTAACACAACAAATGTGGAAAAAGTCAAGGGGTGTGAATACTTTCTGAAGGCACTGTAAATAAGACCTTAGGTCTGGAATGTGGTGATGACATATGCAAACAGATGTCCTTGTTTTATTTATGACAAGGAGGAATATTGGAATACTGCTGAAAGGTTATGTCTATTTATGTTGCTGATTAATTTGCCTAGCTTAGATAGCTGTCTGACATCTGAACTGAGAGGGTGTATTGCAATGAATGCAACACAATCAAGGATGTCTACACCTGTACTTCAGCTCCAATGTACATACCTACAAAGTCTGCACCTGTGCTTGAACCCAATTAGTCAACTAATCCAGGTCTAAATGTGCCGAACCTGACTACTCATAAACTGTGAACCCGGACTACACCTTTGACTTAGTTCCAATACTAATATAAACCAGATCTACATATGAACCAGGTTTACACCTGTGGCTATGTCCCAAAACTCTGATAAAGCAGGTTTATTACCCTTGTAACTATTAAGCAAAGGTTTTCTAATGCCTCACAAAAAAGGGCACCTACTGGAAGATAAAACATTTTTTAAAGACAATGAATATCCTTTTGAGCATGGTTGTTAATTACGTTTTGGAATGTGTATCAATACAACCAATCACTAGAAATATACAGGCGTCCTTCCTAACTCAGTCACCAGAGAGGAAGGGAATCGTTCAGGAATTTTACCATGAGGCCAATGGTTGCATTAAAATGGTTAGAGTTTAATGGCTGTTGTAAGATAAAAAACCGAGGATGGATCAACAACGTTCTAGTTCCTCCACAATACTAACCTTAACGACAGAGTGAAAATATGAACACAATACTAACCTTAATGACAGAGTGAAAATATGAACGCAATACTAACCTTAATGACAGAGTGAAAATATGAACACAATACTAACCTTAATGACAGAGTGAAAATATGAACACAATACTAACCTTAATGACAGAGTGAAAATATGAACGCCCGTACAGAATAAAAATATGCAACATGGCACTAAAGTAATATTGCAAAAAATGTGGCAAAGCAATTAACTATTTGTCCTGAATGCAGAGTGGGGCAAATCAAATACAACACATTACTGAGTACCACTCTCTATATTTTCAAGCATTGTGTTGGCTGCATCATGTTATGGGTACGCTTGTAATCGTTAAGAACTGGGGAGTGTTTCAGGATACAAAAGAACAGCACTGTCACGCCCTGACCTTAAAGATCCTTATTATTCTCTGTGTTTGGTTAGGTCAGGGTGTGACTCGGGTGGGAAAGTCTATGTTTTCTATTTCTTTGTTTTTGTGAGTGTGGTTCCCAATCAGAGAAAGCTGTCTATCGTTGTCTCTGATTGGGGATCATATATAGGTTGTCATTTTCCTTTTGGGTTTTGTGGGATCTTGTTTTCTGTTTAGTGTTTTTTGCCTTATAGAACTGGGCGCTTTCGTTTTCGCTTTTGTTATTTTGTTTGAGTGTTTTTGAATAAAACAATCATGAACACTTTCCACGCTGCGCTTTGGTCTACGCTTCCTACCACCAACGAGAGCTGTTACAAGCACAGGCAAAATCCTACAGGGAAGCCTGGTTCAGTCTGCTTTCCACCAGACACTGGGAGATGAATTCAGGAGGCTGGTGGGAGGAACATTAGGAGAACAGGCTCATTGTAATGGCTGGAATGGAATAAATGGAATGGAGTCAAACATGTGGTATCCATATGTTTGATGTATTTGATACTGTTCCATTCATTCCATTCCAGACATTACAATGAGCCCATCCTCCTACAGCTCCTCCTTCCAGACCACTGCTTTCAACAGGACAATATCCCTAAACACAAGGCCAAATCTACACTGGAGTTGTGTGTGTGTCTGCATTGTGCTGGACCATTAGGATGCTGTTGTTGATATGTTGTTTGGACGGTGAATGCTAATTTGAACACTTATAATCCAGTCAATGATAAGAACTTCAACTCTGTATCCTCAGTGGCCTGCGGAAACCCCGCCCCCCATTCCCTGCACATATGCTCCCACAGACGAACGCACACACACAGACACACTGGGAGGACTGTGAGGAGCGGTGTGGTGGGCTGTGGAGGGACTGTCAGAACCTGTTGAGGCCTTCCTCTCCTCACCCAATACATTCACAGCCTGCATCACCAGGTGACAGCACTCAATTTAATATCAGCTGTCAGCAGTCCATGCGTCTTAGTGTTGTAACAGGCCTCTCCTCAGGTGGAGATCATGCTTTCAAGACAGCGTCTGTACTGAGATATAAAGCTGCTATGAAATAATGAATTACATGTGGTGAGATCAATAGTTGGGGGCAAACTCCTCCTAAGCCTTCATGTTCTAGTCTTGACAATAGGGTGTGAGAGGGTTCAAGGCTACGGCTCTATTGCTGTTTATTTTCCCTCCGCCAATTAGTCCTTATACTTTAAGTATTTAGCTATTTCCCCTGATGGTCTGCTTTCTCTAACTATGTTTTTCATGCTTCTTTTTTAAAATATCATATTAAAAACAGTGTCTATGTGACAGCGACATCAGGGGAAAGGGAACAGAATCATTGATGATGAATATGTCAGAGCCGAACGCATAGGGAGAGTCTTATCTCCTAGTTAGTAAATAAATGCACTTTATGCACACCTTGCTGATGTCAAATGATTTCCCTGTGGAGAGAGAACAACATAATCAAAACCGAAAGTATGGTGTGTCAATATAGAAGATTTAAATATGATAACGCTCTAGAGGAAAAAACACCAATAACTACAGGGGTCCATGTAGTCGATACACAGTTGGTAGAATAAGCAGGGTAGCCTAGTTGTTAGAGCGATGGACTAGTAACCGGAAGGTTGCAAGTTCAAACCCCCGAGTTACAAATCTGTCATTCTGCCCCTGAACAGGCAGTTAATGAAAATAAGAAATTGTTCTTAACTGACTTGCCTAGTTAAATAAAAAAATCTTTGTTTCTCTTTTTTGTCATACATATATCTATAAACAGATCGAGAATGCATTCTCATTTCCAACAACAGACAACTGGACACTTGCAAGAGAGTGTTGAGGGGTTGAATGGGCCAATTAGAAGCTGGGATGATTAGGTTGGTATGATAATACTGTATGAAGGGCCAGATTAGGAAGCTAGGAAACCGGATCGATAGCCCTTCTAATGACAAGTGCCATAGGATCTTTAGTGACCACACAGAGTCAGAAGCTAAGTATGTGACACAATCACTAACAACCTGATTTTCCTTGGAGGTATCCGATCCAAGTAGCTATACCAGGCCCAGTCCTGCAAATTAGTAACAATTATAGTGATAAATGATAATTTATCAAGCAAATGGCAAATAAACAAGTTAAGAGTTGCTAGTCACATACAAGGGTTAAATGTAGAAAGACTGGAGGTGTTCGTCATTAATGACAACCTTATTCCTCTCAATGGGTGCTCCCCCATCACACTGTCACTCTGTAGGACCCAGGGGGAAGTGAAAATTACATACCTCCTTCTCTGCGGGACAGAAGGGACCCTGCCCTCTGGTAAGAAACACTCAATAAAATGCCATCTCTCATTAAACCCCCTTTTCTGCCTGTTGGAAGTGACTGGTGAGATAGGGATTTCTGATGTCTGTGGTTCACATAGAGAAACACTGCCCTTATGTCTGGAAGTGTTGTTATCTTAAGACAAGGGTCATGCTACAGTCAGAGATGCATAGTCATGGCTTTGGGTCATGCCAAGTCAACCAATCCAGTCTCAGGTGGATAGGTTATGTACTGAGGATGTAATCAGACGTCAAAGTCAAGATAGTCCTTTGTTGGACACCACAAAGGAGACGTCTCCGGGGAAGGTCAAGGACCCTTGTGGCATGGATTTGTTGCAGACTTATGCTCCACAAGGAGCAAAGAGGAGGGAGTAAGAAAGTAAAATCTCACAAACTGTACATACACAATATGAACAAATTCTGAGTAATGTTTGGTCCATGTTCAAGATTGAGTAGTGTACAAAATCAAACACCAACAGGAGCAGTATATAATGCCAAATGAATACCTGCATGCTGTGTTCATCAGGCAACTACAGTAAGTGGTTGAAATGTTGCTATTAAACCTTGGAAATACTGAAATAGTGATGTTATTCTACTTGTTGCTCATGTAAAAGATTGACAATCAGCATTTGGCCCTAGAATCACAGAATGTTGGTGTTGATGTTGAGTTAGTGATGCAGTCGTCGAAGGCTCTTGTTGTTGATGACATGACCTGTTGCTATTGTTAAATCAACCACTGACAATGCAGTTAGGCAACCTCTATTGTAACAAGTGATTGCATAAGTAGAGGCACAGCAGGGTTAAATCATATGGACTTGGCAAAAATCAATACACTGCAGTTTACCACGCGGTGTCACGCCCTGACCTTAGAGAGCCTTTTTATGTCTCTATTTTGGTTTGGTCAGGGTGTGATTTGGGTGGGCATTCTAGGTTCTTTATTTCTTTGTTTCTGGCCAAGTGTGGTTCCCAATCAGAGGCAGCTGTCTATCGTTGTCTCTGATTGGGGATCATACTTAGGCAGCCCTTTCCCTCCTTCTGTGTGTGATCTTGTTCTTTGTTTGTGTACAGGTAGTTTGCACAACAAAGCTGTTCGGTCGTTGTATTCTTTATTGTTTTGTCTTTTCTAAAGTTTCACTTTGTTAATAAATTATGTGGAACTCAAAGAACGCTGCGCTTTGGTCTCCTTCCGACAACACCCGTTACACGAGGCCATAACAAATTGCCATCTTTAAGACAAACCAGAATAAGACCACTTATGTAATTACTGAGACTGTGTGTAAAGAACACAATAAGAAATGTGTGTTCGCCATCCATAATTTCTTTGTGCCATATTTAATTGGAGGCCTACATTTATTTTTGTTATCCATTTATATATAGATATATTTTACATTCATTCAAATACTAATTTAACTACAGCACATCCTCCCGTACCCCGGCTCTTGGAGAAGTGCATGGTATTTTAGGGCTGCATCTAAAAAGGGTTAAGATTCTTGCCCTTTCCCACTATTACATCAGCTGCTTCGTTGCCATGACAACAGCAATTAGCAGGAACTCAGTTTCCAGGCAGGCAGTGAAAAACTCTGTGCCTTGTCACCATGGAAACCAAGATCAGGGCAGCCACACACACATCCGTCTGAAGTGAAAAGCAGCCATGATGGCGTGGAGCAAAGCACATGGGCTTCTCTCTGTGGGGACAGATACAATTTATAAAAATACAACTATCTAAGCTAAGCAAAACGTATAGTGCATGACATAGCAGTTGCATTAAGTATTGGGTTTAGTTGATCAGTTCATTTATTCCTTTGTGTAGTCATATCACCCTTGGCTACTGAAGAGATTTGATGCCATGTTTCTTTGAACATAGAAGGACTAATGCCTACACCTGTCACATTCCACAGGGTTGCCAAATTTTGAAGAAAGCTTGGAGTGAGATTTGTAATGTGAATTTCAATGCCCATTGGCACAACCCCTAGACGGGGGTAATGGGTTTCCTCCCCCAGGAAAATGGTACTGTTTTAAAGCTAACTTCCTGCAATTCAACATATTTTGACATGGCTTAGGCCTATGACCAGGGTGGAAAATGTTTTTTTTATTTTTAAACACAGGTCAGGTGTATTCAGGATGCTTTGAACATCAAATTAACACTCAAAATGCTGACGACTTTGTTACTTTGAGAGGGGGGGGGGGTATATTTAAAGTATGTTAATATTTTTTAGGTGGTTTGACATTTTATTCAGATAGTAATGAAATGTGAAAGGGAGACAGGCAAACGTGAGAAACAGTGGGAAGGTTGGAAGCAGGGTTTGATCCCTATTCTCAGGTGGAAAGTTGTATGCAACATGTGCTGGGAAGTGCTACCACTTCACCAAGGCTCTCCACAGGAAATGCTAATATTAATAGTTATTGGCAGTGGGTAACCAAATCATAGATTGTAGTCTCCTTGTCAATAGACTGCTTTCAAGGTAAAGACACAAACATTTAGTATTTTGTAATTAACGATCACTTTAAAATAGGACTGGAAGAAAATCCTGTTTGTTCTCTAGGAGGGTTTGCCACCCCTGATCTATGTTTCTCACCCCTGATCTATGTTTCCCACCCCTGATCAATGTTTCCCACCCCTGATCTATGTTTCTCACCCCTGATCTATGTTTCCCACACCTGATCTATGTTTCCCACCCCTGATCTATGTTTCCCACACCTGATCTATGTTTCCCACCCCTGATCTATGTTTCCCACCCCTGATCTATGTTTCCCACCCCTGATCTATGTTTCCCACCCCTGATCTATGTTTCCCACACCTGATCTATGTTTCCCACCCCTGATCTATGTTTCCCACCCCTGATCTATGTTTCCCAACTGCTGGGTGTTTGAAAATGTTTTTGTTATAACAATTCATTTCTCAAAATCACCAAAACCTTTAAGAAAATCTAATGAATATCAATATTCAGGTGCTTTATGCCTACTAGTTGAAGATCCTTGCCATTCTCTTACGCTACAATGACAAAATGTATGTGTTTATGAGTTGTGAGTACCCCTAACATCTCCGCCTAGCATGTACAAAATACTAAAATGTACAAATTCTATTAATACCCAATGCTTATTTGTATGACTTGTTCAAAATTGTCCATGAATGGCTGCAATAATACATAGTATATATATATATATAGTTCATTTTCAAAGACAAAAGTAGAAATATTAGATTTAAAATATGTGAACACCCTGGAAAAATTGTGAAGACACAAGCAGAGTAATTACTCATTATTAGCCCATTGTTAAGAATAATAATTATTGTACTGATTAGACTAAATAAAGTAACTAGATAAAATCTCCCAAAGACACGATTACACAAATTTGCCCCTACACCCTATAGAATCAAACGTACGCTTATGGAATTACAACAGTTTGACAAAATGGCATTCATGGTTACAAATCAGTTCACCCTACCAAACTTCCCTGCTAAAACATACTGTAGGTCTCTGCTGCCTTTTCGTTGTTACAACCTTAATTCCAATCACCAAAAGAGGGGACCAATGCAAGTGTGGATTAAATCGGTTTTAGTACATGTTGTCAAAAGGCTGCATTCTGCAACAGGGACGCAACCAAATTTAGTTGACAACATTGTACATAAAACAACGTTACCATGCTGCTCTTTTTACAGTTTTATAAACTCAGAAGATAACGTTCTCTCTCCATTCAGCGCCACTCTAATCTTGAGGGGCGTTTGTTTAAAAAATGCATCCAATCCCCTTGATCCCTTACATGACTAGACCAATCATATGCTTCAATGTGCCGCAGTTCACAGTGATGTGGCAAAACAGAATAATGATAGAGATTCCGCCCGTGATGTTAAATTGCAATCGCAGATGCTCCGACTTCGAAACGATTTGGAGATCAGTTGAAAAGTCAACGCACTGACTATATAATGGACTAATTAGAAAAATAAAAGCAGTACTTTTCAAGAGGTGTGCCGCGTGAGCGTGAGAATAGCGTAAAATGCGTGTGTCTCACAGCCAATGCATGTGAGTTGGCAGCTCTGATGTTACGTGATCTTTTAGTGTTTCTGGCATGATATGATGGCCGCTCACTGGAAGCGTTCATGGGGATGGTACATGTCTTAGTGTGTGTAGTGTAATATGGGAGGTCAACACTGTTGATCAAATCGACTACATTTACTCAAGAGAACCATAATAATAAAGATGTGTCTACTGTTCATCCTGTTCACATCACAAGGTCAAACATGACCAAAACACATAGCCTGTATGCAAAAGGCCTCAGCGCAAAATGCATATGGTAAATGTAGTGGAGCATTAATGGCAACAGGTTTCGTTTTTTTTTTTATATATATGAGATTACTGTTTCATTGCAAATGTTATTTAAAGCAGTTTACAGTTCAGCCATATACTGTATAGACTTGCATGCAAGCACCATGCCTCAACAACCTGAGCTATCGGGAACCAAGATTATTTTTGAAAGATTTTGCAATTGAAATAAAAACTGTGAACCTTCAAACTACATATGGACTTCGGAAATACCCCCGACCATGAGGATAAACTTTTATAAGGTCACTATGCGATCGTAATTTCAAAAATCCACTTTCATGTCATTTGCTCTTGCATGAAGTACCTGCAATTCTCACTTTTCCCAAGTGAGAGAGAGTGCTGAAGTGATTAGACTGAAATAGGGACTCCTGTAGGGTTTTCTGTTTCATATTACAGGTCTGGCATCCAGGTGAAATCAAATGGAAAGCATTCCACATGCGGACGGACACCCTCACACACACACACACACACACACACACACACACCCTCACACACAGGGAGCCGCTGTAGAATCACACCTCTCTCAGAGAGAGAGAGTGTAAGTGATAGAAAGTGAGAGAATTGTACACTATCAGTTCACATCACACACATAACACAATCAAGGCAAATTCACAAACTAACACAGAATATTCCAATAAATTATCGACCAGCTCATCGAACACAAATTCAACCCTAAGATGAGGCCGCACCAGCTCCACTAACACTGCATTGGCATCTCTTGAGCCCACTCACTCTAAATTGTGTTTTTTCTTCCAGATGGCCATCCTGTCCTAAAGAGTAATGTAACAGTCCTTCCTCCTAAATGTGTATCTTAGTTCCCCAATGTCCCCCACCCCCTTCCTACCGAAGGATCAGCATCTGTTAGCAACAGTCCTGTGAATAATCCTTCACTGTAGAACGTACTGTATGTTTCTCTATGGAGGGCTTTCAAGAACGATTCAGGTCAATACAGGACAATATCTCATACTAGGGTTGAGCAGTATACAGATGTTCATACCTTCATACCGTTCTTGTACCATACCGGGGTAAACAGTAGCACCGGCAGTGCACACAAGGGGTACTATTTCTTTCCAAAAAAAAAAGAAAAAAGAAATGCTAACAAGCAAACATAAACTAATTGCAAGGGCAGACAATCCAGCTCATAAAGTTCTACAACTACTGTATCTTAAAAGGCTACTCACAGTTTGGTGCAAGAACAAAACATATGGGGGTGGACGAGGAGGTAGGCTGCTTTGCTCAACGCCTGCATGATGTCTGCATAGCGGAACTGCACATATTGAATGGCATCATATATGGATGCCCATCACGTGGGGCACAGTCTTTTCAGGGTCGGGTTTAGAGAAGTGGAGGGGATTGATTGTCTCTGCTGTAACAAAGAAGCTTGATATTGCAAAAGCTAGCCACCAAATGCATAGCTGGAGCCCTGAGCTGGAGATTACAATGTAAGATGTGCCAAATAAATTAACTTATAGTTATAAACACTGAGTTTACAAAACATTAGGAACACC
This sequence comes from Oncorhynchus clarkii lewisi, assembly GCF_045791955.1. NCBI lineage: Eukaryota > Metazoa > Chordata > Actinopteri > Salmoniformes > Salmonidae > Oncorhynchus > Oncorhynchus clarkii. Next base: position 67,853,190 of record NC_092152.1, on the reverse strand, counting down.
TGCTCTTTGCAGGGTATCATACACTGACCAGATGAATCCAGGTGAAAGCTATCATCCCTTATTGATGTCAGTTGTTAAATACACTTCAAATCAGTGTAGATGAAGGGGAGGAGACAGGTTAAATAAGGATTTTTAAACCTTGAGACATGGATTGCATGTGTCATTCCGAGGGTGAATGGGCAAGACAAAAGATTGAAGTGTCTTTGAATGGGGTATGGTAGTAGGTGCCAGTGGTAGTAGCCCACTGATTTGAGTGTGTCAAGAACTGCAACGCTGCTGGGTTTTTCACACTCAACATTTTCCTGTGTGTATCAAGAATGGTCCACCACCCAAAGGGCATCCAGCCAAGTTGACACAACCGTGTCCAGCGTCCCTGTGGAGTGCTTTTGATGCCTTGTAGAGTCCATGCCCTGACAAAGTGAGGCTGTTCTGAAGGTAAAAAGGGTGCATCCCAATGCACAGTATATGCACAGTATACCACCCACGCCTTTTTCATTAAGTTTAATAACCTTGCAATGTGCTAAGGACATACTGTATGTCGCAGCATTGGGTATTTGTTTCAGGATAGGTTTCCATGGATAGGTAAGACGTCTTGTGAAAGGCCTTAATGCAAAGTCCACAATGAAAAGACTCCTTTATACAGTACGCAGCTATTACCACTTTCTCATACAATTGATTTATCCTACAATTTTCATTCATTCCTTTTTTACATTGGATGTATCCAACTATTATAAGCCCATGTTCTTTCAACCCTTACATGTGTCTGTTCGTCAAAAATGAACAAGAATGGCATTTTATACACTTTTTGTGTCGATTATAGCATTCTGTTATTGTATTGTATTATATTTGATATTCCATTTTTTTAAAGGAATAACGTGGTGGGTTTAGATTTTCTTTATACGACAAAGAAAACACAAACAAAAGAACCGGTCTTCTCAGCTCCCTGTTTGATCTTGCGCTGTGATTCTGTGCGCTGTAGCAGCGATGGATGTGTGTATAAAAAAAAAACTCACAAAAAAGAGCGACAAAGGCTTAAAGCAGTGGGAAGGACTGCACGCATGGCCTTGAGTGCAGCATAATGGGTCTAACACCAATTATCCCTGTTCCACGCATGGCCACTCTACAACTTATAATTTCCTTTGCTAGCAGCATGTTATAGTACAGTCTAACATTAAAAACAGACTTTAAAAACAAGGGAAAGAACATTAGAGTTTCTTAGTGAACATTGCAGTATGTACCAGAGCATTCTCCCTAATAGGGGCTATGGGGACAAAATCTTTTCATCAGGGTAAAACTCACATCCTGTATGTGGAATGCCTGTATCTGTGCCTATCCAGGATTGTGCTGAGGACACACACATTTGGCCAAGCGTTTTCCTGAGTACATGACATTATTAGTGTATTTCTAGAAATGCAATTATACCAGTCTTGTTCGCTCAGGCTTTTAGCAGAAGCCTGAGATGTACTATAAAGATAGACTAGACCTGTGGGTGACACAGTGAGAAGGAGAGAGAGAGCAGTACTTGTGCCATCAGCGGAGGAAGGCCGGGGCCTACTTGAGCTCCATTTGGTGGCTCTCACCTGCCTCTCATCTGTGAAAAGCTCCTTTGTTCTGCAGGGTACCATGAGGGAGGTTACAGATGCTTAGGAGGGGGGCTGCATTTTGGTAAGTTGTTCCTCCAGTGTTGTTTAGACATGGTGGGCCAAGCCATTTTAGAATAGGCAAATTATGAAAGGAAATTGAATTCAGGTACAGTCGGAGATCTGTGATGGACGTGACTGAAAAGTTTACTATTAATGCTGAAAAGTGCATGTCTTTATATTATATTAATATACACTACCGTTCATAAGTTTGAAGTCACTTAGAAATGTCATTGTTTTTGAAAGAAAAGAAAATTTTTTGTCCATTAAAATAACATAAAATTGATCAGAAATACAGTGTATGACTATTGTAGCTGGAAACGGTAGATTTTTTATGGAATATCTACATACAGAGGCACATTATCAACAATCATCACTCCTGTGTTCCTATGGCACGTTGTTAGCTAATCCAAGTTTATAGTTTTAAAAGGCTAATTGACCATTAGAAAACCCTTTTGCAATTATGTTAGCACAGCGGAAAACTGTACTCCTGATTAAAGAAGCAATAAAACTGACCTTCTGTAGACTAGTTGAGTATCTGGAGCATCAGCATTTGTGGGTTCGATTACAGGCTCAAAATAGCCAGAAACAAAGATCTTTCTTCTGAAACTCGTCAGTCTATTCTTGTTCTGAGAAATAAAAGCTATTCCATGCAATAAATTGTCAAGAAACGGAAGATCTCGTACAACGTGGTTTACTACTCCCTTCACAGAACAGCACAAACTGGCCCTAACCAGAATAGAAAGTGTGAGTGGGAGGCCCCGTTGCACAACTGAGCAAGAGGACAAGTTCATTTGTGTCTAGTTTGAGAAACAGACAAGTCCTCAACTGGCAGCCTCATTAAATAGTACCCGCAAAACACCAGTCTCAACGTCAGCAGTGAAGAGTCAACTCCGGGATGCTGGCCTTCTAGGCAGAGTTGCAAAGAAAAAAACATATCTCAGGCTGGACAATACAAATAATATATTAAGATGGGCAAAAGACCACAGACACTGGACAGAGGAACTCTGCCTAGAAGGCTAGCATCCCGGAATCGCCTCTTCACTGTTGACGTTGAGACTGGTGTTTTGCAAATCGCTGTGGTAGCCATGCTGGTTACATGTGCCTTGAATTCTAAATAAATCACCAACAGTGTCAAGCACTCCCACACCATTACACCTCCTCCTCCATGCTTCACGGTGGGAATCACACATGCAGAGATCATCTGTTCTCACAAAGACAGCGGTTGGAACCAAAAATCTCAAATTTGGACTCAGCAAGCCAACGGACATATTTCTACCAGTCTAATGTCCATTACTTGTGTTTCTTGGCCCAAGTCTCTTCATCTTATTGGTGTCCTTTAGTAGTGGTTTCTTTGCAGCAATTCGGTCATGAAGGCCTGATTAACGCAGTCTCCTCTGAACAGTTGATGTTGAGATGAGTCTGTTACTTGAACTCTGTGAAGCATTTTTTGGGCTGCAATTTCTGAGGCTGGTAACTGTAATGAACTTGGGTCTTCCTTTCCTGTGGCGGTCTTCATGAGAGCCAGTTTCATCATAGTGCTCGAGAGTTTTTTGCGACTGCACTTGAAGAAACTTTCAAAGTTCTTGAAATGTTCTGGATCGACTGACCTTCATGTCTTAAAGAAATTATGGACTGTCATTTCTCTTTTCTTATTTGAGCTGTTCTTGCCATAATATGGACTCTGTCTTTTACCAAATAGGGCTATCTCCTGTATACCACCCCTACCGTATCACAACACAACTGATTGGCTGAAATGCATTAAGATGGGAAAGAAATTCCACAAATGAACTTTCAACAAGGCACACCTGTTAATTAAAATGTTTTCCCGGTGACTACCTCATGAAGCTGTTTGAGAGAATGCCAAGAATGTGCAAAGCTGTCATCAAGGCAAAGTGTGGCTACTTTGAAGAATCTAAAATATATTTTGATTTGTTTAACACTTTTTTGGTTACTATATGATTCCATATGTGTTATTTAATAGTTTTGATGTCTTCACTATTATTTTACAATGTCGAAAATAGTAAAAATAAACCCTTGAATGAGAAGGTGGGTCCAAACTTTTGACTGATATTATATGCATGTACTAATATATATACACACGCACAAACTTTTTTTGTGGGGACCAGAAAATAAAGAATATATATGCTTTGTTATCTAAAAAGCAATGTCTGACATTTTGAAGAAAGCCTCATTCAGAATTGAATTGAATGACTCACTACATCCTCATCAAATTGTGTAGTACATGAGTGAATAAAAATAGTTTTAGATCACATAGAATTACATTTAAGGATGTTCTTGACAAATGTGTCTGAGTAAATGGTACTAGTTTATTCAGATTTATTGAACAATTATCTCCCCTTGGTAATGCCACGCCATATTACTCTAAAGCTCAGAGAAAATATACTGTAGTTGTTCGGCTGTGAAAATCACACAAAATAAAGATACAAATCAAATAATAATTGGTGGGTGTTTATATTTGTCCTGTTACACACAAGTGTGTAATGCAAATGTGTTTCTTGCATATCTCCACTCCCCCTGAGACACCTGCAGGAAGTGAGGTCATGGCAAAGGTCACCATTGTCCTACGCCCCTGGAGCAATCAAGTATTCAAACCAGCGAACTTTTGGTTACTGGCCCAATGCTCTAACCTCTAGGATACCTTTTGAAATATTACTATTCCACTGCAATTATGGTTTCTCTCTGTGTAACCATGGCATCCTCAAATTTCAGCAACAACCTTTGTAATTCACTCTTTGATGATGATTGGCACACAATTTGTGGCCTGTGCACCCTCTCCAGTACATAGTTCTTCAAGGGTTCTTTGGTAAGGGTGATGGTTCTATGTTGAACCATAATGACTCAAATATCCCTTTGAGCCCGTCAATGGTTCTTTGCAGTTCAGAAAAGGGTCCTTTCCTCTTTCTGTGATAATTAAAATGTAGGAGCGGCGGCTCATTAGAATATTTTGCGCACAGCTTTTTTTGTGCAAACGTAAGTGTCATTCCAGTTTATCTAATGTGTTGTCTTATACCATTAAATGTTGAACATGACTACAGCCAGAAATTGTGTCTCGTGAAAGACTCACGTAAGTCCTTGTGTCATGGGAACTGTTGTCGAAATCAGTGGTTCTCAAACCTCTCCCTGGGGACTCAGAGCAGTTCCATGTAAATGATCTATTCCAGAGCTAGCTCACCAGATGAATCAACTAACACTATAATAACAACAATGGAATTTTAATTTAAGAGAAAACAATATAATATGGCTAACCAGAATAAATAACCCTGTATGGTTTTCAAAGACTATTGAGATTCTCCATAAAGGTTACATACAGAAAAAAAGGTAATTTATAGTACCAGAAAAGGGTTGTAATGATTTATTGTGCTATATAATTAATATATATATATATATATATATATATACAGTATATGGTTCTTTATAGAAGCTTAGAAAATGATTATTGATAGCACAATAATAACTGGCTATTTTGGGTGGCAGGTACCCTAGTGGTTAGAGTGTTGGGCCAGTAACCGAAAGGTTGCTGGATTGAATAACTGAGCAGACAAGGTAAAAATATGTTGTTCTTCCCCTGAACAAGGCAGCCAACCCACTGTTTCCTGGTAGGCCTTTCATTGTAAATAAGAATTTGTTGTTAACTGACTTGCCTAGTTAAATACATGTGAAAGCTTTAAAAATAAAGGTTCCATTCAGAAATGTATGAGCATGGTTTTTTATAGAACCTTTAAAAACGAGTTCTATATAGCACCTAAAAGGGTTCCTGTATTTTTAAGCTCCAAATAACCCTTATTTGGCTCTATATCAAAAACATATTTACAAGTGTGTACAACACATGAGTAGCGTGCGAAGTGTAAAAGTCACCTTCTCTGTCTGTTTTCCCACCCAATCGGAGGGACTAGTCCTACTCCGCCCTGCCTGTGTTGCTGGCCAAGCTTCATCCTGTTCACGAATCACGCTGAAAAGGAAAGTCTGCCACTCACTGAAAAACAGCTCAGGAAAATATTGGTTGCTTTTTACTCTAATGCTGGTTGCCATGGAAATAGAAATGTGTCAAACAAAGGACAGAGGGAGAGGGAGAGAGGAAGAGAGAAACAGGAAGGAAAGGAGATAGCTTAACAACTCACGTGATGCGTGTGGTTTGTCTTGCATCCAGTAAAATATTTATTCAGGTATGATGGAGTAAGTGTGTATGTTTGCTATAAAGGAAGTTCAAAAGCCATCAAGGCACCTGTAAATATGTGTGAAACATCTTGGACTTTTGATTGGTGATTAATTGGCTACTTTTATGCGTATGTTCAAGAGGAAGAGAGAAGAGGGAAGAGGGAGAGATTGAGCGAGAGAGAGAGAGAGAGAGACCATGTGTTTGTGTGGGTGTTACGTGGGTGTCCTAACGGATTGGATGACTACGCTCTTGGTGTTGCACGGTTGTTTGCTGTTAAACTAGTCTTCTCTCATGTGGTGAGCTATGTACTCTGTCAGTATTCTTTGATTTTACTATGAACTATGAATAGGCATAGTATTGAAAAGGGTTTCACTCTGAAACATTCAAGGAGTATATTGCCTACTCCAGTCACGCTGAAGGCTAAATGAATGTTCTTATCGCCTACAGTCATATCACCCACTATAGTGAAGTTTGATACTGATATTTTTTTGCACTGCACTACTACATAAATGGAATATGTTACATCTTTCTCTTTTTTTCACACTTTCTTTTCGAGAGCTGGTGCTGTTGGAGTGTGGGGTGAACTGTAGGAGAACACTAATGAGAGTTTCAGGGAGAGCAAGGTACTGAGCGAAGGAGGAGAAATGGAATAGAGATTGGCCAATCAATTATTCCCTCCATTTTCTAAATGAAGAGCAGAGCACTAAGAGGTCAAGCAGCACTGTGGGTGGGCTGAAGTGAGAACAGACTGACACCTGAACTCAACAGGAGAAACACTGGGGAGTCCGGGGCTCAAATTCACAAAAACCAACATTGGACTACCAGTGGTTTACTTTTCATTTGCCACATGACATCATGCTGCCGTTATACCCTAAGATATCAAATCAATCTGATTCTCAGTTAGGTCTTAAACCAGAACTAAAATCTTGCGTAATTTGGTCAGATATGTCTCGTCTGTCCACGAGAGATTAGTTAGGACCTAAATTGAGGTCATGGTTCTGCAGCATGCATTGCCCGGCTGGAGGGCATTAGCATTGTTTGAGGTTTTACACCCTACCAAAGAAAAGGTCATTAGCTGATGAGGTCAGTTACCTGGAAGAGAGGCACCTGGTGGGTGATTCTGCTTTCCTGTTGGCTGGAGAGATGGAGAGAGAGAGAGAGAAAGAAAGATAAATAGAAAGAGAGAAATAGAGAGAGAAAATACATGAGCAGATGCTCACTCTCACGCAGCACAGTGAATTGCCCATACCCTGCCTAAACAAACCCAGCCCATCACAGGCAGGTGTGTGTGTTGTAGCACTGATACCGAGTACAGACATCTGTTCTAGTGACCTTTGAACCCCAGGTCTGTTTTCATGGCAGGTAGCAAAGCCCTTATCATCTCCTGAGAACTCTGAGTGGCTGATTGGAACCATTGTCATGAAATGCTTACTTACAAGCCCTTAACACAATGCAGTTCAAGAATCCCACCCTTACAGAGAAAATGACAGTATCGACTGGAATTGCAGAAATACTACACCAATATTTTAATTTTATTTTACAAGGCAAGTCAGTTAAGAACAAATTCTTATTTTCAATGACGGACTAGGAACAGTGGGTTAACTGCATTGTCCGGGGCAGAACGACAGATTCGTACCTTGTCAGCTCAGAGATTCAATCTAGCAACCAGTCAGTTACTAGTCCAATGCTCTAACCACTATGCTACCTACCTACCCATATCATAATAACCAGAATGTTTCAGTAATAATGTTTCATACATGAAAGAATATCTAGATCTGTGATATATGCAAATGTGTTTTCATCGACTACAGTATGTCAGACCCGAACATTTAGTGCCACACAATAAAAAAGCTAGTATATTATATTGAAGTCATTAGTATAACGCTCAACAAACTATATTTTTGTGCGCTCTTCATAAGATATATTTCCATATGTCTCATTTATACCCACCAAGACACTTGCATACAAATCCAGGCACATTTCTTTGGACAAAATACAAAATTCAGGTGTTCATTCAATCAGGAAAAAACTATAACTCTACATATTTTGAGTAGATAATACTGTTTAAAGCAGCACATTGACATCTGAAAAGATTACATGGTCTCTTGCTTTGTGAAACATTATGAAACTGCTAAATGCCAGTTACAGGCTCTTTGCTGCGGTCTTGGATAAAAGAGAGGAAATATGCATGTAAAAAGCCCAATTTGAGATCAATACAAAGAACAATTTGCCTCCATGCGTTCTTCCTGAGGGTGGAGACACTGTGTTTAAATACAAGCTGTTTCTTTGAAAGGCTGAGGTGCTGGTCTCCAGCGGAGAATGGAGGCGATGTTCTGTATACTGTAGTCTACATACAGTGGGACAAAGCAGGAGTAGATCAGTCAGGCAAGCATACTGGTAGGCTACTATACAGCTATTTATTTAACAGGACAGGAATACAGTGAGACAGTGGTCAACATGAACAGAGAGTGTGTGTCTTATTTGAACAATAAAATGCCTTGTGAATAAAACATATAGTGACTTTTATCACATTAAAAAGAAACTATATGATTTGTCACAATCATTGATATTGTTGCTAATTTCTCTATGATTATCAAGGAATTAAGATTATAGATGTAGTCTTAATGCATTAAGGGGTTAATTGGAGGTGTTTTCAATTGGGTTTTCACAATGCATGCAAAAAATGTGGAAGGGGTTTAACCAGATCTAGGACCAACAGGCAACAGCTGTGAAATCTATCTCTCTAATATGAACAAGTATATAGTATCTTGCATATTCATATGTATCTGTTGAATGGCTTGGTGGAAGATTGGCTGGAGTTGTGGTGTGCCCTTTAAAAAAAAAAAAAAAAGATATTCAGGGACTTTCAAATTCAGTCTCCTCGATGGTGACGTCACTGATGTTCGGAATATTGACAGGCCACCTGTCGGGCGACCTGCTCTTTAAAGCGGCAGGACTGTAACAACGCTAGACTTCTCTCTCTTTACACATGGCAAAGAGACGGGCCGTCATCTTTCTTCCTCAACATATAGCAAGAGAGTAAGCGACAAATAAACGGAGGAACAGAGATAGAGCAGGTTGACAGAGGGAGAGAAGGAAGTGCTATAGGTTGGCGCTAATTCATGATGTGCAGTTTATACCATCTGAACATAGTCCTTCTCAGCAAACCAGTGACGCGTGTGGCATCAGAAACCAGGGAGGATTGAAGGAAGAAATGCACGCTGTGTCTACTCTGAAGGTAAGATACTTGTATTTACTGTGTGTGTGTGTGTGTGTGTGTGTGTGTGTGTGTGTGTGTGTGTGTGTGTGTGTGTGTGTGTGTGTGTGTGTGTGTGTGTGAGTGAGTGAGAGAGAGAGAGAGGGAGATTATGTTGGGGTCGGGGTGAAAGGAGAGAGGATGCCGGACAGTGCAACAGGTAGGCTGTAGCAAGCAAAAACCAAACACACCGACGGCTTTTTCCTCCACCTACACAGTAAGCTACTTGGGCTACATTCGTCGGTCAAAAGCATTGGTAAAGAACCCCCAATTGAAATAGATTGAAATAGATATATTGTACCATTTATATATTTCCCATAAACCATGACCTTTACATTATATATTTATTCACGATTCCTAGGATTAGGATTGAGCAGCTGTAGTGCACCGCTATCAAACGGATTTGCAGTTCATTATTTGTAAAAACGTCTTCTACTTTGCTTTCCGATAAGTAGGCTATATGTAACCATTGCCATTTCTGACATCATTTATTATTGCTTTATGTTACTTCCTGATAGATAAACCATCCATAGCACACACACAGCACCGTCATCTCCGGTTCAGCGCCACCGATGTGGACAGCTCCTTTCGCTATGGTGTTGGTTGTAATTGGCCTGTTAGTTTCACACTGTAAATGATCCACAGTAAACACAAAACTAGCAGAAATATTTTATACAAATCATATTTGCATAACAATTGCAGGTTAACGAGTATACCTGTTCATTGTTCCTGTTTAACCAATTGAAGTGGCAGAACAGGGCAGCTGTACTTATTGATGCATTATGTTAAACTGGTTGAGAAAATGAGTAGCATATAATATGAGCAAACATTTTTAACAAACAGGTTGGTTAAATTAATTCAGTGGGTTTGGTGTAGTTATTTGGAACCAACCAGTATACATAAATGTAGAAATTAACCAAACCAATTCATGCTAGGAGTCAATCTTTGATGGCTGATTGTTTGTGGAGAAATGATTTATGATATTGATGCCTCTGGCCCCCCCAAGGCTAAACAGATATGTGCAAGCAGGGATGCATCTGCCAGGAGCACATCGCGCTAAATTCAGTCTCAGCTCTAACCTTGAAGAGGGCAATCTGCTTCTGAAAGAGCAGCTCTTTTGAAGCGCCACAGGGTACAGAAACACACACACACACAAATACAGGTCTAAATGGATTATATGTGTGTGTGTGAGAATGGATGCCATTTACAGAGATACATTTGAAGTGCAGTCCCAGTAGTTAATGCCCAAGTGGCCGGTTTGTATGTGGGTCCCCATGGAGCCCAGGGGAGGAGACCCAGCATCTGAACTCTCCTTTCATCAGCCTGTCAGGGCAGGGAGCTGGTCACCCACACTGAGAAAGAGCACCCAGACTCCTCATCACCACACAACTCGGATATTTAAAGAAGAAATTCACAACAGCCGAGATGAGACAGGAAGGGAGAGCAAACATTCACTCCAAATGCACTAATCTTTCTATGCTCCAATAAAAACAAACAAAGGATAGAAAGTGAATCATGTGTCTAAGCATATCCATCCCTGTTGGTTTGTGACGATAGATTTTTCACACAGCTTTTGGTATCTTAGAATACATTTCCATGGTTTCACGGAAGCAGAAGGGAAGGAGAAAAAGTGTGAACAGTATCTATGGAGAAGGAGGTGAGGTGGCAGTGTGGATGCATGGTAGAAGTCTGTTATACAGTCAGTTTGGTGGATAACATGTAGTCAAATCAAATCAAATCAGAGTTGAAGCTCAGTCCTAATGTAATGCAGAGGAGTGGGGAAGGAACGTGGCAGATCTGACGCCAGATGGATGAGTTGAGAGTCAGTCAGTGTGGCTGTGTGCCCAGAGAGAGTCACCAAGGCTCTCAGAGGACCATATATTCACTTACTGACATGGACACCATGGCCCTAACCCCCCAGCCGCTGTCTCTAACCAACACACTCATTCCCAGGCATCCACACATCATAATATTACTACGGTACTCACATATCTCTCATATCCCTCTTATGACTGACTACATCACCTCAACCCCCAACCTTTTCTACACACTTACCCCCACCATCACCTCCAATCACTCTCCCCCACACCTTGAACACCCCCCACCACCCCAATCTATCACCCTGCATCTACCTGTAACCTTCATAACCCATCCCCCCCTCCATCCCATCCCTACCCCTTCTGCAACAGCAGCCTACACTTCAACCCCAGAATCGCACCCCACCATCACTTTGATATACCTCCTGTGATGTTATTGTAAAAATATATATATATGCTGATCCTAGTTCTCATGAGTAAAGTAACGTTCCCTATACTTTCAATGCATTTTTACGCAAAAGGTGGGTTAACGGCCATAATGTGTGTTTACCTTTCACTACACCACTGTATACCTCCATCCCTGACTCCCCCCCCCCCCCCTCCCTCCATCCCCCAGCACCTTACTTTCCCTGAAATTTGTTTTATTACAGTAACAAGAGGGCTGCGCTTTAGAAATCAGTAGAAAGTCCCTGAGCTTGTCTTCTTCACGCCCGTCAGAGTGTAAAAAAATCCACTCTAAAATACATCTGGCACAGAAAGCATCTTACACTAGACGGGGTATCGTACGCAATAACGAGGTAAAACGATTTGGAGAGCGTGCAGTGCACACTGAGTCACCATAGAGCACATCCATTGGGGAGGGGGCCAGGGGGGCGGGGAGGGGGCCACTGCCCCCAGTCTTCTCTCCTGCTGAGGCATGGCTGTGGGTGGTGAGTCGCCAGGCTCCAGCTGGCCTACTGTCTGTGGCAGCAGCTCTGGTGCAGGAGTGGAGATAGATCACTGCCCTACACATGAACAGGGTCACTGATAGCACAGCACCTGACATGAAATTATACACTAAGTGCAATGAAACATGGAGAATACAGAATGAATACAGCGGACAGTTGCAGTCGGGCTACACCTAATGTCTTTTACTGTCATTTGATCATACACCAGCAAAATGTTATTTCGGTTAGTGTCTCCTGAAAATGGGATCAAACTGCCGATCCTTTGAGGTGACGGAGAATTGTAATCGAATGTGTATTGACCCAAAGGTGTTTTTATTTGAATTGCTGGGTAATTTATAAGAGAAAATACAGTATGGATAGCCTGGGGATGTGGTGGATTTGATTTCCCTGCACCGCGTGTCAGCAGCTGTAAGATAAGATTTAATATTAGGACCTACAGGATTTCTTCCATTGTGCAAAATTCAGTTTCTAGAAAGAAAGAAGAAGCCACATATTTAGAGCTTGTTTCCAAAGGCACCCCATTGGCCCATAAGATTACCCTTTAATACAAAACAAAATAAATATACACAATGATAAAAATCTATTTAGATAATGATCATTCTTAATTCAATACTAGGGAGGCTCTCTAGGTAGGACATGTACAGTGTTGTTGGGAATCACTCCATGTAGATGAGCTACAGTAGAAAATCATTCAATTGCAATTACAGCAACAGTGTGCACTGCACTCTCTCCCAAACATTTTTTCTTGTTTTAGAGTACGATTCCCCGTCTAGTGTAAGATTCTTTCTGTGCCAGATGTATTTCAGAGTGGATTTTTTACACTGACAGGCGTGAAGAAGATGAGAGCACAGGGACTCTGGACTGATTTCTAAAGCGCAGCCCTCTCGTTACTGTAATAAAACAAATTGTTCATGTAACTCGACAGAGACCTCAGGGGAGACATCATGCTTGAGTAGTAAAGAGAAGCTGAGCTGTGCTCCAGTCATAGCAGACACTGGATCGTGTGCTGTTTCTAGAGCTCTGATACCTCCTCAGATCTGCCGACAGGCCACAGGCAGGTATTCTATTATTACATACAATAAGAAACAACAACGCCCGCATGTTCCCATGCCACTGTAATGTTAGTCTGTCAAACTTCATTTCAGATTGATTTGAGCTGTTTTCTGAGCCGTTTGCTGTCACTCGCGTAAAGATGAAGCCCCTGGGAACAGAGTGAAAGTAGTACCTAGGGCCATAAGGGATTATTTAGTGGTGGATTGGGGGGGGGCTGTCTTGGCTCCTAACTCCCAATGTACTCCTGACAGTTATTCCCTCATCAGCTTCTTAATGTGAGATCAATAGGGAAGCCCCCACCAGTGTTTGTGTGTACCTGCATGCATGGGAGTGCCTGTCTGTTTGTTCATCTGTTTGTGTGTTTCTGTGTGTGTGTGTTTGTGCATGCACATCATGCAGTATGTATGTATATCTGTGTTATCGGAGATAGGGGAGGGTCTGTTTGTCTCCATAAGTCTCTCCACTAATCAGAGCCGCTCCACGCCTGTGGAGATACAGAACTAATGAAACGAGGGGTGAATAAAATGCCATTTAAGAAATTCCTGCCATGTTCCCTGCTGACAGGGCTGGGTGATGGGATGTTATAATGGAGTTAAGGTGAGGCCAAAGAGCTGCCCTAAGGGCATGATTATTCTCACTCAGAGTTATTGAATTAAAGTCTCCCTCATCCTCATTTCAGTCTGGTTCTGGAGAACTGGAATGCTTTTTTCTTTTTACACCTGATTGTTTGGCCTCAGGGAGTCGGTTTTATCTTTCTCCCCCATGCCAGGTGCATGCTGGTCTAGTCTGTCAGTGTTACTTGGAATCAGAATGTTTACAACTGCACTGTCTAGACATTGTGATTTTAAATGTAACGACATATACTGTATCTAAGTGTTCTTCCTCTTTTGTTCACCATTCTACATCTTATGTCGAAAGGAGAATGTGAAATGTTCCAAGGTGGTGTATTTTAGTCACGGGGTCAAGCCGAGACAGGAAGAAACATGCTTTTGTGTTTGTTATTTTCTCCTTTTTTGTGTTGATGCAAAAAAAAAAAAGCAAATTGCCAGCATTTTATGAATCATAGTCTGCCATAATCATAGGCGCTCTAGTTGAACATTAGTTTCCATTCAAAGCGTACAAGGACAGAATTGGCCCTGGCCCCTCTCTGCCCGCTGCGTCGGTAATTGTATAGAGGACAGGCCTTCATTTGAGCTGGAGAGCATAATTCAGCCGGCTTTAATAATGCATTACCATTCCATGCTGCACCTATTAGTTCTGCCAGGACTCCAGCAGAAATAAGAGGAACATATTCCAGACCTTTTTCCTCATGAAGACCCCAAGTAAATATATAAATGGATGCAGAGGCAGGCTCTGCTATTTTGAACGAGTCTCTCATATTCACACTAGCGGCTGGCCCTATTATGGTTAATATATATTTAATTGGGAAAACGTATTTGATACAAGTCAATTTCCCTCTCACAGTGGGACTCCTAATGTAATACATTACCCATGGCGGTGGCAAGTTACCCTTTCCTCCCCAGCCAAGTCTGCTCCCATTGAGTGGAGCTGACTCCCATACAATGCTATCCAATTATGACCTCTGCTTTTGTTTGTGATAACCCAAGCAGTTCCTTATGCAAAATGAATGGGACTTGAATATAGGCTAATCAGGCCAGTTAGCACACAGCCAAACCCGTCAGTGGGGGTAATGACAAAAAGCTATTTAGAGGCTAATAATTATATATTCATTGATATAGAATGATGTGTTTGTGTAGGCGTGTAGACAAAGAGAAAGCAAGAGGGATGGAGAAGAGTGGAGAGACGGTATTGTGACTACTTAGCCTTAGACCATTTCAAATGAAGCCGATTAGCCACAGTTCCAGTCAGAGGCGGCCAACACAGCTCCATACTACCTGCTGAGATCAATGGGGAATCATTCATTTACCCAAGTGCCTTATTTCACATTGACTCGTTTAAAATTCATGGACCCAACTCCCTTTCAGCACCTTTTCAGCATCCAGACAGGTTGAACTGTCTTTGATGAGCAAGTTGCTAACTTAACACTGAAAGACTGTTATACTTCTGCTACTCAGTATGTTCCGACCGTTAAACAGAATGGCTAAATATTCATCTGGGAGAATAGCGGGTGAGGTATCATGTCCTATTTGAACTCTTTATTTCTACTTCAATGCATCCAATCAAGAGATCTGATCGTGATTGAAAGTATCTTAGGAAAATGATGTGCATAAACACGGTCTATTGCACATTTAGTTTCTCTGTGTCCCACCTCGTCAGTTGGACGATTGGTTGCACTCTGCATTAGATGCAGTTTGAGCGTTTACAAGGACACCCTCTCTCCATTGATGGGTTTTATTAGACTCAGAGTGATGTGGCTGTATTGACTGTGTCCTTCCTGACCACTGAGAGAGGAGGGGGACACAGGTGACAGTCTCTGGAAATGAAGGACAATATTAAGGATTTGGGAGGGACTGCCCACTCACAGGAAAGGGCATTGGGATTTTACACCATGACATTATTAACTTCTCCAAAACAGGATTTGTAAGGGCACATAGAGTCTTAATAAACAATTCAAACAGTTCAGTAGCTATAACTGCAGTCTTGAATTTATTTGTCTTAATTACCTATTAATTAATACAGGTGATAAATTAAATCTTACAATGTATCTGGCTGGCCCTGATCGAGCTTGTCATGTCTTTTTATTTTCCCTAGGGAGATGGCACTGCATCGTGACTCAAGAGGGCTACCATCCAAGCTGACCTTACAGAACTCTACAACAGAAACGGAGCCACAGCTCAAGGTGAAGAGTTCTGACTTTTGTGGTCCTGGACACTATGGAAGACTAGTGATTTTGTTGTTGTAAATTCAGCACCCAGACAACAAGTCATAGTCTACCTCAGTGTCCAGAACTCATGCATCAATGA
Organism: Oncorhynchus clarkii lewisi; assembly: GCF_045791955.1. NCBI lineage: Eukaryota > Metazoa > Chordata > Actinopteri > Salmoniformes > Salmonidae > Oncorhynchus > Oncorhynchus clarkii. The sequence continues at coordinate 67,837,373 of NC_092152.1, read as the reverse complement.
CACCTCAAGCTTTTAGTAGAGACATAATCGTACAACGCTTAGGAAGAGGACTTTTTAAATTGTAGGATGCACTGTAACCTATTGTCATTGTGTTCTTTGACGTTTCATCATAAATTCACATAATGTAAGTGTATTACCATTAAAGAAAACTCTCCATCTTGATTGAGGCAACTTTTATTCTTCTTTTAAAATATAATGGCTTTTGTCAGTTCTGTGTTTAGGCTGCATCGGATGTTAAAATGGACACGTTTCGGCCATAGAGGCTTCAATCATCAGATGCTGATGAAGACTTTATGGCCAGCCAAAATGGGTCCATTGTGAGTGTTGATATGGAATAAATACTCATACTTAATCCTCTTCGTTCCTATGTGGAACACAAGTTTTCTATGAGAGAGCGCCACTGCTGCCGATCTCCAGCCTTTTTGGGAAATGTATTGAAATATGTTATAAAATAATGGATTATGTGTTGTGATTCCTTATCAAGTCTTAAGAAATATTAGCGTAGGTCCTTAACTTCTTCTTTAGTGTTACCAATCAGAAGGTTATTAACACTAATAACACAATGCACACACTCTGTTTACAGATATCATTCCATGGCCCTTGAGTAGCAAATAGTAAGTAGTAAGCCTTGGACAGGAAAGCCTTGTCCGTGCCAGACGGACCATAGTGCCAAATGACTCTGTATAATTTCCCAGCAGTATAGCCTTGATCAATGTAGTGAAATTCTAGACCTCTATAGAATTTTAAATACATTTGCCGCAAGGAAAGAAGAATGTATTGGTGGAAATTAGTTGTTTATTGAATTTACAGTAGTTACTGGATGCAAAGAGAGATGGACAGATATGAAATGGAAGCCTAATGACAGACATTTGTAATAGCTTTTTTAAAAATATGAATATGCATCAGAGTGTAACAATGAGAGTGGGCGTTACCTTCAACTCTGAGATCAGTGTAGGATGTTTCCATGGTTACTACCATGGCAACCTTTACCAAAAAACAGACATCAGCCTAGAACAAATCAGTATGGAATAGTCTGATTTCCATGGCCTCGAGGATCATTGTTGGTGAAACTCAACAACCCTTTCACTGTGCTGTAGAACTACATCTCTATGGAAAAGGGGCATGCTGTAGAAAGCTGGATAATTGAATGGTGCCTCAACTGAAATGGACAGACAACCAAAAAATAGACTTAACTGCTACAATAATATCAGGCTATACTGCAGGAAGAATAATCTCCAGGTCTTTTGCAACATTGAGTATCACAAATGGCCTGAAGTACAGTGAAAAGATTGAGTTCAGTTTGGTATCATCTATTATGGATTCATTTCAAAATGCGCTGTATAAAACAATGTTGGAAAAATACCTTTGGGATCATTTTAGCAGTAGTCCTCTGTCTACATTTTTCTTAGGTCATTAATTGTGCCATAGGGTTACGTTGAGTGGGTTTGAGACAGCAGCAATAGCCTACCGAAATGGCTTTCCAAACATAGATCCAATAGTCTCTAAATCAATTTCTTAAAGATCCAATGCAGCCACTTTATCTCTATATCAAATCATTTATGGGTAACAATTAAGTAACTTACTGTGATACTACAACCAAAACATGACATTTACATAAATTCTTAGTGTTATTGGTTTATTTGTAATTATTTGCCATCTTTTATTTTGGATTTGCATTCCAGTATTTGGGAAAGGTCATTTTTAATGTGACTCCAGCTGGCTTTCTGCAGAAACATGACAAACATGATCCATACAGCTCAATAGGAAAGTATTCAGATCCCTTGACTTTTTCCATACTTTGTTACGTTGCAGAATTATTGGGGCGGCAGGGTAGCCTAGTGGTTAGAGCGTTGGACTAGTAACCGGAAGGTTGCAAGTTCAAACCCCCTGAACCGGCAGTTAACCCACTAGGCCGTCATTGAAAATAAGAATTTGTTCTTAACTGACTTGCCTAGTTAAATCAAGGTAAAAATACAGATTGATTGTTTTTTTCCCTCATCAATATAGCACAATACCCCATAATGACAAGGCAAAAACACACACACACACATATGTATATGTGTATATATGTATGTATGTATATATAAACATACATACACAGTGCTGTGAAAAAGTATTTGCCCCCTTCCTGATTTCTTATTTTTTTTACATTTGTCACACTTAAATGTTTCAAATCAAACAAATGTAAATGTTACACAAAGATAACCCAAGTAAACACAAAATGCAATTTAAGTGATACTTTTATTTATTAAGGGAAAAAAGCTATCCAAACCTTCATGGCAATATGTGAACAAAGTAATTTCCCCCCTTGTTAAATCATGAATTTACTGTGGTTAATCACATTTTTTGGAAAGCCGAGTTCAATTTCACTAGCCACACTCAGGCCTGATTACTGCCAGACCTGTTGAATCAAGAAATCACTTAAAGAGAACCTGTCTGACAAAGTGAAGTAGGCCAAAAGATCTCAAAAAGCAAGACATCATGCCGCCATCCAAAGAAATTCAGGAACAGATGAGAAACAAAGTAATTGACATCTATCAGTCTGGAAAGGGTCACAAAGCCATTTCTAAAGCTTTGGGACTCCAGCGAACCACGTTGAGAGCCATTATCCACAAATGGAGAAAATTTGGAACAGTGGAGAACCTTCCCAAGAGTGGCCGGCCTACCAAAATTACCCCAAGAGCGTAGCGACGACTCATCCAAGAGGTCACAAAAGAACCCACAACATCAAAATAACTGCAGGCCTCACTTGCCTCAGTTAAGCTCAGTGTTCATGACTCAACCATAAGAAAGAGACTGCAGAAATGGCATCCATGGCAGAGTTCCAAGGCGAAAACCACTGCTGACCAAAAATAACAAAGGCTCGTCTCACTTTTGGCAAAAAAACATCTTGATGATTCCCAAGACATTTGGGAAAATATTCTGTGTACTGACGAGACAAAAGTTGAACTTTTTGGAAGGTGTGCGTCCTGTTACATCTGGCGTAAAAGTAACACAGCATTTCAGAAAAAGAACATCATACCAACAGTCAAATACGGTGGTGGTAGTGTGATGGTCTGGGGCTGCTTTGCTGCTTCAGGACCTGGACGACTTGCTGTGATTGATGGAACCATGACTTCTGCTCTCTACCAAAAGGTTTGTGACCTCAAGCTGAAGCGCACTTGGGTTCTGCAGCAGGACAATGACCCAAAACACACCAGCAAGTCCACCTCTGAATGGCTTAAAAAAAATAAAATTAAATGAAGGTTTTGAAGTGGCCTAGTCAAAGTCCAGACTTGAATCCGATTGAGATGCTTTGGTGTGACCTTAAAAAGGCGCTTCATGCTCGAAAACCCTCGAATGTGGCTGAATTAAAACAATTCTGCAAAGAAGAGTGGGCCAAAATTCCTCCACAGCGATGTGAAAGACTCATTGCCAGATATCGCAAACGCTTGATTGCAGTTGTTGCTGCTGAGGGTGGCGCAACCAGTTATTAGGTTTAGGAGGCAATTACTTTTTCACATAGGGCCATGAAGGTTCGGATAGCTTTTTCCCTTAATAAATAAAATCATCACTTAAACTGCATTTTGGGTTTAATTGGGTTATCTTTGTAATATTTAAATTTGTTTGATGATCTGAAATATTTAAGTATGACAAATGTGCAAAAAAATAAGAAATCAGGAAGGGGGCAAATACTTTTTCACAGCACTGTAAACACACACACACACACACACACACACACACACACACACACATTACTCAGTACTTTGTTGAAGCACCTTTGGCAGCGAATACAGCCTCGAGTCTTCTTGGGTATGACACTACAAGCTTGGCACGCCTGTATTTGGGGAGTTTCTCCCATTCTTCTCTGCATATCATCTCAAGCTCTGTCAAGTTGGATTGGGAGAGTCGCTGCACAGCTTTTTTCAGGTCTCTCCAGAGATGTTCGATCGGGTTCAAGTCCGGGCTCTGGCTGGGCCGTCAAGGACATTCAGAGTCGTTGTCCTGTTGGAAGGTGAACCTACGCCCCAGTCTGAGGTCCTGAGCGCTCTGGAGCAGGTTTCATCAAGATTCACTCTGTACTTTGCACCGTTCAGCTTTCCCTCGATCCTGACTAGTGTCCCAGTACCTGCCACTGAAAGATATCCCCACAGCATGATGCTGCCACCACCATGCTTCACTGTAGGGGTGGTGCCAGGTATCCTCCAGACGTGATGCTTGGAGTTCAATCTTGGTTTTATTAGACCAGAGAATCTTGTTTCTCATGTCAGAGTCCATTAGGTGCAATTTGGCAAACTCCAAGTGGGCTTTCATGTGCCTGATACTGAAGAGTGGCTTCCGTCTGGCTACTCTACCATAAATGCCTGATTGGTGGAGTGCTGCAGAGATGGTTGTCCTTCTGGAAGGTTCTCCCATCTCCACCGAGGAACTCTGGATCTCTGTCAGAGTGACCATCGGGTTCTTGGTCATTTCCCTGACCAAGGCCCTTCTTCCTCGATTGCACAGTTTGGCCTGGCCGCCAGCTCTAGGAAGAGTCTTGGTGGTTCCAAACTTCTTCCATTTAAGAATGATGGAGGCCACGGTGTTCTTGGGGAACTTCAATGCTGCAGAAAACAGCATTACATCCCCAACAAAGACCGAACAAGCAGTAATCTGTCTAATAGAATCTTCAAAATTAAGTATGAATGAAATCAAAGACTGTGGCGTTTGCTGTGTAGCATCAATCATTTATGAAACTCAACAGAAAAACTATAGTGAACTATAGTGCCTTTCCAAATCATGTCCAATCAATTGAATTTACCACAGGTGAACTCCAATTAAGTTGTAGAAACATCTCAAGGATGATCAATGGAAACAGGATGCACCTGAGCAAAATTTCAAGTCTCATAGCAAAGGGTCTGAATACTTATGTATAAGTTTTTCATTTTTAAGAAATTTGCAAACATTTCTAATAACCTGTTTTTGCTTTATCATTATGCTGTATTGTGTGTAGATTGGTGAACATGTTTAATTTAATCAATTTTAGAATAAGGTTGTAATGTAACAAAATGTGGAAAAAGGGAAGCGGTTTGATTCACATAACATAATATAACCATGTGGATATTGCAATAATAATAATAATAATAATAATAATAATAATAATAATAATGAGGATAATAAGGATAAACTGCCAAATAAACTACTGCATATTTGTGAGAGTACTCTTATTTTTCCTGTCTTCTTCAAATGTAAAAAACCGGAGAAGATTCAGAATCATAGTTTGATTACAGTCATTGGACCAGAGCGGTTTCAATTGAACACGCTCAGCACATTACTTTGGACGGGTTGTGAATAGATACAGTACAGCTACGAACGGAAGTGACTTTTCATAGTACGCTAGTAGAGGATTTTAGCTAACCCTTTTCCCAACCTAATTATCCTAACCTGCTACGAAAAAGTAACTTACGGTCATGGATGTATACCCAAATATATGTTCTATCTGTGCCACCACATAGTCGAAACCCTTTGGACGAGCATCTGCTAGTGTTTACTGAATGACATCACTTCATCCAAACATTCCCACACCTTCCCTGCAACTCTCAAGTCTCTCTGCTGGAGGGTAATGGATTGGAAGATGAAAAAAAGTTTTCAGTAAGTGAATACATTGCAATATGTTATTTACGTATTCATTTGACACTTATTTTTTCCTGCTTTATGTATGCATAAGAGGTACGGGATAACTAATTTGTGTGTAACAAGAACAAAAACGTTTTAGCTAATGTTAACTAGCTAACTTTTTTTGGCCAAATTCTGCTAGCTAACGATGACGTTCTGTGAAGATCCTCAACCAAATTAGCTATTTTGGCAACTAACGTTACGGTATACGTATGTATTTTGTTGTTCTCGTAAAACAATGTTAGCCAGCTAACGCTAGTTAGTTAGCAACAAAAGTTACTTTCCTCGCTAGTTAGCCAGCTAGCTACCGAGACTATCATTAGATCTGGTACATCGCGCGATGACAACGAATTGGCTGGTCATTTTTTATTTATTTAACTAGGCAAGTCAGTTAAGAACAAATTCTTATTTACAATGACGGCCTATACCAAAAGGCCTCATGCGGGACGGGGGCCTGGGATTAAAAATAATTACAATATAAATTAGGACAAAACACATCACATCAGAGACCGGAGACAACAACATATCAAGGCAGCAACACATGACAACACAGCATGGTAGCAGCACAAAATATGGTACAAACATTATTGGCACAAAGGGAAAGAAGGTAGAGACAACAATACATCACACAAAGCAGCCATAACGATCTGCTAACATCTTCAGTCTGAGTGTTGTTTTTAGCTGTAAATGACTTTTGTTTAGTGACTGGCATCAATGTGGCATACCTTTAAGCACTTTGGTCCACGCTCATACGACGGATCGCCACTAGTGAAAGCGCACCCGACGTCAGTGGTCGAAAGTATTTTATTTGGGATAAATGGTACCCTGCACACGCAGAGAAGGGTCAGAGAGGAATTTGCGAAGCGTTAGTATGTATGGGCTAATATTTACCTGAACTTGCGCCTGCCTTCCTACCTTTGGGACAATGACTCCCATTATTAGGGTGGAGACATGAACATCTCGTCATTATATACAGATCTCTGGAAAACTTCAAATCATTGATTGGGTTCGTATATGCAATGGACACGCAATGGACCAGAGCTATGCCATCCTGTGTGTAGGTTAAGCTAAAGCTAGCCTGCAGGCTGTGCGAGTTCCAAATCAAAGTTTTTGTTTACTTTGCAGCCAAGACGTCAGACATCTTTTCTATGCTAATTAATGTATACAAATCCCCAAAACAAATTCAGACTGGATGTGCTGTTTAGCAGATGACTAGCCATCAAATGACTAGCACATCTTGTTTTGCTAGATGCTTATTTTATTATGACCAGATAACAATGCCATCTATGAAGTTCCCATCATAGCATGGACTCATTGGCATTGTTTATATAACGATAGAGCTAGGCCTATATTTAAGCAATAAGGCCCGAGGGGGTGTGGTATATGGCCAATATACCATGGCTAAGGGCTGTATCCAGGCACGCCGCAACGCGGCAACGCCTTAGCCGTGGTATATTGGCCATATACCACAAAGCGTATTGCTATTATGAACTGGTTACCAATGTAATTAGAAGGTTTTCAGCCAATCGGCCTTCAGGGCTCGAACCACCCAGTTTATAATATATTATTTACACAATATATTTGCCTCTTTCTATTAGTATTTTCTTTCTTTCACACATTTTATTTCTTTCCAACATGGATCACATTGAATGTTAACATATTTTCTGTATGAGGATTATTGATGGGGTTTTTCTGTATGAGTGTATGAGTAGATTGTGGTTATTTTGGCCTGTGTAGGATGTCCTGTCTAAGATGATTGAACTCACAAACCAGAAACCCTGAAGGGACTCCTGGACCCCTGACAGCTAGCCCAGCCTGTCAGCGATGTCTCCCAAAGTTCCTGGCCATGGCAGGTCGGAGGACATGGCGGTGCAGGTCGCTGTTCGAGTGCGCCCCCTGCTGCCCAAGGAGCTGCTGCACAGACACGAAAGCTGCATGACGGCTGACCCTGAGCAGCGCAGGGTCACTCTGGGTCACGACCGACACTTCCACTGTGACTTCCTGTTTGAGGAGAACAGCTGCCAGGAGGAGGTGTACGCTGTGTGTGTCCAGCCCCTCATAGAGGCCTTCTTTCAGGGTTTCAACACCACTGTCTTCACCTATGGACAGACAGGCTCTGGCAAGACATACACTATTGGAGAGGCCAACATTTGTGAGTTTCTGGTTTCTTCCCTGCTACCTGCAATGTTTGGTCATTTAATACTTTTTTTCTATGGCTTTTGAGTCCAATCAAAGGAGGTGTACTAGCTTGTAGTGTAGAGGAGCGGAGAATGGATGCACGTCTTCTGGTGTGTGATATATAAATGCTGATATGCAGAGAGTTCACACCCGTCCTGGAAGCCAACTGCACTTCCTACAATTCAGCTGCCACAGCCTGCGGGAACAGTCCATACCAGACAGGCTTGCCATCTGAGCTACTGGTGTGTGAGATGGCAAAGCTGTGTGGGTGGGTTATGGTTATAACACAGAGCGTGTGTGTTTGTGTGAGATGAAGTATGTGTTATATTAGATCAGTTCTGTGGTGCATGTGTGTGTCAGAGGTACGTGTTCCTTCAATGAAAACAGTGCAAAGCTGCAGGCAATGGTTTTATATACGTACATATTTAATTATCTTCAGAGGTTACTAGGCTATACCATACAGGGTATATGAACCCAGTGTCTGTGTGTAGCTTCCTTTAGGGATGAGGAGCAGGGCATCGTCCCCAGGGCTGTGGCTGAGGTCTTCAAGCTGCTAGATGAGAATGACCTCAGTGACTTCTCTGTCCGAGTGTCATACCTGGAGGTGTACAAGGAGGACTTCAGGGACCTGCTGGAGGTGGAGACATCCAGCAAGGACATCCACATCAGAGAGGATGACAAGGGCAACATTGGTATGGATTTTTTGTTTTGTTTTTATAACAAATATTTATCACAAACAAGCATCTCTCTGTGTTGTCTGGGATCTTAAATTTCAACATGAGGGTAGGGAGTAGTCAAAGTCGTGTGTGTTAGTTATTCATGGCTCTGTCTGTGCTCATGTTTGTGCGCTTCCCTGCAGTGCTGTGCGGGGTGAAGGAGTGTGAGGTGGAGGGGCTGGACGAGGTGCTGAGCCTGCTGGAGTCTGGCAACACAGCCAGACACACAGGCGTCACCCAGATGAATCCCCACTCCAGCCGCTCACACACCATCTTCAGCGTGCACATGGACCAGCGCCGCGGCGGCTCCCAGGCCCATGGTAACCCCACCACGGGCACCGGGCCTCACATCCTCTCCTCTAAGTTCCACTTTGTGGACCTGGCAGGGTCGGAGAGGATCCTCCGCACAGGGAACACAGGGGAGAGGCTGAAGGAGAGCATCCAGATCAACAGTGGCCTACTGGCCCTGGGGAATGTCATAGGAGCCCTGGGAGACCCCAAGAGGAGAGGCACCCATATACCATACAGGGACTCCAAAATCACCAGGTATGTAGTCCTCTAACATTTGGGGACTCATAAAAGGGTGTGCAGGATATATTGCTTTCCTCCTTCTTTTATTTTGCAAATTATTTTCCCCCGATTTACTTATGACATTTAAAATCTGTATGCAGGATCTTGAAAGATTCTCTGGGAGGAAACGCCAAAACACTAATGATTGCATGCATCAGCCCCTCCTCTGCGGACTTTGACGAGAGCCTGAACACACTGAACTACGCCAAGCGGGCCCGCAACATCCAGAACCGGGCTACGGTGAACTGCAGAGGAGAGTCGGACCGTGTGGAGGGGCTGGAGCAGCAGATCCGGGCGCTCCGCAGGGCCCTAGAGAACCGTCAACGCTCAGAGACCCGTATCATCGCCCGCTTGGACCCAGACAAGCGGTCGCGCCCAGGAGAGGGAGAAATCATCAGACTGCAAGCCCAGAGTGCCCACTACAGGACCTGCACTGACACTGCATACAGGTGAGATGAAACTGCTTTATTTTTCTTAATAATCATTGGCAATAAGTTAAGTAGTCGACTAGATGTAATATAATCAGTTTCATAAACAAAGTGCACTTTATTGTGAGGACAGATGTGTGTGGGTGTTGTTTGGCTAATGAGCTCAGGAGTAGTTGTCTGAATATGTAAGTCTGTGTACCCATCCCCAGGTTGCTGTGTGAGCTGAAGGGTGAGGGGACACTGTCTGCGGAGCAAGTCCTGAGGGTGAAGGACTGGCTGTGTTCTGTGGAGGAAGAACGCAGCGGCCTGACCACTGCCTCAGGACCTGACAGCGGCATCGAGAGCAGCTCTACCGAAGACACCTCCGCTCTGAGGAGGGGGAGGGCTGCTGTCAAGAACCAGGTCATACACACATTAACAATCACTACATCGCTCACTACATATTCATAAAGCTCCAATTTATTCAAAGAAAAGGCTTAACAAAATATTTTATCTTATCAAAAAGAGGTTCCTCCTAGGGCTGGGTAATATATCGTATTTTGAGGTATACCGGTATGGACTGCTATGGGTTTTAGCTAAAACGTTTTTGTTGTTGTTACACACAAATTAGTTATCTCTTATGCATACATAAAGCAGGAAAAAATGAATACGTAAATAACATATTGCAATGTATTCACTTACTGAAACGTTAACCTTTCATCTTCCAATCCATTACCCTCCAGCAGAGATACTTGAGAGTTGCAGGAAAGGTGTGGGAATGTTTGGATGAAGCTATGTCATTCAGTAAACACTAGCAGATGTATACTGCTATGGGTTTTTACAATGCTGTTTATAGCGATATGTTGATACAGTGCTAAGTTAACAGTTCTATAAAGTGGACTACTTCACGGTCAGTTTTTAACTAGTTTGATTTGAGTTTAAAGCAGTCAGAATGGCAGAAGCCCAGTAAAACCACTTAAAATGAATTTGTTGTTGTAACTCACCAAAGTAAAGTTGTTGCCAGAGTAATGGGTAACATTTTCATATGTATGCACATGGTGGCATACTTTTAAGTACTTTGGTCCACATTCATCCGTCGGATATCCACTAGTGCACCCAACGCTAGTGGTCGAAAGTATTTTCTCGTGGATAAATGATACCCGGCACACACAGAGAAGGTTCCGAGAGGAAGATATGAAGAAAGAGGTTTCACTGCTCATAAAACATATTTAGAATGTTTATTTTTCAGAAACATAAAATACTGTCAAATACCACCATGCTGTCAAAAATGAGAAAAATATTGTCATGTGATATTTTGGCCATGTCGCCCAGCCCAAGTTCATCCTATCCTAAAACATTCAAACAACCTGATGGAGTTATGGTGGTAAAGCATCAATCATCTCACCGAACAATCCAGGAAGTGTTGTTGTGCTCTGTGACTCATAATGTATCTGTCATTGAACCCCACAGGAGGCAGAGAGTGGTGGAGAGGAGTTGGGCCGTGAGAGGGAGGAGAGTGTGGCTCAGCTCCAGGGCCAGGTCCAGCAGCTGGAGAGAGAGAACACAGACTTCCTGGCTGCTCTGGAGGATGCCATGGAGCAGTACAAACAGCAGGTCAGAACTACACAGCATTTTGACTTCTTACTGGCATTTTGGTTTTCAACATGACAGCACTGTAATCATCAAATCAATTTATAAAGCCCTTCTTTTCTCAGCTGATGTCAGAAAGTGCTGTACAGAAACCCAGCCTAAAACCCCAAACAGCAAGCAATGCAGGTGTAGAAGCACGGTGGCTAGGAAAAACTCACTAGAAAGGCCAGAACCTAGGAAGAAACCTAATCATCAAAGAATAAAAGCAAATACATTTTGTCTCATTTCTTAGTCTGTCCTCACTTGCCTCCTATATTTCAGTACTAGTCTCTGTCGATAATAATTTCCATCTTGAGAGATGATCAACATTGTTCATTGTTTCAATGTTATATTCTCTCCCCCTCCCCTAGAGTGATAAGCTGCAGGAGCAGCAGGATGTGATAGTGGAGCTGCAGTGTCTGCTCTCAAGGCCAGGTGTACCGGGGCTAGGATTACTCCTGACACCACGCCCCCACACCGCCCCCCAGGGCTCCATGCGCCACTCCCACAATGGACTCACCAACAGACAGGTAACTGACTGATCAGCACCTTTTAGTAGTGGATTGAAAACTGGCATGAAGTTCTAGTCTCAACATTAATCAGTAGTGTGTTCCACAGTGTATGTCGCTGTGTGCTATGAGTGTGACTGTGTTGGCTGTAGGTTGGTCCACTGGGCTGTGTGGAGAGCAGCTCGTTTGGTGACCAGATCCAGTGTGGTTATGGTCAATCTTCTCATGACCACGAGGACCTGGGAGGGGGAGAGGTGAAAGACTCTGAGGAGGAGGACACTTACGTCAACATGAGCCATGACAGACGGAAGTATGGAGAGAATATCACATCTTTATTTAAAACTGAGTGAGATCAGGCAGATTATAGAATGCCCAAGCATCATTGACTGTCTAGGTTATTGATGGCTACTGTATGTATCTCTTAGACACGTGAATCTGACTTGGACTAAGAGAGATATCATGGGTGGATCAGCAGCTGGAGGGAGAGGTCTCCTGTCTCAGCTGCCTAGGCTGCCTCCCTCTGAACAATTCTCCACCAGGCGACCATGTGAGTCCCACAGCAGGACGAGGCCTAATAAAATTCTAAATGAACTAATTCAAAGTTAAGTTATGACTGTGGAAGCAGTAACATGTGTTTGCGTCCCCTTCTCTCTGTGCAGCCAACTCCAGTGTAGGGGAGAGCTCAGTGGGGCTGGGGTCAGAGTGGGGCCTGCTACAGGCCCAGCAGAAAATCAGAGAGCTGTCTGTCACCATCCGCATGAAGGAGGAGCTCATCAGAGAACTGGTCAAGACAGGTACATACCTAAGACCATTCCTTCCTGGCTTTCTATATGATGGCAATCACATGCCTGTTTTCGCCCCATAAACAATACGTAATGTACCATGGAGTGGTGGGACAGATGTTATCGTGTGTTACTGTAGGTAAGGACGCCCAGGCTCTGAACAGGCAGTACACCCGTAAGATCTCTGCCCTGGAGGGGGAAGCTGAGCAGGCCAGGCAGGAGGTCCAGGAGGCCCAGAGACAGCTTCAGGACCTGGAGAAACATGAGAAGGAGACCAGCGGTGTCACTGACAGGACCAGGGCCCAGGAGTGTCGCAGGAAGATAGCTGCAGCACAGAACAAAGTACAGGTCGGTCTGTCTGAGTCAGACTCCTACACTAATGCATACTGTACACTCGTAACATCAGTTAGATTGTCTGCTCATAGTGGATGTTTGTATTTGCCTGTGTCGGTTTGTTCATATATATATATGTGTGTGTGTGTGTGTGTGTGTGCGCGTTAGGTCCTGAGCCAGCGTCAGAGGGACACTGCACGGCTGGCCTTGCTGTCTGCGCAGAGCGAGCGGCGTGTTTCGGAGCTGGAGCGCAGCGTGCAGGGCATGAGGCAGCAGCAGGAGCAGCTGCAGAGACGTCTGCGACACGAGAGCCAACAGAAACGACGCCTGGAGACAGAGATGCAGCGACGCACGCACCGAGTCAAGGTTCAGCCCTGGAGAATGTAGAATACCTGCTAAGAAACAGAGTGGAGCAGGACAATGCTGTGGTTTTTACAGATTGGCATTTGTCACATCAAAAGTCTCCAGTGATCACATGGCATCAACACATGACTAATTTGCATTCAGAGTGTATTCCATACACTCCACTGGGGCCGATTCTGTGGACAGAATCATAAAATATGATGCCTGCCTACCTTGGTATCCCTGTTTTTACTGAATACTCCTTCTTTCCCTCCCTCCCTCCCCAGGAGTTGGAGATAAAGAATGAACAGCAGCAGAAGATCCTGAGGATAAAGACGGAGGAGATTGCTGCCTTCCAGAGACAGAGACGCAGCGGCAGCAACGGCTCTGTCATATCACTGGAGGAGCAACTGGTGTGACATGGGTCTTCTACAATGCTTATGAAACATTTATATAGCACATATAAACAGTTGAAGTATTTATACACCAGTTATACAATAGGCATAGAATCTCAGAAGCATTTATATAGATGTTACATACAAACCATGTTCATTCACCTCTATGCAGTAGTTCTACACCATTTATAGAGTAATTCTACAGCCTTTTCACGTATTTTATGTGGTTTTACACAGTTTCCTCTATATTTGAGCCAAGGACATAAAACAACAAAACACTAGCCTGGCCAGGAGATCAGCTGGCTACATATTTAGCCAAAAGGCATGTTTCAACATCCAAAGGCTTTATTTCCATTGTTAAAAGTGAAAGATGAAAAATGCCTCGTATCCCCCAGCAACTATATGCAGCTGAGTTTCCCCTGTGTGTCTTATATCTCACACTCATAGTACACATTGAGTGGAGAGAGTCTCAAGTCATTAACTGGTGTGCCTGGACAGGCCCAGATCTCACACTGACACTCACACTGGACCAGTGTGATACGCGGCCACCATACTGAACTCTGTGAGAAAGCCTGTTTTAGTGGATCTCTTAGCATGGTCTTTTTAATGAAGAGAGTAAGAGACCTGGCAGTCTGTGTGATGGAGATGGGTGCGATATAGATCAATACACTGAATGATGGGCAATCAACAACAAAAATTCTCAGCTGCCTGTCAGTTATAGATTTACAAGTGTTTAATTGTTCTTTTCTGAGCTTCCAATGAGCAAAATGGCTTGTCTTGTTATTGAATGTTCTTCAGATGTGGGGTGTGTCTACATTTGCTGTGTGTGCCCCTTTGTGGGCAATGTGTGTTACTTCTGAAATATTGAGTTCCTTTGTACTGTACTACCGTGTTTCATTGTGGATCCAAATGAAATGTGTCTGCATGTGTTCCCGTGGGTGCAGAAGATTGAGGAGCAGAAGCGCTGGCTGGATGAGGAGATGGAAAGTGTTCTGGAGCAGAGGAAAGGACTGGAGGACCTGGAGGGAGAGCTGACTAAGAGGGAACAGATCCTAGCCAAGAAGGAGGCCCTGCTGCAGGAACGCAGTGGCCTGGAGACCAAGAGACTCCGCTCCAGTCAGGTACACACACATTAAACAGGCCCCACACACTCAGTGGCCCTACAGGTATAGTGGTTTGCCAAGTTAATTTCACTGTCAATTTAATGATTTTCTGTACTTCTATTTGATAAATCATTCATAAATCTAGTACGGCCGAGTAGTGTCTTTCCTTCAACGGTAGTGTATCTCTTCTCTCCCCGTAGGCCCTCAGTGAGGACCTGGTGACATTGTCTGGCCGTATCGAGTCTCTGGAGCGGGAGCTGAGTGAGAGGAATGGCCTGCTCCGCAGCAGCAGTGCCCAGGACTCCCAGCAGATCCGCCAGGAGATCAACAACCTGCGCCAGGAGAAGGACACACTGCTCAAACAGAGAGTGGAGCTGGATGACAAACTACGGCAGGGTAGTCTGCTCTCACCAGAGGTCAGAGACCCTACAGGCTTACAGAAGCTTCTAACACTGCCCCAACACTTCTCTGTGGATTCTTTCCATACATAGTATTTGTATAGTTTCTGTAGTTTGGTATATTGTGTGTGTGCCTGTATTCCTCCCCCATTTCAACCCCTGTGGTTCTCTTTGTTCTGTCCCCAGGAGGAGCGGTCTGTGTTCCAGCTGGACGAGGCCATCGAGGCTCTGGACGCTGCTATAGAGTATAAGAACGAGGCCATCACCCAGAGACAGAGGCAGCTGAGGGCCTCTGCCAGCATGCTCTCCCAGTGGGAGATGAACCTCATGGCCAAACTCAGCTACCTGTCTGCCTCAGAGACCCGTGCACTGCTCTGCAAGTACTTTGACAAGGTCTGTCTGTGTTGGCTCTTCTCTACTGTTGTGGTTTTCACTGTGTCTGCTCAAATACATGGCCGCATAGCCTATGTGTACACAGCAAATCTCCATTATGATTCAAAGCAGCATGGAAATGGAGTGAGAGAAAGATAGGGAATGTAAGTTGTTTGTGTGTGTAGGTGGTGTCGCTGCGGGAGGAGGAGCGTAAGCTGCAGCTGGCCCTGGCAGATCTAGAGATGCGTCGTGAGGAGCAGTTGCAGCTGGTGCAGTGGCTGGAGAACGCTCTGGACCGCACGCAGCTCGACACGGACCGCAGGCTCACACAGCAGCAGAAGGAGCATGAGAGGAGTGTACAGCTACTGCTGCAGCAGTGCCGAGGTGGGCCTCACACACAAATAAATACACACACCTGTAGGATTTAGGCAGAATATAACCAAAATTTTTTGTTTTCAACGAAGATTTAGGCACATTTGCCGTTTTTGCTCCACCTCAAGCCAACAAAATGAGACACAGGCACAACTACGCGTATCTTTTTAAAAATATATATATATTGTTGATATTTTATCTCCATTCAGTTTGCCATGTCTATACCTCCCATTCAACCCTCCCACACCCAGTGTGATAACAGCCACCAGGCCCATTATCTGCAGCGCAGTGTTCCTCAGGTATTGTTGTGGTCCCCCTGATGTTTACTTCCCTACAGAGCAAATGGACGAGGGCCTGGCGGGGAGGCAGAGGCAGTACGAAGGCTGGATCCATAACCTCAGTAAAGAGCTCAACCACTACAAGACTGCCAACCTGGAACTGAGCAACCGGTTCAGGGAGCTGTGTGGCAACACCAGCCAACCCATGGAGCAGGGAAAGGGTAATGTATGGCTCATTTTGGATAGGGACATATTATTGTTATTTTTTTCAAGGCGCTCTAGTCAGTGGGTAAAGTACATTAATGTAACATAATGTAGGTAAGATAACAGAAGGTATGGGTATTAAAAAAACAATCCAATCTCTGATTTCTGCTAAAATAATCCTCATCTGCTCAAATACTCAGACATCTGCTCTATCTCTCATGTAAAATAGGCACATCTGTCAGGGAATAATAAGTATTCAGTGTTTGTGACTGAGTATTCCTCTTAGCCTGTCCTGTTCAGTGCTGGGCTGTGAGGCATGTGAATATTCATTATTTTATATGTTGCGTTGCAGTTCCAGTCTTTGAGGGCAGAATAGGCAGTGGCAGTGTGGAGAGGCTGAGCCGAGGCCCAGACGACAGCCGTAGGGGAGGGCCAGGGGAGCCAGAGAGACCAACCAGGTCCCGGGAAGAAATAAGGGAGCTGGTCAACGCACCTCTCCCTGCCACATGGAGGCGCTCCTCCCTCCCCACCGAGGACCCCTGCGGCATGGAGGAGCTACAGCAGCAGGTGGCCATGGAGACGCCTGTAAACCGGGTGGTTCAGACTGGTACGGGCCCTTGGAGTGGGACAACATCTCTGCCATTTGCCAAATCACTCAGAGAGTCCCGCCGATCCAGCCTCAACACCGGACCACTGATCTCAAACAATTCCAGAATTGATGTGAGGAAGAATCCTATTTAAAAGCACAAGGACCTCATGGTAGAATCAAGTTGAAATGCAAAAGGACTTAATGGCAGGATCCTGTTTAAAATGCAACAGAATCAAGTTCAATTCAACATGTCAAAATGAACTTGTTTTTTTATCCTGTTTTCGTATTGTTAAAAGTATGTTTTTTTTTTTTTATCTGTAAGTATCTTTTGTATTAATTCATTCTTATTTTTCTATATTTGTGGTTTTATAAATAAATGTTGGAAGAATGCTCTTCATTTTCTATATCAAGCACTTTTATTTTCCTCTGTGTAATTCATATCCGCTTTTGCAATCATAGACGTTGTCATCATCGGTTATACTCTTCACTGTTGCTATTTTGTCATCACTACCCATTTCTGTATGTGAAATAAAATACGATTCTTGCTTCTGTAATCTCTGACTGACGAATATGTTGTAAAGGCGTAATATAAAAAAATATTGAAAGTTGTGGTTTGTTGGCTAAATAATTTATAAAAACTGCTATCTTAAATGCATAATGCCATACATTTGGACATCAATCAATCAATCAAATGTATTTTGTAAAGCCCTTTTTACATCAGTGCTATATAGATACCCAGCCTAAATCCCCAAATGGCAAGCAATGCAGAGGCACAGTGTCTAGGGAAAAACTCCCTAGAAGGGCAGAGCCAGGCTCCGAGGGGTGGCTAGTCGTCATAGAATTAGAATACTACAATGGGAATTAAACTTATTACGATGGGATAAAAATCAACCATTTTGGTCAGGGAGTTGGTCTGTGCTGTGATAAAATATTGTGTGAAATAATGAATTTGAAGAATGTAACTACACTGTATGATTGTTAGTTAGCCAGACAGTTCTAGAAGAATGATTCCATACATTTTTCCATTAACTTCCAATATGCCAGAATTACATTCAAACAATGCAGTCACTCCACAGCCGTAGGTAGGGTGGCTGGCTGGCTGAAATCAGTTGATGGCAAGTTGTAGATGCAACTTGATATTGTATCATATAATAGCACTCACAGCTTTCCAAGAAAAGGAAAATATAGATATTTAAGATCTATTTACATATACATTACCAAATGTATGTGGACACCTGCTCGTCAAACATCTCATTCTAAAACCATGGGCATTAGTATGGAGTTGGTCCCCCCTTTGCTGCTATAATAACCTCCACTCTTCTGGGAAGGCTTTCCACTAGATGTTGGAACATTGCCACAGGGACTTTCTTCCATTCAGCCACAAGAGCATTAGTGAGGTTGGGCACTGATGTTGGGCAATTAGGCCTGGCTTACAGTCAGCGTTACAATTCATCCCAAAGGTGTTTGATGGGGTTGAGGTCAGGGCTCTGTGCAGGCCAGTCAAGTTCTTCCACACCGATCTCAACAAACCATTTGTGTATGGACCTCGCTTTGTACATGGGGCATTGTCATGTTGAAACAGGAAAAGGCTTTCCCCAAACTGTTGCCACAAAGTTGGAAGCACAGAATTGTCTAGAATGTCATTGTATGCTGTAGCGTTAAGATTTCCTTTCACTGGAACCAAGGGGCCTAGCCCAAAAAATGAAAAATAGCCCCAGACCATTAGTTCTCCTCCACCAAACTTCTCAGCTGGCACAATGCATTGGGACAGGTAGAGGTCTCATGGCATCTGCCAAATCCAGATTCCTCTGTGTTCCTTTGCCCGTAATCGAACACACAAATGCTGATGCTCCAGATACTCAACTAGTTTAAAGGTCCGTTTTATTGCTTCTTCCGTTGCCGCCACCTCGCTTCGCGTTCCTAGGAAACTATGCAGTTTTTTGTTTTTTTATGTGTTATTTCTTACATTAGTACCCCAGGTCATCTTAGGTTTCATTACATACAGTCGAGAAGAACTACTGAATATAAGATCAGCGTCAACTCACCATCAGTACGACCAAGAATATGTTTTTCGCGACGCGGATCCTGTGTTCTGCCTTACAAACAGGACAACGGAGTGGATCCTATGCAGCGACCCAAAAAAACGACTCCGAAAGAGAGGGAAACGAGGCGGTCTTCTGGTCAGACTCCGGAGACGGGCACACCGTGCACCACTCCCTAGCATTCTTATTGCCAATTTCCAGTCTCTTGACAACAAGGTTGATGAAATCCGAGCAAGGGTAGCATTCCAGAGGGACATCAGAGATTGTAACGTCCTTTGCTTCACTGAAACATGGCTCACTGGAGAGACTCTATCCGAAGCGGTGCAGCCAACGGGTTTCAGAAACAAACATCTTTCTGGTAAGAAGAGGGGCGGGGGCGTATGCCTCATGGCCAACGTGACATGGTGTGATGAAAGAAACATACAGGAACTCAAATCCTTCTGTTCACCTGATTTAGAATTCCTCACAATCAAATGTAGACCGCATTATCTACCAAGAGAATTCTCTTCGATTATAATCACAGCCGTATATATCCCCCCCCAAGCAGACACATCGATGGCTCTGAACAAACTTTATTTAACTCTCTGCAAACTGGAAACGATTTATCCGGAGGCTGCATTCATTGTAGCTGGGGATTTTAACAAGGCTAATCTGAAAACAAGACTCCCTAAATTTTATCAGCATATCGATTGCGCAACCAGGGGTGGAAAGACCTTGGATCATTGTTACTCTAACTTCCGCGACGCATATAAGGCCCTGCCCCGCCCCCCTTTCGGAAAAGCTGACCACGACTCCATTTTGTTGATCCCTGCCTACAGACAGAAACTAAAACAAGAGGCTCCCACGCTGAGGTCTGTCCAACGCTGGTCCGACCAAGCTGACTCCCCACTCCAAGACTGCTTCCATCACGTGGACTGGGAGATGTTTCGTATTGCGTCAGATAACAACATTGACAAATACGCTGATTCGGTGTGCGAGTTCATTAGAACGTGCGTTGAAGATGTCGTTCCCATAGCAACGATTAAAACATTCCCTAACCAGAAACCGTGGATTGATGGCAGCATTCGTGTGAAACTGAAAGCGCGAACCACTGCTTTTAATCAGGGCAAGGTGTCTGGTAACATGACCGAATACAAACAGTGCAGCTATTCCCTCCGCAAGGCTATCAAACAAGCTAAGCGCCAGTACAGAGACAAAGTAGAATCTCAATTCAACGGCTCAGACACAAGAGGCATGTGGCAGGGTCTACAGTCAATCACGGACTACAGGAAGAAATCCAGCCCAGTCACGGACCAGGATGTCTTGCTCCCAGGCAGACTAAATAACTTTTTTGCCCGCTTTGAGGACAATACAGTGCCACTGACACGGCCTGCAACGAAAACATGCGGTCTCTCCTTCACTGCAGCCGATGTGAGTAAGACATTTAAACGTGTTAACCCTCGCAAGGCTGCAGGCCCAGACGGCATCCCCAGCCGCGCCCTCAGAGCATGCGCAGACCAGCTGGCCGGTGTGTTTACGGACATATTCAATCAATCCCTATACCAGTCTGCTGTTCCCACATGCTTCAAGAGGGCCACCATTGTTCCTGTTCCCAAGAAAGCTAAGGTAACTGAGCTAAACGACTACCGCCCCGTAGCACTCACATCCGTCATCATGAAGTGCTTTGAGAGACTAGTCAAGGACCATATCACCTCCACCCTACCTGACACCCTAGACCCACTCCAATTTGCTTACCGCCCAAATAGGTCCACAGACGATGCAATCTCAACCACACTGCACACTGCCCTAACCCATCTGGACAAGAGGAATACCTATGTGAGAATGCTGTTCATCGACTACAGCTCGGCATTCAACACCATAGTACCCTCCAAGCTCGTCATCAAGCTCGAGACCCTGGGTCTCGACCCCGCCCTGTGCAACTGGGTACTGGACTTCCTGACGGGCCGCCCCCAGGTGGTGAGGGTAGGCAACAACATCTCTTCCCCGCTGATCCTCAACACTGGGGCCCCACAAGGGTGCGTTCTGAGCCCTCTCCTGTACTCCCTGTTCACCCACGACTGCGTGGCCACGCACGCCTCCAACTCAATCATCAAGTTTGCGGACGACACAACAGTGGTAGGCTTGATTACCAACAACGACGAGACGGCCTACAGGGAGGAGGTGAGGGCCCTCGGAGTGTGGTGTCAGGAAAATAACCTCACACTCAACGTCAACAAAACTAAGGAGATGATTGTGGACTTCAGGAAACAGCAGAGGGAACACCCCCCTATCCACATCGATGGAACAGTAGTGGAGAGGGTAGCAAGTTTTAAGTTCCTCGGCATACACATCACAGACAAACTGAATTGGTCCACTGACACAGACAGCATCGTGAAGAAGGCGCAGCAGCGCCTCTTCAACCTCAGGAGGCTGAAGAAATTCGGCTTGTCACCAAAAGCACTCACAAACTTCTACAGATGCACAATCGAGAGCATCCTGGCGGGCTGTATCACCGCCTGGTATGGCAACTGCACCGCCCTCAACCGTAAGGCTCTCCAGAGGGTAGTGAGGTCTGCACAACGCATCACCGGGGGCAAACTACCTGCCCTCCAGGACACCTACACCACCCGATGTCACAGGAAGGCCATAAAGATCATCAAGGACATCAACCACCCGAGCCACTGCCTGTTCACCCCGCTATCATCCAGAAGGCGAGGTCAGTACAGGTGCATCAAAGCTGGGTCCGAGAGACTGAAAAACAGCTTCTATCTCAAGGCCATCAGACTGTTAAACAGCCACCACTAACACTGAGTGGCTGCTGCCAACACACTGACACTGACTCAACTCCAGCCACTTTAATAATGGGAATTGATGGGAAATGATGTAAATATATCACTAGCCACTTTAAACAATGCTACCTTATATAATGTTACTTACCCTACATTATTCATCTCATATGCATACGTATATACTGTACTCTATATCATCGACTGTATCCTTATGTAATACATGTATCACTAGCCACTTTAAACTATGCCACTTTGTTTACATACTCATCTCATTTGTACATACTGTACTCGATACCATCTACTGTATCTTGCCTATGCTGCTCTGTACCATCACTCATTCATATATCCTTATGTACATATTCTTTATCCCCTTACACTGTGTACAAGACAGTAGTTTTGGAATTGTTAGTTAGATTACTTGTTATTACTGCATTGTCGGAACTAGAAGCACAAGCATTTCGCTACACTCGCATTAACATCTGCTAACCATGTGTATGTGACAAATAAAATTTGATTTGATTTGAGATCAACAGTTTTCAGCTGTGCTAACAATTGCAAAAGGGTTTTCTAATGATCAATTCACCTTTTAAAATTATAAACTTGGATTAGCTATTGGAACACAGGAGTGATGGTTGCTGATAATGGGCCTCTGTATGCCTATGTTGATATTCCATTAAAAATAAACTGTTTCCAGCTGCAATAGTCATTTACAACATTAACAATGTCTACACTGTATTTCTGATCAATTTGATGTTATTTTAATGGACAAAAAAATAGCTTTTCTTTCAAAAACAAGGACATTTCTAAGTGACCCCAAACTTTTGAACGATAGTGTAGTCTATAAATGAGTTCGGCTCCTACAGAGGGTAAATATGGTACACAATGATTTCTAATACTGACCGGAAATAGCATCACACCATTCATATGGCGCCTCCGACCAAATTTTCAGATCAAGCATAAATTGGCTCTTAACACTACTGTCTGTGATGATAACCGGGCACCCCCATAACAAATCACCTCCTCCTACTGAAATGTAGACAATGTTCTGAACGTTTTATCTCACTCAGTACAGCAGCCCGGCCCCGATTTGTGGTTGGCAAACTGTGTTATGAATAGCCTGCGTGATGATAGTGGAATAAAGCTTACTTTAGCTAGCTTACGCTACTTTGCTTCACATATGCCTCTATTACTGATAACAATGCATTGTTTCGGCAGAGCCTTGTTATTTGGATGAACTGAATAGACAACCCATCATGTGAGAATCTCGTTTTGTGATTTGGATGGGTGGCGCAAAAAGAAAATGAACGAGCTTGCCAGGAGTCGAACCTAGAATCTTCTGATCCGTAGTCAGACGCGTTATCCATTGCGCCACAAGCCCTCTCCTGCTCTAAATTGCCAAGATAGCAAGTTTTTTATTGGGTAATTCCTGGTAAATTATTTGTAGTGAAACTGAATGTGATTGGTTAGCATAAAGCTAGCAGCTTGGTCAATCTAGCGTCAGCAATAGACATACAGCGTTTACTGAGATGCGGTCTGTGCAGAAGGCGTGGAGCAGTATGAGAGATACTGATACAACAGATACTGACTGTTACTTTTTATTTTGACCCCACCCTTTGTTCAGGGACACATTATTCAATTTCTGTTAGTCACATGTCTGAGGAACTTGATCAGTTTATGTCTCAGTTGTTGAATCTTGTTATGTTCATACAAATATTTACACATGTTAAGTTTGATGAAAATTAACGCAGTTGACAGTGAGAGGACTTTATTTTTCTGCTGAGTTTAGAAACCTAGGCCTAAAATGGCTGCCGGCCACAGTTGCAACAACCACTGTTTTGGTAAAAAGCTGAGGGGTGGGGCAGGAGAAATGTAACAACACTCTCAAATTCATAGACAGAAGATGGCCATCCTTGATATCAAAATTATAGTTGCAACCATGTTTTGAAGCTACACAGTGTATATGTACTTACATTTACAGTGTAAGACCAACATTGGAGTAATGACAGCTAAGCTCATGGGGCATTTAGTTATATGTATATTATATTTAGGGGGGGGGGGGGGGGGGGGGGGGGATACATGCAAATTAAATTGTATTTGTCACATTCGACGAATACAACTGGTGTAAACTTTACTGTGAAATGCCCTCAACAATGCAGTTTGAAAATAAAATAGTAACACAAGAGTAATAAAATACAATACACAAGAATATAACTAGATATATGTTAGAACGAATACATACAGTGTCAACAATAGGTCTCCTGGACAAAATGCTCGACGTGTAGCTATCTCAGAAAAACATTTAAAAAATGCACCTAAGAAAATCTTTGATGTCCCCGAATATTAACAGCAGGGTGAGGACCAATCATATAACTGTCCGCCTCCGAAGAAATTACGCACAAGCCAATACCACTACAAGAAGTTACCAGGAATAAACCAATGATAAGAAAGCAATGGCGGGCGTATGGTATAGAAGCGGGCTTGTGGCGCAATGGATAACGCGTCTGACTACGGATCAGAAGATTCTAGGTTCGACTCCTGGCAAGCTCGTTCATTTTCTTTTTGCTTCACAAAACGAGATTCTCACATGATGGGATGTCAATGCATCCATATACAAAGGTTCTGCTGAAAATAGCCATTGTTATCACCAGAGAGGAATATGTGAAGCTAAATAACATTAGCTAAGTTAGATCTTTGTTATCATCACGCAGGCTATTCATAAGACAGTTGCCGACCTCAAATCGGTGCCCGGGCTGAAAAACATTGTCGATATTTCAGTTGAAGACGGCTGATGTATTATGGGGGTGCCTGGTTGGCAACACAGACAGTAACGTTAACGTTAAGAGCCAATTTATGCTTGATTTGAACATGTGGGCAGAAGCGCCATATGGATGGTGTGACGGAGTAACGCAATAACGTAGGCATGCCGAGGTCAAATTGAGTTCCGTAATAGCATACTTTGCGCCTCCCAAACGTTGTAACAATGTGGAGGGCTCCATATAGCTCTGTATTTATATGATTGGTTAACGGGAGGTGGGACTGCAGGTCCTTTATAAACACGAACGCAACAGCTCTGCTCCATGAAGCACAATAAGTATGAATGCCCTGACTTCTGCAGAGGCCCAGGCAAAAAACGAAAGGAGGGTGTTTGGTCACGTAATCAAAATGTATACATTCAAATATCATAATGACAACTTTAGCAACTTTTCAACTAATTACAATTGTTTAGCTACTTTGCAACTACTTAGCATGTTAGCTAATCCTAACCTTAACCCTTTAACCTAACTCCTAAATTTAACTCTATCATGAACCCTAAACCCTAGCTTAGCTAATGTTTGCCAGCTAGCTAACATTAGCCACCTTGCCAGAATTTGTAACATATCATATATTTTGCAAATTCGAAACATATTGTACGAATTGGGTATTGGACATCCACAAGTTAATACATACCATACGAAATGTAACCTATCATATTAAATGGGGCGTCTTTGGATTTAGGTACAGAATAATACGAAATGCTCTGAAACCAGGTTGCAAATCGAGCTCTGTCTTGTACCACACAGCTTCCCAAATGTTGTAACAATGCTGAGGGCTCCATAAAGCTTCGCAATGAGATGATTCGTTGACGGTAGGTGGGGGTGGTACGTCCTGTATATACACAAACTCCTGCTCCAGAGTACAGGCATCGGTGTAATGCACATTCCTTTGACGATAAACGCAAATCCAACCATCACCCCTGGTGAGACAAAACCGCGACTCGTCTGTGAAGATAACTTTTTGCCAGTCCTGTCTGGTCCAGCGACGGTGGGTTTGTACCCATAGGCAACGTTGTTGCCGGTGATGTCTGGTGAGGACCTGCCTTACACCAGGCCTACAAGCCCTCAGTCCATTCTCTCTCAGCCTATTGCGGACAGTCTGAGCACTGATGGAGTGATTGTGCATTCCTGGTGTAACTCGGGCAGTTGTTGTTGCCATCCTGTACCTGTCCCACAGGTGTGATGTTCGGATGTACCGAAACTGTGCAGGTGTTGTTACACGTGGTCTGCCACTGCGAGGACAATCAGCTGTCCATCCTGTCTCCCTGTAGCACTGTCTTAGGTGTCTCACGGTACGGACATTGCAATTTATTGCCCTGGCCACATCTGCAGTCCTCATGCCTCCTTGTAGCATGCCTAAGGCACAGATGAGGTGGGACCCTGTGTCACGCCATGATCTGTTTCACCTGTTCCTGTTATTGTCTCCACCCCCTCCAGGTGTCACTTATTTTCCCCAGTGTATTTATCCTTGTGTTTCCTGTCTCTCTGTGCCAGTTGGTCTTGTATGTTAGTCAAGTCAACCAGCGTGTTTTTCCCATACTCCTTTTGCTATTCTCTTTTTGATAGTCTTCCCGGTTTTGACCACTGCCTGACTCTGGACTACTTTCTCGCCTGCCTGATCATCCTACCTGCCCTGACCTTGATTCCGCCTGCCCTTCGGTACCTTTTGGACTCTGAACTGGTTTTGACCCTTTTGCCTGTCCACGACCATTCTCTTGCCTTACCCTATTGGATTAATAAATATTGTAAGACTCCAATCATCTGCCTCCTGTGTCTGCATCTGGGTCTCGCCTTGTGTCATGATATCCTGGGCATCTTTCTTTTGGTGTTTTTCAGAGTCAGTAGAAAGGCCTCTTTAGTGTCCTAAGTTTTCATAACTGTGACCTTAATTGCCTACCGTCTGTAAGCTGTTAGTGTCTTAACGACCGTTCCACAGGTGCATGTTCATTAATTGTTTATGGTCCATTGAACAAGCGTGGGAAACAGTGTTTAAACCCTTTACAATGAAGAGCTGTGAAGTTATTTAGATTTTTACGAAATATCTTTGAAAAACAGTGTCTTGAAAAAGGGACGTTTCATTTTTTGCTGAGTTTAAATTACACCAAATACCAGTTGGATAACAGTTGAATAGTTAGTAAGCAGGTAATAACATAGAATACAACAGGTGCATAAACTAATACACAAAGACCCTCTGGCTCCACTAAGTCTACTTAATTTGGACAGTGAAGCACACACACTAAAGGAGTCCAGATGAAACGTGTCAGGAGGTGGTAATAATTTAATGTGGAAGTCTAGAGGTGAAAGGAGCAGCACAGAGATACAGGAGCATCCACTCTCTCTGTGCAGTTGAAAGAGACTGTAGTGATGGGTCGTTCACGAACGATTCGGCTCGAAGAGGTGAACGTTGGGAGCCAGCTTGCATATCAGAAGAGCCGAATCTATTTATAAAAATATTTAAAAAATAAAGATTTGAATCATCTCAAAAATATTTTAATGAATATAATGAACTAATTCAAAGAACAAAAAATAAAATAATAGTATAGGCCTAAACGCTCAAGCGCACACACATTCGTTCTGACTGTCTGCTCAGACTAACAGCCTCACCTGTTGTTCCTGTCAATCAGACACGCAGTGTCAACCAGTGAACCAAAGATGCGTGAGGGAGGGCCGAGACAGAAATGTCCGGGAACTTGCAGATGCCTTGGTGGAAGAGCGGGGTAAAATCTTACAGCAAGAACTGGCAAATCTGGTGCATTCCACGAGGAGGAGATGCACTGCAGTACTTAATGCAGCTGGTGGCCACACCAAATACTGACTGTTACTTTTGATTTTGACCCCCCCTTTGTTCAGGGACACACTATTCCATTTCTGTTGGTCACATGTCTATGGAACTTGTTCAGTTTATGTCTCAGTTGTTGAGTCTTGTTATGTTCATACAAATATTTACACATGTTAAGTTTGCTGAAAATAAACACAGTTGACAGTGAGAGGACATTTATTTTTTTTGCTGAGTTTAGATAGTATAATCTGTTGCATAAATATACTTTACCAAGTTGCATAGCATGGTCTAGTTATGAGTAGTTTTACTGTTTCATTTTTTGCTGATTTTACATTAAAAAAGTTACACTTTAAATGCACATGTGTAATAGCATCCTTCTTTTTTACATTTATTTCAATTGGTGGAATGCTGCAGTTTTGCAAATTGTTATTTATTTTCTTTATGGTGCAATATTCTATTATGCTGTTAAGATTGTATTCGTTTTGAATGGTTAGATTTATATGCACTTTGTTTATATACATTGAGAAGTTATACTTTAAATGCAAATGTTTAATAGCATTATTTTTCATAACAAACCAATGCATTTTTAAATACATTGTGGTTAAGGTAGAGTATGATTTCATTTAATAATTTAATTAGAATTGTGTTAACACCAATCATAGTCAAACTATCGCAAACTGTTTGACTTTAAAAAATACAAAGCATATATTTTTTAAAGAGTCGTTTGGGAGCCAAAAGAGCCGGCTCTTTTTGGAGTGCTGAGCTGAATGAGATGGCTCAGTGAGCCGGAATGCCCATCACTAGGAGACTGACATTAGAATCAGCCTGAACTGGTCAAAACCAGGTAACTGTCTGCAGCTGATTGGCTAAATAGGTCTGGCACTCAGAATCACAGTTGCCGGGCTACATGGCAACAAATCAGAGGTTAGGTGGCCAAGGTCAGGAAGGTGAGAGAGTTCAACAGCCAGACACTTCGGCACTGTAATGATGAGCGGTGTCAGAGGGAAAAGGCTATGATCATTGCTATCCGGGATCCTTGGGATGTCCTTACCCTTTTGAAGTTGACATTTAAATGGTTAGGGTTGGTTATTAAGGGATATGGTTAGGGCAAGGGTAGGGGTTAAAGTTAGGGTTTAGGGTATGGCTGTCACAAGGACCCCATATAGCACTAACCATAAGGCTATATGGACACTGCTGACCTGCAAATTAGGTTTAAATTAGGTTCAGGTTAGGGTAAGGGTTTAGGATAGGAGGATATTGTGAACTAATGTCTCAAGGGGAAAATTGTCTTAGACACTGTACATTACACACTCAACATAATACATACATTGCATGTTAAACTTATCATCATACACTTCTCATATAGCCACATACGTAATACTTTGAATATTCCCTTATTCTGTCAGCAGCATACTAACACAGCTCAGCCATACTTATTGCTGTTTAGGTATTAGATGGATATGGGAATTAAGCAGTGCTTACACCTGTTCAGCTTACATGTGGGTACCATATAGCAGGGGTACTGGAGTACTATTTGAGAAGCTCCGGTCACACAAATGTCCTAGGTGGCAAAGGTCCAGATGGATAATGTCATTTATCGGTGTAGTAACAAAACCCCACCTCGCAACCCATGCGACCCAAAACTGTTCACACCCCTCTTGTTGGTGGAGAGAAAATGTTGCTGTTTTAAAGCTAATTTTCCGCAATTCTACACATTTTGCATGTGGCAAACATTTTTATTTGCTGTTTTAAAGCTATTTTCCCGCAATTCTAAGCATTATTCCATGTTTTATGTGTGTTTTTATGATACAAGGAAGCCCGGTTTGTATTGACCCCGTTCTTGGTCCGGATCCCGTTTGCAGCCCGCCAGTTGAGTATAGGTGCCCTCGTGTCTGCCTGAGGGGAGCTAGTGATGCTCAAACTAAATTACATGGGAGGGATCTGAAACACCTTTCTGTGCTTGTCTGATAAAGGTCTGTTCAAATACAGTCTGCAGGGAGGGATGTTGCCTCACACTGATTACATTCATGGCAATTTGTATCAGGCAGGCAATTTGGGATTTAAGTTGGACTGATAAATTGACAAACCAGACTGTGATGCCATATCTCAGGATACTAAATGACCACATCGTAGAACAGCAGTATTATTTTCCGGTCAACTCCAAACCCTGAGTCTACTTGGACCTCCCAGCTCAATGAATAGGTATGCCAGTTTTCCTGCTGCTCCGGAGTCTCCCGTAGACAGAGTAGGGCTTGGACCAGCCTTTGGTTCTCTATCAGCAGAATCTGGTGCTTTGTGTCTACAACTTGCTGTCCCACTGTCTCTCCATCAACATCAGTTCACACCCCAGAGCCTGCAGTCTGAACCCAGAACCACCCAAAATACCCGGGGCAAGGGGTTATTGAAGTCTTCATTAAAAATGTGTTTTCTGTCTCTCAGAACTTTATGCCTAGTTATACACAGAATGTACAAAACTTTAGGAACATCTTCCTAATATTGAGTTACACCCCCTTTTGCCATCAGAACATCCTCAATTTGTCAGGGAATTGACTCTACAAGGTGTTGAAGGGTTCCATAGTGATGCTGGCTTATGTTGACTCCAATGCTTCCCACTATTGTGTCAAGTTGACTGGATGTTATTTGGGTGGTGAACCATTCTTGATACACATTGGAAACTGTTGAGCATGAAAAACCCAGCAGTGTTGCAGTTCTTGACACAAAAACCGGTGCACCTGGCACCTACTACTGTACCATACCCTGTTCAAAGACACTTCACCCTCTGAATGGCACACATACACAATCCATGTCTCAATTGTCTCAAGGCTTAAAAATCATTCTATAACCTGTCTCTTCCCCTTCATCTACACTGATTGAAGTGGACATTACAGGTGACATCAATAAGGGATCATAGTTTTTCCCACTAGCACTGACTTTGCTGATAAATACTTTGTTTGAGCAAAATGTATTGATATGATTGTGATGTGTTGTTGTCTCACCTACAGTAGCTACCTTAAGATGAATGCACTAATGTAAGTCACTCTGGATAAGACCGTCTGCTAAATTACTCAAATGTAAATGTAAAATGGATTCACTTGGTCAGTCTATGTCATGGAAAGAGCAATGTTTTCTCATGTTTTGTTCACTCAGTAGATTAAACTAGGCTTCATAAACTAGGTTTTTACACATTTGTGCACCTGCAAAATACATATTGTTGTCTTGTAGGCTTACCGACTGACATGCTGTCTTTTAGCATTCTCCAGACAAGCCTAAAGAGCACCTCTTCCTGGAAGCTGAGCTGTAATTACAGGTTGACAGACTGGGGTCATCTCCATGGCCCTCTGCTATGTCCTGAGACAGGAGTGAACAGGTGGATTATGCTTGTGTGAACAAGCTTTTCAGGAGGTCTGACTTTAAATAATATTCATCACACTATCTTGAAATATCTGTAAGAATTTTTTTTTTTCATGAAAAATGCTTGTTGCAGACGGCTGTCGTGCAATCTGATGTAAGATAATGGTGCCCGCCCCACATTCCCGCATGTAGCCGAGCAGTTCTCTGAGAGTCGCAGTGTGGAAAGTGTTGCAATTCAGACACAGCGACAAAAGGACATGGATTTGTTAACCATGTCTGCTATAAGAGCAATGTTGACCTACTTATATAGTTGTTGTGTTTTACTGTCTATAGTTGGTCTGTCTTTGTATATTCCACTTCATTTCTAGACTAGTCCTACAGTAGAGGGCACTATGTTGGGTCACGGGTCATGGTCACATGTAGGCCTATATAGACACACAGGTGACCAGTAATTAGGGATGTATATGGGAAGCATTGGAGTCAACATGGGCCAGCATCACTATGGAACCCTTCAACACATTGTAGAGTCATGTTTCCTGCTTTGTAACCATGATAGGGCAGATGGCAATTACATCTGACAGTATGGAATTCTTGCTGTTTTAATATTTGCTGCTAATAAATGGGCAAAAGACCCGACTAAAAGATCCAGGACGGGAAAGCAGATATGTTTTGCACGTATTTATGAACATTTGCAATCCAGCCTGCGCTGGCTAGGCTACATCTGGCCGTTTCCTAATTTGATGATGGTCATTAAATGTTGTATGCATATTATGGAACCATACGTTTGTAAAAACCATTTGTTGATCATTTGTTTTTCAACCCCATTTGTTTAATCGAAGTGTGTTTGTTATTCATTATTGACTCTTAGTGTCAAATAGCCTGCAATTTGAATTGTTTTACTTTATGGATTCATACACTAGACGGCGGCAAAGGACTGGAATAGTTTTGCTCATCTCCTTCCAGGAGGAGCGACTTCACCTAAATTCCAAACGGAAAACTTTGTAGCCTTTCTATCTCTGGAGTTGATGACGTGCCTAGCGGAACTAAGGGACTCGAGGGGGGTAAGTAAATTGTGATCGTTTTGTCTAACTTTCTAATAGGATTTCCGTCATATTTCCATCATAAACCCAACTCACTGCAGTCATTTCAGATGTGCAATGAATTCAAGGAGCAAATTCTCGTTTGGACTTCCTAAAACTTTTTACGAAAATGTATTTTTGTCTTTATTAATAGGCCTAGGCCTATTCACAGTAATAGTGAATGTATTTCTTCAAGGCCACGTGGCCTAAATCGTTAAATTGTGCCTGTAACCTACCTGCTCAGGGAGGTTTGTGGTGGATTCCATCCCATCCCATGCACTGTGGCGGGTGGAAACTGGTGGTGCGGCTTCCTTCCCAAAATGATTCCATACGGACACTCAAAGAATAGATGATGTCCTATTTTGCACACATGACAATGGTGTATGTATGAACTAAATCAATGAATGATGTATCCAATTTTACTCTATTTGTGGAAATGAATCTTGATCGGTCATATACTGTGTCTAATTTGGGGCGCGCGTAACGTTAGTGAGAACCGAGTGCAACATATAAAGTTTCCTTAGGCTTCAACCTACTGAAAATTGTAACGACATCAATTGTAAGGTAATATTTTATTTTTGCTTTAAACTGATGAGCCATTTTTTTTCTTAAGAAATCTCTCTCTCACACACACACACACGCACGCACATGTGACCGGGTTACGGTGTTGTTGGCCTAATTTATCAACGTATAACAACTGACTCACACACATGTATGGAAATGGCGTGTCTCGACAATATGTCAACATATAATTGTTTATTATAAGGAGACATGTAATAATCCAAACAAATTTAAACACATTCAACATTTTATTATAATTTAATAATCATGTTAAAAATCTCAATAATTCTAGATCTCTGAAACTGTGCACTGCCATTTGTTAGAACACAACTTTAATTATAAAGTTACATATTGAACAGTGTTGAAATGTATAGTTCACTTTAATTAATTTGTTAACCAACTGCAACAACAAAGCTACTTTAGGACTATACAAATCATTTTACGGTCTTGTCTGCACCAAACATGGAAAATATTGCATTTGACTTCTAAGAAAACAAGGACTCTTTGTGCAGTGAATCTAATTCCTAGGTTTAGTGTGTATTATATTGGCATATTAGAAAAAATATCTTATAGAATATCGATTGTAGTTTGTAAACTTTTTTAGAATATGAGAATATGCATTGGGGGAGAAATATAAAATATAAACGATCTATTAAAGATTAGGATTTTTGTGTCTCGACCATAATTTTGTTGATTTACTACCATCATTTCTGATATATTACAAAGCATCTGACACAAACAATTCGCAATCCTATATTACAATGCTGAAACAAATTTAAATAGGCCTAATATTTACGAAATTATCTTAATTGCCCAATTAAACTTATATATTGCATTTTTCGATTACAAACATTATAGAGGTTATGCCTAGAGCATATCCCATTGACTTTACAGTATGATAACACGAGGAATGAAAAACATCAACTGAGCGCTAGATGTCGGTATAACCCAAGTCAGTTGGACCATTGTTCAAACCAATTCATGGATTTCTTATAGGCCCTATCCTCTTTTATCAGATTACGGTCAATCCATGGGTCAGTGACATAAAATTAAGATTAAAATAGCCCACGGTCAAAGCCTATACGCACCTCAGTATTGTTCGATGTCATCGATTTACGGATTGAAAAACCTACTATTTGGGACATATTTCAACAATTTGATCTGGAGATCCAGCAGTGTGAATATAGGCTATGGATTTTTAGGCTGACCTGGGTAACATCACTTCATATATTTTATTTAGATAATGCATTGTAAAATCGTTTATCTGACAATGGCTCGCACAATTGGTTAACAAGCTAGTAATACATCAGTCTATATAGACACGAACACTTAATCTAACCTTAACTGACCCTCTCTACATGGAGAGACCGGACTCTCAAGGAAAGCACCACTTTGTTATAACAAAACCCAGGGTTTAGAGGTCAAGAACTGACCTGCTCTCTCCGCGTTAGTGACGTGTTCTGTCACTGCCTGAGCCATCAAGCCCTCAAAGTCCCTCGTGACAATAGTCCATGACATTAGTCTATGATCGATTAATGAATATGATACACACATGGGCTAATAGACATGCATTTCACCCATTCGAAATTCCATATGTGTGTGAGATAAAGTGTGTGTGTGTGTGTGTGTGTGTGTGTGTGTGTGTGTGTGTGTGTGTGTGTGTGTGTGTGTGTGTGTGTGTGTGTGTGTGTGTGTGTGTGTGTGTGTGTGTGTGTGTGTGTGTGTGATCTAATTGAGTAAATAGCCAAGTAAAGACAATCTGCTTCACACTAGTGTAACCATATGATTTGACCAAAAATAAAAACTACAACGCCTTCAGTAACATGTTTGTTTTTTTGCATTAGACAAAGGGCACAGTCAAGCCTGTCCAGTTAATATACCTACCGCAAGGAGCCTTTAAAAAAGAACGTACTGTACTGAAATTCCAAATACTGTACCACTTGGCAGTTGTTATGTACATATTGTTGTTTTATTCCTTTTGCTTATTTTCTAAATAACTGTAAGATGTAAATATTGTGTCGTTCCTGGAAGCTGTTGCCGTAGTGATAACCAAAAGATACCTGTGTTTATCTGTTTATGGCGTATTTCCATTGTCTCGTAAATACATGTATTTCTATTTAAAACATGATGATCAGGATCATTTTCTTACAAGGTGCTTCATCGCTGAGAGCTGTATAATCATGCCTTAGCTTTGTTTGGTCCACCATCCAAAATGGTACATACATGGTACATAAATGGTACATTAAAAAAGTACACTTTTTACAGTATATCTGCATATTATTTTCTCTACTTCCCTGTCCGACTGGGGCCAAACGGAGAGAGGAGATCAGAGATAAGTTCAAGAATTTCGTCTTCCAAGCCTGGGGAAAATTGTATACCCACAAACATAGTCCAAATAGCTTTTTGAGTTACTTTAAAATTGATTTGTTGGTTGTGATATTGCAAACTTAATTGACACTTCAATCGGTTTGATAGTTTAGAGAAATTAGATCACGACATTTCATGAAGCATAAAAAATCGTTTACCCTCCCTCCATAAAGTATTTGTATTTTCTCTATTGTCATTGCCTATTGGATTAAAGTAGCCTACATACACTGTTGGACTGGATCTATTGTCATTGCCTATTGGCTACATACATTGCTGGACTGGATCTTTGTGGTGTAGAATATCTGCTTTCAAACATGAAACATGGAGAGTGCCAAGCACTGAAGGTAAAAAGGGGGATTAGCGAGAAGGAAATGCTCATGCTAAAAGTGTAAACTGCAGGTCTAAATAACTCAGCTGATAAATGAAGATATAGCAAGCTGCATTGATTACGTCTCATCACATAGCACGCACTAACCCATAGCCCACCTGGACAGTTTGCTAAAACGGTGGGAGAAAAAAAAATGCCATAATAAAAAACTAGGATAATATAGCCAAATAAATATGATAAAGACATAGAAATTACATTAACAGACGTATTGTTAATGTATTATGAAAAGCTACACAGCATCTTTACTGAGCACATCTACCACAGAGCACATCTTAGACTGAGCACCAATAGTATCAAAGTACAGAACTACAAGGCAAAATCCAGTTTCAATAGATTCCCTCTCTCTCTCCTTCGGTGATAGGCCTATTCTAGCACCATATTTCATCCGAATTAGCTTAATTTAAATCTGCCACACCAAAACCCGAAGGGGGATTGTGCAATACTAGGCCTAGCTCAGAATGTCGTCATCCAATAACATTCATATAGAGTTAATGGGGGGAAATGCATCTAATAAACACAAATAATACTGTTGTAATAACATTGTCATAATGCTTGCTTCTATAAGGTGTTTTTAAGGGCTAAATGGTTTGGGTAAGAGGTGTTTAGCAATTTCTGTTACCTAATTTTGAATAAAGCACACACACACACACACACACACACACACACACACACACACACACACACACACACACACACACACACAGAGGTATAAACCTGCGTAAAAGTCACCAAACGTACTTAAAGCCCATGCAAACAAATTGTAGCCTACCCGTTGCCCTAAATTTGGGGTAATCTTTCGATATTTTTCTTATATAGTGTAATAACCAGGCGGTAATATTATCTCAAGTAGCCTATAGCCTAAAAATGAATAGAAAAAGCGCTTTCTCACATAATGGCATACGCGCAAAGCATGCTTAACTCACACGTGCATACTCACTCTTGTACCAGACACACACCCGCTCGCGCGCGCGCGCGCACACACGCACACGCACACACACACACACACACACACACACACACACACACACACACACACGTCCCCTCTAACCTGTCTGTGATTGGTCACTCGGCCGTTTGCTGCTGGAGTGACGTCACTGCAGAAGAGAACTGTCAGAGGAAGAAGCATTTAGAGAAAAAACTCTATGCTCTCAGGGTAGTGAGAGCAACGGCGGCACGGAGGAGAGCTACAATGGATAAACTAACGGGCCACGGGAGGACCGCGCTTTGATTTATAATCCGTAGAGAGATACCATCTCTTATGCCATTCACGAGAGACAAGTTAAATAATGGTTAAGGGATCTCACAACCTCGGAAATAAACCACAAATTCGACATGGATCGTTCCAAAACAGAGGTTTGAGCATCGACAGCGCCTTTTAGAAACCGTATGCCTCCGCCTGCTTCGAACGGCAAATTTGGGATGAGAAGCATTTATCGTTTTCTGTACAGACACATGTCCTCTCTTCATAGGTAAATAATCTGATTTCATTTCCTCGGTAAAACCTATTCTATATGCTAGCCATATGCTTCTCATCCTTTACCGGAACCCTTACTGTTGACTTCCACGCGGATACGCAGCCCTCCATTGGATGGCAAAAGAACCAGGACAAATTTCCTCGCATTGAAAAGTAAGGATTCCTTATTCAATAGACGTCGATGTGAGTTTATTTCAGGCTTAACAACATACCGCTAGCTGCAGACACTCATCTTTGTTAATCATATCGCAGCCATCAATTCTGACCATCTATTTATATATATACAGTGTTAAGGAGTTTGAATTGATCTAGTCTACATAAAGTTGTCTAATTATGGGACAAATTAACCTGTGTTTGATCTGATCAACTGTAGCCTAGGCCTATATAGTCGAAAGAGCGGATAGATCTACATCGCCCTGTATAGCCTCTATGACATGTATAGGCCTATTTGTGAAATAAACGCAGTTCTTTTGGTCGTGCAGATACTGCTAGGGGTTTAATTTATATGGTATATTGGTTATATTATTTTCTACATTCATTTAGTAAGATAGTCGGTGTGATGAAATTGAGCAGTTTCAAATGTAGCCTATAGCCCGGTAACCTAACTGCTTTGTAGGAATATCCTCATCCATACATTATGATGTGTAATGTCACCCACACCTTTTCACATACAAAGAAATGTACATAGAATATGCAATTATTTTGGCTATTCTCTAAAATAGCAATACAGTGGTATACATGTCTGTAAATATTTTCATTGTTACATTATATTAATAACAAATAACATTGCGTTGTGTTAAATTATTGATGTGTTAAATCAAAATGATTTGGAAATGGCTTACAAGCACACTATTATTTCGTGACTTTTTCAATTAAAAGCTATGACGTCAGACGCACTGATAAAGGGAAACGTGGGTTCATCACGAGGTTAGTCTGTCTTTAAACATGTGCAGAAGGCTCATTATAGATAGACTAGCTACAATACTAAAGCCGGTAAAATAATGATGGTCTACAGGCCTACACGCTTTCATCTTGATGACATGATTTAGCTAGTTTTTTTTGCACTCTCTTGTGAGAAATGAATGAATTAGTGAATGAAGAGCCTACATGTGTGTTATTGTGGGTGTCCTCTATGATCTTTTGAAATAGATACATTTTTCCAGGAGGGGAAAGAAACTAAAATATATCCAGATATAAATAGCCTATAGACTAAGGATTCCAATAATAATATGACATTAATAATAATACAAATAATTTCATTATAGTGATCACATAGTGCCATGCAGTCCTTACCATAATAGACACAGGCTATTTTTCTGGAAAAGTCACTAAGCCTATAATATACTGCCTGCAAATACGATGTCAATCGATGCAATTAAATCGCCTGTGATATGTTTTTACATGAATTGATCCTCATTATTGTCATAAGATATGTAGTGGGAGTGGAATGTTAAGTGGTGAAGATGGTGATGTTGTATGGGAGCAGAGCTATAGGTCTATAAATAGAACATTTCAATGTTAGCCAAGTCCTCCACTGGTTGAGAGTCTATTGATCGATTTACTCTAAAGTGATTTAGGATTTAATATGACGATGATTTAAATTATGCAGAATAGAAGGATCTTTCACAAAAGGTTGCACGTCCAGGCCAGGCTTGTAGCCCTGTAGGCCTATATGCTAGCGATGTCATCATGCATGGGTCTATATCAGCGAGAGTAGTTAGAGATGGAGACAGATTAAAACCTGTCACAGAGTCTTATTCATCGACCCCATGGCCTGCACATCAACTAATAATATGATATATTTCTATTGATGTCTGTTGATGTAGGCCTATTTGTTATTATTATTATCTTATTTTGGGAAGGGGGCAGATTTATGGATACAAATTGGTAGTAGCAATATCAATATTAGGCTAGTTATTGCATTAACAAAATGTTTATTTTTCATGTTAGGTGGAACCCATACGATACTCTGGCAGTATGTACGAGGAGGAGTCGGTTGCTATCTTT
This sequence comes from Oncorhynchus clarkii lewisi, assembly GCF_045791955.1. Classification (NCBI taxonomy): domain Eukaryota; kingdom Metazoa; phylum Chordata; class Actinopteri; order Salmoniformes; family Salmonidae; genus Oncorhynchus; species Oncorhynchus clarkii. Next base: position 67,798,933 of record NC_092152.1, on the reverse strand, counting down.
GGTTATCTAGCTGTATGAGTGTTACTCGGCCGTCATAAAGCTAGCTAACCGAATGTAGGAATGTCCTCCAAACCTGCGACTCGGACAGGAATAAATGGTGTCTAGGAGTAAAGACACAAAATAACATAATTGATATGCAATTACAGGCCAATACCTCATTGCCTTTCCGGTAAGTTATAACAATTTTCCCTAATCATTTATTATAAACATCTGTTGAAACACTTCTGAATTCCTCAAAACCTGATACAACCCGAAATGAATGCTTTTTCTTATTTCATTTAGAGAATATATTCTCAAAATATAAGTAGGGTAATCTTTATAGCATGCCTTTAAATGATAAGTCAACATTTTCCACAATGGATTCAAAATCATGTTGTGAATTGAAGTGTATATTTGTCCCACTTTTGTTTAGTATGCTTAGAGCAAGAATACTCTTTAACATTTATTTATTCCATCACGCAAGGCATCTAGAGTGATTTTGCCGAAAACATTCTAAAACGAAAAATACTTAATAAAAAGCATTTATTCCGGTCAGAGGAATAGATAACTTTATCCAGTCATATGAGTGAACTGTAACAATTGATATTCGGGCATGAATATGAATAAAGCTTTGTCGCATCAAAGTATCCGTAGTTGACCAGTATTCCTTATAGTTCTCACTGCATAAATCAGGTTTACGCACACGCAAACACATATTGAATTAAGGTTTAATCAGATGGATTAAGATTTGTGACTCATATTGATATCTTTCTTGTCTCCGGTGGAAACGTTTTGATTTTCCAGAATATGGCCGATATTAGCCTTTATGACGTATTTAGGCATACTATAGGCCAACGCCTATGAAAAAGACGGTCCTGATTAAGATGAGCTATGTCAGTCGATATTTCAGTCGATATTAAGTCAAGCGATCCATGTCATTACATAAACGCATACTTTCAGTTGTGTTCTCACATAGAGTTGTGTTGTCTAGAAAGGAAGAACACTTAAGATATTCATGGTTTTTCTAGATTTAAATGCATTATACCTCCCATGTGAGTCTCACAATACCATTACGCATTGTGCGCACACCTAATCGGCACAAATTATTCAAGTGTCTCAATTTGGACTTTCTGCCTGGCCCTTCACGGTGCTATAGCTATCCCTCAAAAGGCAACTTCTATAGCTTCTCTTGGAGAACCAAATCCGGGGATGCATTTTCATTCAACCAACAACTCCTCTCAGAGCCTACAGTGGCGCTCAATGGCTGGAGCGCGCTCCTGGCTAATTGGTTTGATTCAGTAAAGGAGGCTGGCTATACGCTGGATTTGTGAAACGTCCGAGCGAGCTTTTCCCACGACTGGCCGGATCTCTCCATTCTAGTGTGTCACCAGACAATTTAGAATTTCCACTGGTGTCACCCAGTGACATAGGGCCTACCAGTCGCTACTCTGATAATATCGTCCTTAACCAAAACCGCGTCCTCTTGATGTCTATTGTGAGCTTTACATTATCCAAGTGTAGGCCGATATCCTCCTCAGGTCTTTTAATACTGAGAGTAGGCTAGTTGTTGACTACTACTATTAACTCACTTGATTTGAACATTTCGTATTCTGATCAATCTCAATTGATGCTTAAAATATCCATCTATTATTATTTATTGTTACTTCACCTTTATTCACTAACTGCATTCTGATTGTACCTCTACTATCCTTAAAACAAAAGCCTTGTGTCGACCTCCTCCAACCTGCCTATCTGAATCTCCTCATCAATAACTGTAATGCAGGCTCTGATCCATACAAGTCCCAACAAAGAAGAATGGAGACATTATCTAATTCAACCACACCTCTCTCACCACTCTATTCTTCTCTAGGCCTAATCCATATAAACGTGTCCTTTGCCTGTTGTAGAACCCTTGGCATGACTATTCTAATACCCGACAATGATCAAATTAATTGTTGCTGAATGTTAGTGATGAGAATTCAAGCATATTGTTTTAATGGATACGTTTATTTTTTATTTTTTTGAACTATTGCATTAGATTGTATTTGGAAATGTCTTTGTTATTGTCAAAGGTTGATCCAGTGCCCTTGTCACTGCAGTGGCTGCCTGAGATACACCCACAAACTCTGCAGTATGAACAGCACAAACTGTCTACTAAATGGTAAGTAAGGTATACAGTACATGTGCATATTATATGGTAGAGTAACAGCTAATGGCAGATATAGAGAGGCATGATGAGAGGAGAGAATATGAGAGAGAGGTTGAAAACAGAACATGAACATGAACCAATCGGGGTGTGAATGACAGGTGCAGGATGCAGCTCCGTGCCTCTTGGCTTCAGGTTTCTCTATGCCTCCATGGGAGTCTTGGTGGAGATGAAGATGTGTAAAAGCTCCAGTATGTTTCTGGTTTGTGCTGGTGGCAGCATGACCCAGATCTGAGCTGGCTCCCTGTAGTCGTCAGGTTCTGACTCTGCTGCCTTCAGCTTTGTACTACAGAAAGGAGGAAAGAGCAGAGGAGGAGTAAAGGAGGAAAAACGCTGAAACTTCAGCATCTGCTTCAGCCACTTCTTTCCTCTGAATCCATTCTGTTTACAAAGAGGCTGTCTGCCTGTTTCATCTCATCTGGGTTTTGTTTTCCGACCCGCCACCCACCCACCACCCACGTTCCTCACTGATCTTCAAAAATGCATTCTCCCTGAAGATGGAGGAACTATAGTCTCCATCTCCCACTCCCCCTCTCATTCTCTGCTTTTATAGGCTAATAATAGAATAACCTCCTTTATGGACTCTAAATTCATTTGACCTGACACAGTAGCAAGCAGATTGCTATTCTGAGTACATTTTACAGCCTGAAACTATATTTCCTCCTTTTATTCATGAAGGCATAGATTAGAACGCTAAAATAGAAATTAGTATTATGAGTCTCTTTTACATCAATTTAATCATGAATCTTTTTGTGAAATAAATAACTAATGATGAACAAGTACACTCTTCACATTAGACCATCTGCTAAACGGAACAACGCACCACAACAAAGCATTTTGTGCTGGCAAGATGTAGGGTGGCTGGCGGGTAATGTTTTTTTCTCCCCGGCATCTAACCACTCTCTGACGAGCTGGCAACCCCTTTAATTAATTAACGATGTTGAGAGCGGCTCGTTCTCTATTGTCTCTAATGCACTGACCCCCTCCCACGGCCTGAAACGACAGCAGGCTCACATACACACTAAAGCAACATTGCAGCCACTATGGGTAGCACAAAGCCAGTACAATATATGCCATACAGTCTACTGTACACCATTGCTTGTGTCAAATAACCAGACAGTTTTAATTCTTCACTCTATTAAGATTACTATCAAAAGCTTCACCCAGAGTCTAGTACCTTGTAGTGGTGTGACTGCCAGATACAAAGGAATTACAGTTATTCTGTCCTTTTATTTCCATAAAGACAGATTATGTGGTAGTTGCCATGACAGTGATAAAAGGGGGTCTGTTTTGTGCTTTATTTCCTCCACAGTGACTGCCAGCCATTCACACCAGGTCTGGATTGAGCAAGGGGAAAGTGGCACAGTCGTCACAAAAAAACAGAAAGCAGGAGGGGAAGAAAAAGGCCAACCCCCTTGTCCCTCTTCCCTTAAATCTCCATCACCGGAAGCCTTTGGTGCCATCTGTGACCCTGGAGAAAAGGACGGGCGAGATGCCTCCATCCTGTGCCAACGGGGACAAAGGAGCTGCCAGTTAGAGCGGCCCCCCTCGCAGGCAGCCAGAGGACTCTGTGTGACTGACTGGGGCTGAGCTACGGAAGCCATCTTGATGGAGAGTCTTGCTGCTGCTCCTAAAATGGCTGTGTTGGCATGAGGTAGGGCTGGCAGCACCATTAGTTCTATCAGGCTTTTATCCATCACTCCCCTCATCAGTAGGCTAGCCTCTGTCAGCTCTCTTATCTTACCCTCTCCAGTCTGAACTGGCTAACGAGTGTGGCAGGGCTTAGGAGATATTAGATAAATTAACGCTTGTAGGCTAGAGAAAAAGCAGCCCCATCCATTACTGTTTAGATGTTAACGAGGCATTGCATTAACGAACTGACAATAGCCTTGTATGATTTTTTGATTGTAATGTGCATTCATCACACATTGCGACAGACAGTTTTTTTAAACAATACACCACATTAAATACACGTATTTCTATATGAATAAATATTCATCTCTTAACTAATCCTAATTTTGAACATGTATCTTTCTCTCACACACACGCACATTCACACGGCACACACACACAATCCTTGCACTCTCAGGTTACATAAATCTGGTCATGTGAGATGATGATGATGCCCTTGTGGCCTTCAGCCACAGAGCAGAACTAGCACACTCTTTAGTCATGACACCTTCAATCAGTCTCAAACCTACAATCAACCCTCACGTCTCAAATCGCTGTTTGTCTCATACATACAACTTACATATGTGTCTCATCTAAACCCACTGTTTTCTAATACTTAGCCTACAACTTCTCTCACTCATGATACGTCTACGTCGTGTATGCATTCATGCCTCATACTATAATGTGTCTCCTACCTACATACATCTTCTATGTTTCACAACTATTGTCCATAATATGCACATTCATATGCACCCTGCCACATGTCTTAGAGCTACATTTATTCCTGTATATACTGTCATTTCAAAGATGTGGATATTGCTTACGTTGCACATGGAATTACAAAATACAAGGCCTTTTTCATTTTCCATCATTGTACCTCATTGTTTACTTCCACTCTTGGTCACTTTGGCTATTTGATATTAAGCTATAAACTATTCAAAAATGACAAATGTGCACAGGGGGTGACTCATTTAGCCCAAATTAGTTTCAGTCATTTCAGATGTTGTCTTTATGTATAACATAGATTAACTACAATTTATATATCCTTATTATCAGCACTTTTTATTTTCATCTGTCATGAAAAATGTGCATATTCACAAAATAAGACAACAGCAACTATGGTTGTATCTGTGTGTTTATCATAGAGAGGGAAACACGATTTACAGTACTGTAGGCTAGGCCTATGTGTCAGTCATGTTGGATGGTGTACTGTACAACATGTTCTGTTTATATTATCATCTGGGTTATGGTGAAGAGTATAATTGGAGTATGATTTTTCATAGCTTTAAATTATCAGTCAATGTAACATGGCAAATGTATTTCTACAGAAAATATTTATATACATTATAGATGTTTCTATAATAGTTTGAGAGGACATAGGTATTGAAGTTGACCTTTTAGGCTCCTTGATTTGAACTAAAAATATGTATCTTGGTCACAGTACAGGATGAAATGATTATAATGATCAGAGCAGGTCATTGCTTTCACTGCACATACTGCTGTTGCTATGCAATTTAGAAATTACACGTTGAGACAATTAGCAATTATGTTAACAAGCTAGGAATATGAATATGGCATGATAAATGGAAAAAAGGTAGGCTACCTAATGTAGGTTATGTGGTTGATATAACGTTAGTATAAAACGGAATTTCACAGTCTAATATTACAGAGACTGCATGGCAATATCAAATGTATTTAATCTCACAATGTACTGAAAATATTTTATATCGAAAATAAATAATCATATTATCCTGAACAAGAAATGATTAGCATACTCACTGAAGGTAGGACCTTGTCTGCCTATTTAGAAACCGATGTCCAACACAAACCGGATGCAAATCACGACCTTGAGATAGGATCATATGTTGCAATAGAAAACCCACAAATAAACGCAAATATGTATAAAACGGCTTCACATACGGCCTACTTCATCCATCACTATTAAAGACCACATATTTGTAAGGAAGAAAACACCAAAATATAGCCTGTTACTGAATCATTGGCTTTACAGAGATGACAAATAAAGGAAACAATGATGCAACTGCAGCCGTTAATGAAGAGCACCAGACAAGCTCTGCATATTAACATAATTGCATAGAAACGAGGAGAGAAAGCAGAGCCGTCTTTAAAGGCACAGCAGCACATTAGAGTCGCGCGCTGCAGCCTTGTATGCACGTGGGGTTTAGCTGCACGAGACATGCGACAGCAAAGTGGAAAATGTGGGATTAATTTTTGCCAAATGTAAAAATATCCAGTTTAACCGAATATCCCCTAAATCCTGAAGTCCCTTTACTGTAACTAATTAAATGTAAAAGCCAGTGTAGATCATCCCTTACAGTAGGGTATCTTTTTATGAAACCTTTATGGCAGCCAAACAAAACCACACCAGATACAAAGAGAGAGTGACTTATAATACATACAGCCTAATGCCTCCTATATTGTAAATATCATGTCAATTGTTAAATTATGATTTCATTGAATTACAAAAAACAGGCCTATAGACACATTCCACCTGACATCATATGGTATATTGTGTTTCTATGAGATTTTGATTAAGGGATAATACCCCACTAAATCATGTAGGGAAATAGCATTCATTTGGAGAAACATTTATTTGTATTCCAAAAAATGTATGCTTAATTGTTTGCACAAACAAAAATAAAATCACAATGCTTGTTGAGTGATTATACATCTTACATGAATTGGATGAAAGATCTACGCTAGCCTAGCCTACCCATACTTGCATATATTCATCATCATGTACAGTACATGGGATGATAAATGAATAACCACTATGTATTTTAGTACTATCAAAGATTACTGTAGCTTTAACATAACAAAGAAAAAAATGTGCCTTTAATATGAAGAAGGAAATCCGCTATGCCTTTAATACAACAAAGGGTAACTGTGCCTTTAATGCCCAAGCAAGCTTTAATTAGACTAGCAGTCTCTCCATAGGGGGGAGGGGCCTCCTCATACCTGATTTGCATATTTTCAAGGCCTCCATCTCAGATGTGTCACTGCGTAGAATACAGGGATGGGCAGACATAAAAAAGCTTAATGGATGAAGCAAAGGACTAGCTCTACACACAATGTGTAAATTAAACCTACGATCAATTGTAGGGAATCTTATAATTAATAGCACTTGATGTAAATATGATGATACGTGTGTGTGTGTGTGTGTGTGTGTGTGTGTGTGTGTGTGTGTGTGTGTGTGTGTGTGTGTGTGTGTGTGTGTGTGTGTGTGTGCGTCCAAGGTAAATGCCTATGACATTGAATATGCTTTGTTAAGTCTATTCCTGTGTTCAAATGCTATCACATCTGCCTTGTATTAATTAATTAATCATTTCCACTATGTGGATTAGGTGCCATAGCAACTATTCTACGCAGAGCACAGATGTGAGTCATTTTACATTCATGCGAGAGAAAGTTCTTACAGTGATCCTTTTCCACCATATATCTGTCACAACATTCTCATTTACTGTATATTCTACTTTCAACACATGAACGCAGATAAAAAGTCTGTTCCGTTTCAGACTGACTGTGGGACTAAAATAGACGTATTTTGATCCTGATGCTTCATGTCCCATTTACTCAGAGACCGTGGGCTTGTATTTGGATGATTCTTACTACTAATTGGGGGGTGATATAGAGAATGCTCTGTCTATAATCCTCCTGGTTGACAGGTTTAAAGGTTATGAAATCTGTAAACATGACTGATCTCTTTGTTTTCATTGGGTGGATTGATTTCATATGGCCTAGTTCCCAGTTAATGAAGAAGACTATTGCTGTTACAGAGGTCTACATGCATATCTCCCCATTGTCTTCAACCCTGATTGTTAACGCTGGACACAGTGAATTATTTGGTGGTGATGTGGTGGGAGCCAGTTGTACAGTATGTAATCAGTGGTTTGTCAGTGAATGCAGTAGCATTGCAATCTAATTCAGCACCTAGGACAGCATCAGATTAAGGCAGATGTTTTTACTGTAATGGCTGGTGATGTTGCATTCTGCATGCACATGTGCCGAGTCGATGCACGTTTTAATTAGACATTGGCTGTGTGAACCAAAACACGTTGATTTGAACAACTAGCTCTCACAGTCTCACGTCAGAATTAGACATTCATCCATGTTTCTCAAATGTCAAATTTCAAAGTTATTCCAAAAGTCAAATTTCAAAGTGTTTAAGGTTAAGTTTAGGCATTAACTCCAAAATCTTAAGGTTAGGCATTAACTCAGAATGGTTAAGGTAAGGTTTAAGGTTTGGGATCGGTTTAAAACAAAAATCTCAAAAACAACTTTCTATCGCTGGATTAGAACATGCAACGTTAAGCCCATCCGCCATCCCCGTCCACAACGGCCTAGCAAACCCAAACCTACTTGATGGTAAAAGCACTCAGTGTTGCCCCTGGTGGCCGGTTTCCACATCATCTCCCGATGTCCTCAGACATGGATGGACGTCTAATATTGACTTGTGTCACAGGTGAACTGGGTGGATTTAAATGTGTTCTATAAGAGCATGGGACAATGCTATCTTTCCGCAATGTGACTAATGTCACATTGTAGGGTGCCCATAGACACGGAAGTCTGAAATGCACGCGTGAACAGAAAGACACACACACACACACACACACACACACACACACACACACACATACAAACAAAATAACCATACAGATTCCTGTTAAATGTTACTTTTAGCCCCTGGCACAAGGGAGAGCAGAGAGCAACAGTGAGCTGTGATCTCTGAGCCCGGGCTGCAGGGCTGCAGGTCGGTGTAATGCACTGTGTACTGCAGCTGTCTGTCTGTAGCTAGTCTGCCTGTTGGTAAACAGTAGATGGATACCACATTATCATTCTGCTCCTGGCTCCCCTCCACAATGACTGCTTTGTGAGGAGAGCTCTTGACGGAGGTCCACCACCCCTCTTTCCCACCATTGTGTGGGTGGGTGCTGCAGGAGACACAGGGGGTAATGGGGTGGGAAAGACGCTCCATACCAGACACTGCCAGATGCCTGCATTAGCGCCAAAACCATGAGAGTGCCCCCTGGAAAAGCAGCCCCTCTCCCCCCGTTTTTCTATGTATTTATGTCTGTGTGTGTTAGTGAATGTGTCTCAGTGTGTGTGTGTGTATGTGTGTGTGTGTGTGTGTGTGTGTGTGTGTGTGTGTGTGTGTGTGTGTGTGTGTGTGTGTGTGTGTGTGTGTGTGTGTGTGTGTGTGTGTGTTTGCACAAATTATCAAATTAGTTTAAAATCCTAAATTAGCTGTTTTTGAAATTATGCTGCGCTCTTAAAATAATAACTTAAAGGATAATCAGATGCATGTGTTAAAAACATAATACATAGTTACCATGTTGGAAAACCTAAACGTATCTTAACTCACTGAGTACGCTGGGGGTTACTGCCCCTCATAAAAGCTTCAACTACCTGGTGTCTATAACAGCCAGCATATTAATGGTTGTTTATGGGAGAACAATTTTCAATAATTCCCAGACATAATGTCTTTACAGAATCTTAGGATTTAAAAAAAGCATCATTTGTTAGATTTTCCAATAAGTATGGATTAACAAATTGGCATTGAGTATGTCGTGTTACATTTCAGCTGGGTGGCAGACTGTATTCTTGATTCCCCTTCTACCACAGACAGGCTATTAATTAAACGGCAATCACAATATATTACCCTGTAAAAGGAGGCAGGCAGAGGGAAAATGAGAGAGAAAGGAGGGAGAGAAGTTGTTGTTTTTACCAAGGGGCAGACAACAATATTTCACAGCAAAGCATACAGACAATGAAGAAAGTAGGTGATAATGTATGCAGGAACTAAGGAATGAGAGGTAAACAAAAGTAATGACAGAGAATGTGAGAGGGATAGCACAGAAGAGCTCACTTAAATATCCTGTTTTAAACAGTTGTAATGAGAGAGAAATTATGTTTGAGCGTTAACAGGTTTATCCATTCAGAATGTAAGGTGTTGGGGAGTGTGTGCGTGTTGGGAAAGTGTGTGTGTGCGTGTGCATGTGTGTATTTATGCATAGTATATGTGTGTTTTTATGCACTTATTAACACTTATGTGTGTGGACAGTCAGTGTGTGTGGACAGTCAGTGTGTGTGTTGGGGGAGGGACTGTACTGTCTGCCTCTGTGTGTCTGTCTGTGTTTCCATGTGGCAGAGGCTGCAGCTGGCATATTAATAGACAGGGTGAACAGGGGTCTGGGAGCTGTCTGGAACCACCTTGTATTATCCCACTAAGGAGCTCAATCTGAATCAAATGCAAGATACCGATCATACTTGGGTTATGACTATAAAATGAGTTCTTTCTTTTCAGAGTGTTACCTTAGCTCTATTCTGCCATTTCTCATGAGGTCAAGTGGGCTGTTAGAGAATGGGTTAACAATAAGAATAGAATGATGGCTGTGAATGCTTCTGTTACACCTCCACTGAACTGTGGTTCCCACATCCCGCATTGTACTGTGACAGACTGTTGCTGAAGCCTTGTGGATTTTATCAAGATCCCCCTGCTAAACACAACCAATGTATCAAGACATTTTTTCACCATGATCCAGGCAGAATTAACAATTGACTGGTGGGTTCAGACAAACACAATTAAATTGCATAGTAATCTTCCATCACATTCAATGTTATAACCTGTCCATAAAAGGGACTAAATCACACACCCTGCTCTGAGCTTTGTCTAAAGATTGTATGTTTTACGCTCCCTCTCCTCTCCCCCTGTGAGGATACCTCAGCTGCGATCTCGTCTTAATCTGGGGATAAATGCGATTATCCCACCAAGAGTTGTTCTCAGCTTTGTAACGGCGACAGGGGACCTTTCACTTCTCTTTTCTTCCCACGGCCCAGTAGCCATAAACAGCCTGGACCCCCAGACATGGGCCTGCCTCAGCTTACAGGCATTAGTCTGGAGACAACGTCCATAACAGCCCTAGCTAAAGGCTATGGTGTATTCACCAAATAAGGGCAACCAATTGGTCAACCAAACAAGTTTTAATGACCACTTCAACAGGCATGTTGTATCCATTTATTGTGGAATCATTTAGAAAATGTTAAGGAAATGTATCACTAGATAGTCTGCACCTCCATTGTACTGCTTGTATCTCTCTATCTTTCCATCACTCACACGACCTGTGAACATTTCAGGCTGTCTGTCAAGTTCAAGTTCACAGCGGTGGGAATGTCTAGACTCTGATTCACATTCAGTACTTCTTCATCTACTTTTGTCAACTCCCCCTCCCATCCTCTCCCCTCATGGTCATGTCCAAGGCAGGCTGGGGGAGCCCAGTGTTCTGTGGTGTTTCCGTGGCGTTGCTATGACAGAGGGGCTGCGGCGTTGTTATGGTAGCAGGCCTGGCGGGCCCAGCTATGTGCTGGTGAAAGGGACAGCCTGTCAGAAAGTGTGTGAGAAGTCCCTTAGGTCCCCCTTACAGCTGGGCAAAGGCACCCTGTCCCCCCACTCTGGTCCCCTCTTGTCCCCCTCCCGTCCCCCTCCTGTCCCCTAGCACACAGCTCAGAGCCTGGGAACACAGAAACACAGAGAACATTTTATATTCATCAGACTCCCCTCTCCCCCTCCCTCCGTCACTCACTCCTTACCTCCCTGTCTCCTTCACTCTCCCTCCATCTTTCTCCCATCCTGTCTCTCCTATGCATCCCTCTCTCCCTCCCTCTCTGGGACAGTAGAAGCAGGACCCTCTCATCTGTCTGCCTCTTCCTACCCTACTAACTGGGAGCTCATCCAGTCAGGTTGGAGTATTCAAATCGAAATGGACTGGAATGGCGCTAAAGACTTTGAGTGAGAACACTGGGGGCTATGTGTATTTGTACATTTTAAATGAACCTGAGTGTGTGTGTGTGTGTGTGTTTTGTTGAGGTCTCATTCAGGACTGAAGACGAGTATTGAGTATAAAAGGCTGATGATTTGCATAAGCTGCATGCTGTCTGAGGGTTTGGCGGGGGGAGGGGGGGGCACAGAGAAAAAAATATATGAGAGAACATAAAAAAGAAAGAGGGAGAGATCCCGCATTGTGGAGGCAGAGAAAAAAAGAGGGGGCTTGAATAAGGGAGAGGGTGAAAATTGACAGAGAAAGGGTCTGGCCAAGTCCCCCAGTGGGATTAAATTGTCCAGAAACCTCTCTATATATAATTTGGTGAAATTGGTAATGGTGCGGGTAGACTGCCCCGTGTATATTCAAAACTTGATGAGAGGCTGCTAGATTTGTCTTAGTTGTTAAGTTGATGACAGTTAAGGATGAAGCAATAAACACAGTTATCAGAAAACTTTAATATCCCACATGAATTCACAATGATTCTTTGTATTGGTAAAATCTGTCACTTTTCTGCTTCTATCCACTCTGGAATTGCTTTGCACATACTGTAACACAATTGTCCTTATTATTCATAACATTTCTATTGGCGTACTCCAAGTACCAAAACTGGTGTTAATGTGTTTTGAATAACCCAGTAGAAATAGATGGAAGACTGTATTTATTTTTTAACCAATAATTCACTGACTGACACATTCTCTGCTTCCAAACTAGATTCCATCAAGCGTCAAGCCCAAGATCATTGTCATCACTCCATCTTACTGTGACCTAAAACAATACTAGTCACTGTTTACAGTTAGCCACTCCGCTGTGTTCTGGGTTCCTGTGTTAAGCAATGTGACATGGGTGACTTACATGTTGTTTCTGATCTCTGTGTCTCCAGGTCCTGCAGGTGTTGACAACCTCTAGGGGAAGACTCTTCCATCAGCCCTGAGCCCTGAGCCCTGGGCCCTGAACCCTGAGCCCTGGGCCCTTCCTCATTGGCATCCTCTCCAGTCAAACACTGAGAAATGAGGGCAGTGAAGAATCCCCCCTAAAGTTAACAGACAATGCTTGTAGAAATTTACTGTAAGGACAATGTTTGGAGATATTTACTGTAGGACAATGTTTGGAGATATTTACTGTAAGGACAATGTTTGGAGATATTTACTGTAATGACAATGTTTGGAGATATTTACTGTAGGACAATGTTTGGAGATATTTACTGTAAGGACAATGTTTGGAGATATTTACTGTAACGACAATGTTTGGAGATATTTACTGTAAGGACAATGTATGGAGATATTTACTGTAAGGACAATGTTTGGAGATATTTACTGTAAGGACAATGCTTGGATATATTTATTGTAAGGACAATGTTTGGAGATATTTACTGTAAGGACAATGTTTGGAGATATTTACTGTAATGACAATGTTTGGAGATATTTACTGTAAGGACAATGTTTGGAGATATTTACTGTAAGGACAATGTTTGGAGATATTTACTGTAACGACAATGTTTGGAGATATTTACTCTAAGGACAATGTTTGGAGATATTTACTGTAAGGACAATGTTTGGAGAAATGTACTGTAAGGACAATGGACAACAGAGGACAACAGATTATCTGATGATATATTGCACGGCTGAGAGTGTATAGTTTCAACATAACTTTTAACATTACAGCAGAATGTAAGACAATGTGTGTATGATGTAAAATCAAAAGGGATGAGATCAACATGTGTGTGTTTGAGTGTGTGTGTGTGTGTGTGTGGGGGGGGGGGGGGGGGGGGGTTGGTCCCTACTGTACTCTTTAGAGTACTCTGGAGTGTACTGGGCTTCAGAGAAGCACTACAGTGCCCTAATGTGTGGGCTGTTTACAAGAGAAGCTCTCTGGATGTCTATCCTCTGTCATGTGCAATTAGTTACTTTATGAATAGAACTGACTACTCTATGCAAATAAATGTGAATGACTCACCCTCTGGCTGTATTGCAAATGTTGTTTAATGTTTGACTGTCACAGTGAAAAGAAATACATTGTTTGGTGAAGATTTCATCCATTTACTGTATATCCATCAAATGCTGCATTTTTCCTATTACAAATATTATCTGCATGCGTTCATAGTGATCAGGGAATGTTCTACATGAAGCAGTCAGATTAATAGCCGTCTCATTGCCTGATTTTTATTATTATCCTTATTCAGAGAGATAGACAGTTTTGAACATACCTGCAATAAAGAAAGGGACACATACTTGTACACAAACGTCTTACAAAACATGTTGTTGTAATTGAGTTCTGACTTGTCATGACTTCTGTGCTGTTTGAATTGAATGTGTATACAGAATAAATAATACAACAGATGTCTAAAATATTCTAGTGTTTTTTTGATTGGAAATACAGAAATGATTGATATTGTAGTTTATATGTCTGCATTTAGACAGACAGCCCAATTCTGATTTTTTTTAGACATCGAATCTTTTCACATCAGATCTTTTTCAGAGATTATCTGATTGGCCAAAAGACTAATAAGTGAAAAACAGATCAGAATTGGGCTGCCTGTCTAAACGCAGTCTAGAGACACAGACTCTGAGAACGACAGTATGTTGTTCTTAAAGACAGTATGTGTATCAGCACCTTGGAAAGCACACCACAATAGAAAGCTGTTGGTAGATTGGTCTGGATCTTCTATTTCCCAGATGAGTGTGAATATTATGCCTTATTTTGAAATGTGAATATAGGCCTACAACCGTTTGGACATAAACAGACCATCCTCATAAAGTCTTCTGAAGTAGCCTAAAATACATTTTAAAAAGTAGCCTACCAAGGATTCTAAGCTCTCAGGTTTGTTGGTCTTTGATCGGTAACTGTTTTCAAATACATTTTTTGTCTATGAATTTTGAGTGACAGGTGACACGTAATTGCTGAGAAACATTGAACATAACCTAAAATGATTCTGCAAAAACTGAGATAAATAAAATCATGCTAATGGATTGGACGAAATCTAAAGTGCAAAGGCATAATAACATGCAAAGAAAATAGACGTGAATCAAAAAAGAGAGAAACACTGAAAGTGTAGAAGTTGAGCGAGCCGGTTGAGACACAGTGGTGCAGAATACAGACATGCTCCTGCAGAAGTCTCCCTCCTTGAGCTAACTCCCTCTCGCTCAGAAGGCGTTGTTGTTTTGAACATTTAATTGTTAATTGCTCTTTAAATTCTATAGAGTATCGCCAATCATTCGCCATTTGACTTCAGACTGGATAGCACAGACTCGTCGACTCAAAACAAGCAACTCGTCGTTCCCCTTAAAGATGCTTCATCGTGAATTGACCGCAGAAAAAAAGAATCTGAAAATCAAATACATTCTACCCAAATTAATAGGCTAGGCCTACATCTGAATTTTAGATTTTTAAATATCACGAATCATTGCTTTAACAAAGCCTGTGATTAAGGTAAGCAGCGAATTATTTAATTTTGTGTTGTGCTTAACCAGTCTGTAAAGCAATGATATTGATCATGGGTCTGACAACTAATTTACGGCTATGTTGTCTCTGCATTATTAGTCGCGTCCATGTTGGGAATAATTTGCATTGGTCACTGACATTTGGTCATAGATTGGCCCGAAACACACTCCAATCGAACGTTTAGTTGATGCCAAAATACCTCAAGTGATTTCTTATTCTAAATATATCCAATACGGTTATCAAAAGTTATATTTTATTTTCGACCCTTCCAACTGAAGTCGCTTTCGTTTGCCCATAGACGGGCTGGCTACTTAGTATCTTTGACTCTCTCACAGATTGTTTTACGACGAGCTTGATGTCATGGGACACCTATCTCTGACACCTTTTTAATGAAACATCTAGCCTATACAAATTAACGGTATAAGAATATAATGTCGATACATCTTTATTAATCGTTTATTAGCTTAGATTTCTAGAGTGCCTACAGTAGAACATCTCAAAATAATACGTACTTGTAACATTTTGCCTCCATGTATTAGCGCTTCAGATACCCTATACGTGAACACTACACTAGCTTTACATTCTAGTCAGTTGAGTTTACTTCCTTGAAGGAGGTTTAATTGCAGATACAATAGCCTACAATAGAACGTTTCTGGATTGCTTTACATAAAATAAAATGAGGGTTAGTGTTCAAATAGAATATTGTTTATTGCACGTTCTTTTTGTCGGAAAAGCTGCATTACTTTCCGCCAAAATGCAGACATTTTGCTATCCCAAATAGCCACAGCATTCAGAAGAGACTGAATGTAATTTGGTGAAATTAAAACACAATGACAGAAATGATCATAAATGTGCACTTTATTGTGTTTTAGTATCAGGAGGGGATCAAACAGTAAGCTGAGTGTGAGTCTATATTGCTGACAATCCCATATCCAAGTCCAGTACCAAACAGGGCTGGATGGATGCGCCAGCCAGAGAGGGTTATGACCTGTCCTTGTAAAGGGACAGCTTGACCCGGGAAAGACCAATAAAGTGACACGTGCTTATCAACATGTCCTGCTCACAACAAACCTGGGGTGTTTTAAGACATAGTAATTTCCTAAACGTATAGATAACAGGCAAGTAAGAAAACAAATAACTATTTTAAAAGGTTTATAAATACAGTAGTTGATGAAGTGTTTACAGACACTTTATAGTTTATAGACAATTAACTAGTTTGTAGATAGTTTATAAAATTAACATTGTTATTCCTTATACTTCTCTATTTATTCCCATACAATTTATCCAGTGAATCTATAACTAGCCATCTATTATAATCAATTTAACCTTTCATGTATTTTTATGTAAAGAGTTTTTTAAATTCTACATTTCATTCTATGATACCGGACAGTTCATGGGGCACTAATGGGCAATGTTATGTTGAAATGCAGGTACTTAAAAAAATGGCTGCACTTCATATTCAGGAATGATGTCAAATATAGCTTTCATCAATGCAATATAACAATACAGTGTATAGAAAATAGGAGTTTTGACGATGGGGTGAAGGGTTTCGATGCTTGGAATGTGATTCAGAGAGGGACCTGTTAGAATCCTAGATGTCAGTGCTATTAAGTGTCTCCCCAGGGCCCTCTAGAGCAGCTAGGGGTCAGAGGGGATGACCGCAGTTTAAGTGGCTTGTCCGTCTATTCCCCAATGGCCAATGGAATGAACTCCATTGACAGGAGCTGACATGAATTTCTTTCACAGTGACACTGAAAATGTGATCATTTGATTACAGACATTGAAATATGCTTATAATCATATCCCCTATTAGGTAATAAAGGATTACATATATGTGTTTTAATTACAGTATATTCAAAACCGTACTCTGTAACCTTGACCTTGCAGTTTTTCAATGCACAATAGACTTAAAATTCCAATAATATACCTAATTTTCCTTGCATTTTAAGGGTTTTTAACTATCAAAAGTAACAATGTATCCCTGACTAAAAGTACAATTCATTTCACAGGACTTTAGATATCCCATCTCTTACAGAATCCCCACTACTCTTGCTTGGGGTAAAACGTTTATGATAATGTAAATACATTCTATATGTGTGCAGTGTAAACTGAAGCCACTCCCACGATGCTCCCAGCCTAGCCTAAACTAGACTAGTTGTGTGAATGTGAAAAATACTTGAGAAACAGCCCAGGCTCCCAGACGAGCTGACTAGACCGTGTCTCAGCCACAGGAACTTGACTGCAGGTGTTCTGTCACATGGCACTCCAAGATCATTTGTATTCATTCATTTATTCTTCTCAGATTTTCTGCTTGTCATAAGGAGATAGATAGGGCCTTTTGTAGCGGGAGGCATTGAGGGTCCTCATACTTACCATCACTGAGAAATTAATCTTCAGGCTTGCCGTAGGAGAACAAAACAACCTTTTATGTGCCGTGTAACAATATGTAAATAAATGAAATACTCGTCATCATAATTTAATCTATTTACATTGCTACACTCTAAGAGGCGTTCTTGGATGGAGGAACAACTAAACCATTCTGGGGAGTAGGGAGGTGACTAAACATGGCACCTATAGTCTAACAGCTCAAACTCTATCATTCCTAAAACGGTTTATGGGACTGTAAAATAGACATATTTTCTGTGGCTATCATTATGAGATGTGGAGGGAAAAACATCTAGCCAACTTCAGAATGGACTGTAAGCAGTCATTGTCAACAGAACACAGCATCTCACTGTATGTAGCCATAAACTCAATAGAACCAAGAGCCTCCTGTACAAGACTAGCACTCAGAAACGCCTGAGCCCCCGTGCACTGATATCAAAACACAATCGTGTACCTCTCTTAACTGCAAGTGGGGAAAGAGGAGAGCAGAGAAAACGGCCAGTCTTTCATTGACATCATTATGGCCGTCTCCTGAAAGGAGAGCAGGCAGAGCGCAATTAGCTATAGACCAGCTCCCCCTGCAACGGAGGGCCGTGGATTATTGCCCAATCATTTATATCTTCCAAGCCAGTGAGCATTAGGGCCTGTATTCTGTGTTAGCATAAGAATAGAAACAGGTCCTGTGAACTTCACCGACCTATTGACCCTGCTCCCCAGACATGAATAGCACCACTTTCAGGCTCCCCAGCCTCTCAAACAGGCTTGAACCATGCCTAAAGTCCTAATCATGGTAATTTAATATATCTTAAGCCCCTGGCTGCTTTAGTGGAGCTCCTCTATAGTTTGTTTTAGGCATTCACTCCTTCTCACCTCATCATTACCGCTCCTTATTTGGCAAATTTAAAGGGGTGCTATGACACTACAAGTCCCTTTTCATCACCTAAATAAGCTGTGCTGCCATATAATTAGAAAGGTTTTCTCAACTATTCAGTCTTTTCAGATCAAGACAACAAAAAGAGGAAACCTCACTGAGGCAAGATACTGTACTCTGGCATGAAGAACCATGCCAGAGAATGACCCTGTCTTGGATATAATTCTACACTATTTACATATGTTGCAAATTATGGCCCACCATAACCACTGGCACACACACACTCATGCGTATATCTCTCTGAAAATACACGCATACACATGCACACACACACACCTCATTGAGTTCTGCACTGAGGATGCATGATAATACGATGTGGGAGGAAGACGAAGAGGAGGAAGGGCAGGGTAATTTAACGCTGGGGATAGGCCTAATAGACAGTAGATGAAGATGCATTTAAATGTCTTTCTCAATGATGATCCTCCTCGTTGTCAGTATTATTGGTCACTAAACCTGCTGAACAGTCCCAAACTGTACAAACGTAATTGTATAACTGAGAGATTGTATAACTAGACTTTTACACATAGGATTATTTTATATCAGTGTTCATGTAAATGCGAATGAAAAGATGACAAAATGCCTGAAAATCTCAAAGCACAATGACCAACTGGGGAGTGACTTAGCGATGCACGTCTCTCCCTCCCTCCCTCCTCCACTCTTGTGTGTGTGTGTGAATGTGTATGTGTATGTGCGCGCGCGCGTGCGTGCGTGAGAGAGAGAGACATTTTTAACAATTTCTTCCATATTTTGATTCACTCTTTATATTACAATCCCATTCGATAGGAACAATATATCTGTGTCAACATAAAAGCACAAACAACATCTTTACGACAAAGTATCTACGCAAGCATCCTTAACACACATGCGCATTTCAGTGGAGAGGTGCAAAAGCGACCTCCTCAGGAGAGAGAATGCATTTCTACAGACTGCAGCAGTTTGTAGTCCAATTATACACAGGGGTTTGTGGTAGTGGACCGAGAACATGAAGGAAGGCAAGCATCTCGGCAATGACTTTTGAGGCATATAGCTCTGTATACTATAGAGCTGAAAGGAGAGCGTTCTGTTTGAAGAAGTACTGGCCCTATTTGAACTTTGGCAACGGCCTTTGGCAAAGTAGAAAATTATGCACGTGTAGCCAAAACATTACTTTTAAAAGATAACCTTATCATTTTCTATTAAATAATGTTCTCGAGAAATATCTCAATAAATAATTTTTGATAGGGTGCCCGTGCGTATTATAGCCAATCATATATCAGTCATGAACATGAAGTGCTCACGTGAAACATAGCAAAAATATCAGAATGTCTTAAAACAATAAACTAAATAAGTCTAAAAAGAGTTGGCAATGTGTTCATACTTCATTGAAAATTGAGTTCAACTTTAGCCACATTAAGTAGGTTAAAGTTTTTACAGAGAATGTGTCGCTGAGATAGAATAGGCCTACATTAGATATGAAACATTATTTTATACGGATATGACACTGCCCCTGTGTCCGCGTAAAGCAATGTGCCCAACATCAATTAATCTTTAAAAAGCTTTATTAAAATACATGTTCTTTTATGTAATTTAATTTTATAAATGCTCTCACTGCCGCTGCTACAGCGTTAACTACACAGTGTTAAACATAATTAAACATAATTACTCCTTCACCACTGCCAGCTATACTGTTAATGCACCCTGGGCAGGCGGGAAGGTGTGACGTTTGGAAAGTGTCCAGGTTTAAAAGCCTTCTCTTTGTCAAGAGGGATAGACACATGGCCATTATGCTCCCAACAAGCCTTTTGATCAGTACAACAGCATAAAGTCATTTAAAAAATAGCAGCCAATTTGCAAATAGCAGTCATTAACACCTCCACAAAGTATTTTATTCTGTAGTTTTATGACGCATGTTCGTCTTTTTAGTATTCGATTCTTATTACTAGTATAGGCCACTGTTTCTGTTTTCAAGATGCTGAGAAAAATACAACTGTATTTTTATCAGCAATAAAATCTCACTTGTCTAACTAGATAATTTACTACATATTGTACTTGCATGATATATGTGTGATAAGCTATATTAAATAACATCAATATAATTTTGAACAGAGAGAGAGCGAGAGAGAGACCTGCTATGCAGAGAAAGTCTAGTTGGGCGCTGTCCAGGGTACAAGGTGCTGAACAATGTGACTACACGCATGTATGAGCATGTCGTGGCTGAGTAATTACCACTCTTTTCTAACAACCACCATTTCTACAACTATAGACCTAGTTACAGCGAAGGCAGAAACATATTTAACTCCTTAAAGCACGATTGTGGCCTGATTAGACTCAAGACATGAAACACTTTTCAACAAAAACTGAAAAGGTTAAAGACCAAGGAGAGCGACCCATATATTGCACGCGTGAAACAAAGACGAATTCGATCACTCCATTGATGATACATAGCTTGTAAGTGTTTTCTGAATGTGCCCTTCGTCGTGGTCGTACTAACGTGTGGTCGGCCTCAAACATGATGCCAAGTAGGCCTACTCTGACAAACGAGCGTAGAGTGGCACTAATGTAAAGTGTAGACCTAATGAAGAAGAGCAGTACTCGTGCTCTCTAATTTCATGATGTTTGAATGATGTTTGAATTCTTCGTGGGCATAGCCCTGTTAACAATAGGTGTTATCGTGTTGTAAAATAAGTGCTCCTCATCAATGTAGCTAAATAGATTTTCCAAGTCCAAGTATGGGATGAATAACGTCCCATAACCTTAACATATCCCCAAGTGCTCCAGTAGGGCTACTGAAGGCTACATTCGATAAGATATCTAATGTATTTTGAACTTATTTGTTGGGCAATTAATAACCAGCACATTAATGCACACTGCTGTATTAGGTCTATAGCTTTATGCATGCATTAGAAAACCTTGGTATGCTCGATAATAAATAGCCTACAGATCAGGTGAAAATATATCCGCTTATAGAGAGGCCACATATTGTAGGCTTATTGAATAGTGTTTAGAGAACAGAGCAAATCGGTAGGCTAGGCAGGGCATGTTGAGTGGGCTAACTCACAGAGCCCGTGGCGGACAGAGAAATACTCTAATCTCCAAATGAAATGAACTCAACTGTGTCAATATGACAAAACCCAACTGCTTCCAATACAATGCTATAAAGACCAACGACATCTGATAAAGAGCTTTAAAGTTTGAGCTATTATGGAAAATCATGATTTAAATGTTTAAATAGATGGCGTCTGAATGGTGTCTCTATTCTTGGCTCGCTTTGATTAGGCTCCAGTCCAGAGGGCTGCTTATTTTTTCAGCATTGATACATTTCGATACGTTTCAGAGCTTCATAGTTTCAGCGTTTCTAGTTGTGACATCAGAAATCTCATACTATAAACTCTATCTTATTTATCATTTTATGCATGTGTTATTGTAGCAGTTGTAGTTGCAGAACTTATTCAAACACTAAAATAAAGTTACTGTAATGAAATAACGTTTTAATACGTTTTCAAAAGAATGTGCTGACCATACTTCAGGGGTGTGGTTGCCAGCTACAGTAGTCTGTAGCCTACCTGATCTGGTCCATGGAAAAAATTAAGACATTATTTTAACTATGTGATGCATTTGACATGCTACTACGATGCTTATAGCTTTTCAATTGTATAGTTTTAAGTCCTCTTGCACAAAGACCTCGACCAACGAATTGACAATAAAACATTTCGATCAAGCACATTTCTATGCTGCGGATAAAAGGGACTTCAACTGTTCATGTCAGCCCCTTTGAAACAAAAGGGATTGACATAGCATCATAGCAGGAAATATGTTTTTATAGTTCAATCGTTATGCATTTCTCTATTATATCTCAGCTACATATTTGATCTCATCAGAACGGAATTTATAATATTTTATAGGCCCATTTTTGATTTGAGATTAATCGGGATAGTCCCTCAAAAATATTTAAAATTATATTTTAGAGGAGTGGAAATTATATTAAACTTTCCTTTTCAGAGTTGTATAATTATCGATCTTTACTCGTTTAATTGTCATCAGGCGAGTCTCGTAGGAGAAACAGGGGGGTTATAAACCACACTATCATAAAATCATACTTACTGTAACCTTTGTTTCTCTATTTTTCATTTTTTTTAATGAATTACATTTTTTTCTAGGCATATTTGCATGCCACTGTAGCCTAATAGGCTATATTACAACTTATATGGTGTTTGTAAGCATTTCTAAATGTGTGCTGATTGCCTTTGTGTTAATAGTAGCCTATACATTTGAAAGACTATATTGTACTTATGGTAAATACTATTTGACTTCTCCTCGTAATCTTTTATTGTCACCATCCTTTCAGATGTTTTCATCAAATAGCCTATTGAGATTATTTTCATAATGTGTTGGTATTACGTATATCTAGTTCAACTAAATCTCTACTATTATTTAGATCTATTCAGTGACATATATCCATTTATAGAAAACGTTTGGTCCTTATAAATGCAACATTTGATGTATTTTATTTATTTCATATTTTCTTCTCAAAGGGTATTTTTTAAGACACTGAAATAAATCGAAATAAATGTAGCTTTAGTAATACCATTTTCTAAAAAAACAGGGACTATGTTTTAGGCAATTTTATCACAATGACTGTCCTAAATGAAATTACTGTACTACATCCCATAAGGGAAAAGGAGCTGCTAAGAGTGCGGCATCTAGTGGCATCCTGTAATCAATGCTCATTAGTAAGTAGGCACGGAAGCGGATGGGAATTCCGTGATTTCTCCATGAAAGCATAGAGCCCATGTATTTAGATGATCTAACTCATGTTTATTGTGTCATCTGAACGCGAGACTCTGCTCTAGAATGGACATACACCAGTGTATTAAACACATTCATTAAGCCCCAAAAAGTATAATAAAATAACACAGAGGCCTATATTTAATCATGGCCACTCACTGTAGGGTTAGTTAACAGTGGGGTCCATTCATGGCGGTGGTGCAGTGTGTATATTTGTAGGGGGAGGTTGAATATATAGAGAGTAGGAAGTCACACAGTAGAGTTATTGTCCTAGCTGTCTCCTAGTCAGAGAGAGAGAGAGAGTCTAAGCATTCTCTTTCAGAGCCTGGTGCTCCAAGTGGCACAGCCTCAGAATGTTAATGGAGACAGAACAGACCATGGGGGAAGTAGCCAAAACCAACACCACCATTACTGCCGGCCCTACTCGAGACCTGGATCTGTGCACTGGTTCTGGTTCTATCCCCCTTTTGTTTATTGTGAAAAGCGGAAAAGAAAGAGGGAGAAATGTGTTAAGCTCTTCCGTTTGGGTCTCTCTGAGTGATTGATACAGTTCCTGTGTAGTAGGAAGGACTCAATAATGTTGCCCACTCACTGCCATCTTGGTGACTGGCCAGTAAAGCCTATGTGTGGGTTATGTCCAAGTGAAGTGATGCGTTTTTTTTATTCATCACATCTCAGTCAAACATATATAATTATATATGTCAACCACAACTCAAACAAGACATTGCCATTTCTCTTGAATTTTTTTAAATTCTGTATGTTACCTATTTGTAACTTCTTTCACTCTTTGTAATGGCATTGTTATGTTGAAATCTCTGTTGATCCTGTGGAGTTCCAATGTGGTATCAATTTTCTTTAAACTCTTGACCTTTTCAAATGATTGCAAAAATGTACAAACATATTCATTATAGCAGCTTGTAATGCCTCAGCATCAACTCATGCAAAGTGCCATTCCAAATCCATTTCAAGTCTGCCGCTTAAAACAACTTAGAAATATTGTGATCATTTCCAAATGAACATGAATTCAATTATGTATGTACAATCTATATGTGGATGCACACTGTTAACTATATGGGCCATTAAACAGGAGAGCACATTACAAACCAGATTTTTCCAGGCCTACCCCCCACATACAGACCATGCCTGCAGAAAGTCAATGTAAGTGTAATATAGATGACTACATAAGGTATTGTGTTTCACACAGAGAGCAGAGGCTGCATGGTAAACCCAGTGGGTGAAGATCAGATGCCCAAATCACTGCCAGGCTTCTCTGTGCCAGTCTATGCCACTTTGGCACCATCTGCTGGTAACGCGGGCCTCTGTCTCAGCCTTGCACTGGAGAACTCAGCATGTCAACTGTACTATAACTATACTTCTTGTATGGAGAACTCTATTGTTCAGAAGTCTATTCTAGGTCAAAAAGGCTCCTTAACAGCTTCTACCCCCAAGTTATAAGACTGCTGAACAATTAATCAAATGGCCACCCCCTTGTACAAATTACCTCGACTAACCTGTACCCCCACGCATACCTCCTGTATATAGCCTCATTATTGTTATTTATTTTGCTTTAGTTTATTTAGTAAACACTTTATTTTCTCTATTTTCTTAAAACTGCATTGTGAGGAGTCTGTTTGAGAAACAGTCCTTGTCACGTTCGTTATAAGGATCGGACCAAGGCGCAGCATGGTATGCGTACATTCTTATTTATTAAAAGAATGAACACTGAACAAACTAACAAAATAACAAAACGAAACGCTATACAAACGAGTGCTGACAGGCAACTACACATAGACAAGAACCCACGAACACAAAAGGGAAAATGGCTACCTAAATATGATCCCAAATCAGAGACAACGATAAACAGCTGTCTCTGATTGGGAACCATATCAGGCTAACATAGATATACAAAAACCCCTAGACCTGCAAAAACCCTAGACATACGAAAATCCCTAAACATACAAAAACCCCTAGAGTACCCACCCTAGTCACACCCTGACCTAACCAAAATATATAGAAAACAGAGATATCTAAGGTCAGGGCGTGACAGTCCTCAACTGGCAGCTTCATTAAATAGTACCCGTAAAACACCAGTCTCAACATCAACAGTGAAGAGGCGACTCCAGGATGCTGGCCTTCTTTTGCCCATCTAAATATTATTATTTGTTTGGCCAGTCTGAGATATGGCTTTTTTCTTTGATAGTCTGCCTAGAAGGCCAGCATCCCGGAGTCGTCTCTTCACTGTTGACGTTGAGACTGGTGTTTTGCGTGTGCTATTTAATGAAGCTGCCAGTTGAAGACTTGCGAGGCATCTGTTTCTTAAACTAGACACTCTAATGTACTTGTCCTCTTGCTCAGTTGTGCACCTCCCACTCCTCTTTCTATTCTGGTAAGAGCAAGTTTGTGCTGTTTTGTGAAGGGAGTAGTAAACAGTGTTGTACGAGATCTTCAGGTTCTTGACAATTTCTTGCATGGAATAGCCTTCATTTGTCAGAACAATAATAGACTGACGAGTTTCAGGAGAAAGATATTTGTTTCTGGCCATTTTGAGCCTGTAATCGAACCCACAAATGCTGATGCTCCAGGTACTCAACTAGTCTAAAGATGGCCAGTTTTATTTCTTCTTTAATCAAAACAACAGTTTTCCGCTGTGCTAACATAATTGCAAAAGGATTTTCTAATTTCAATTAGCCTTTTAAAATGAAAAACTTGGATTAGTTAGTTATTAGTTTTATTCCATAAAAAATCTGCCGTTTCCAGCTACATTTACAACATTAACAATGTCTACACTGTATTTCTGATCAATTTGATGTCATTTTAATGGACATAAAGGACATTTCTAAGTGACCCCAAACTTTTGAAAGGTACTGTAAATATATAGCTGTGTCCAAACTTTTGACTGTTACTGTATATATATATATATATATATATATATATATATATATATATACATACATCAATTAAATGTTTCAAAGATAATAAGCTGTCAAGAAGACATGTTATCCATTACAACTGTAATCGCAGGAGGTTTAACATTAGTTGAAACAGTGCCTTTAGATTTATTTTCAAACTATGATAAGTAAGATCTTGGTCCGTATCCACAAAGCGTCTCAGAGTAGAAGTGCTGATCTAGGATCTGTATTATTAATTTTGATCTAAAAAGCAAAACTGACTCTAAATCAGCACTCCTACTCTGAGATGCTTTGTGGATATTGACCCTGGTGTAGGAAAGATAATTAAACTCAGCATTCTGATCTCCATGACATGTTCTGAATAATTGGCAAAACCTTGATATAAGGGCGCAAGGCGAGACCCAGATGCAGACACAGGAGGCAGGTGGTTAGAGTCGTAGTTGTTTATTTATATCCAAAAGGAGTAGGCAAGAGAATGGTCGTGGACAGGCAAAAGGTCAAAACCAGATTCTGAGTCTGAGGTACAGAGTGGCAGACAGGCTCGGTGTCAGGGCAGGCAGAAGGGTCAGGCAGGCGGGTACAGAGTCCAGAAAAAAACAGGCAAGGGTCAAAACCGGGAAGATTAGAAAAAGAGAATAGAAAACAGGAAAAACACGCTGGTTGACTTGAAAACATACAAGACGAAAAGAGGGCGATGACGGCCGGGTCCAGGATGTCTTTAGCAGGAACCCAGCACCTCTCCTCCGGACCATAACCCTCCCAGTCAACCAAGTACTGGAGACCCCTGCCCCGTGGCCGAACCCTCGGGAGGCATCTCACCTTATATGCAGGCTGGCCATCAATGACCCAGGGGGAGGGATGGGCCTAGAAACGGAAGACAGTGGACTGTGAGACAAGAGCTTAATCCTGGACACATGAAAAGTAGGATGAACACGGAGGGTACGGGGCAACAGCAGACAGACAGCAGTTGGACTAATGACTCTATAAATGGGTAAAGGACCAATGAAACAGGGGGAAAGTTTACGGGATTCTACCCGGAGTGGTAGGTCCCGAGTGGATAGCCATACCCTCTGCCCGACCCGTTAGCAAGGTGTCAGAGTCCGGTGACGGTCTGCTTGTCGATGATACCTGGAGGTTGTCTTGGGACGAGCCGCCCAAGCTCTTTTCCAGGTACGCTGACAGCGGCGGATGAACATTTGGGCTGAAAGTATGTTGACCTCCTCTTCTTTCTCTGGGAAGAACGGGAGCTGATATCTCATGGAGCATTCGAAGGGGGATAGTTAAGTTACCAAGCACGGGAGAGTGTTCTTGGCATATTCCACCCAGACCAGTTGCTGACTCCAGGTGGTGGGGTTACTGGCAACAAGACACCGGAGTGCCATCTCCATATCTTGATTAGCTCGCTCCGACTGGCCGTTGGACTGGGGATGAAACCCTGGGAACAGAGTGGCCGACGACCCGATAAGGGTGCAGAACAAAAACTGAGGACCCCGATCTGAGACAATGTCGACCGGGAGTCCATGGATTCGGAAGACATGCTGCACCATGAGCTGGGCCTTCTCCTTGGTGGAAGGTAATTTAGGAAGAGGGATGAAATGGGCGGCCTTGGAGAACCTGTCAACCAGCTGGCAGGTTTCTGTAGCCCCGAATGAAACAGCGGTAAAAATGAGCAAACCCTAGAAACCACTGTAGCTGCACCCTGGACGTGAGTTGGCGCCAATCCACCACCGCTCTCACTTTTTCCGGATCCATCTGAACATTCCCTTCAGAGATGATGTATCCCAGAAAAGTGATTGTGGAGAGGTGGAACTCGCACTTCTCCGCTTTAACAAACAATTGGTTCTCCAGAAGGTGCTGAAGAACTTGTCAAACAAGGAGAACGTGTTCCTGGGCAGAACGGGAGAAAACCAGGATGTCATCGAGGTATACAAAACAAACTGATTCAACGTGTCCCAGAGCACATCGTTAACCAGAGCCTGGAAGACAGCAGGATCGTTAGTGAGTCCAAATGGCATGACTAGGTACTCATAGTGTCTACTTGCTGTATTGAAAGCAGTCTTCCACTCGTCTCCTTCACGTATCCGGACAAGGTGGTAGGCATTCCGGAGGTCCAGTTTAGAAAATATGTTTTCCCCCTGGAGAGGTTCGAAAGCAGAGGCAAGGAGTGGTAGCGCGTACCGGTTCTTGATGTCATTGAGTCCCCGGTAATCAATACATGTACGCAGGGTCTTGTCCTTCTTTCCTACAAAGAAGAACCCTGCACCGACAGGGGAGGCCGAAGGGCGAATGCTTCCAGCCGCCAGAGAGTTATCAATGTACTCCTCCATGTCCTTGGTCTCAGGGCCAGACAGGGAATAAATCCGGCCTCGAGGCGGTGTGGTGCCCAGGAGGAGGTCAATCTCACAATCGTAAGGACAATGTTGAGGAAGGGATTTAGCACGAGCCTTACTGAAAACCTCCCGGAGGTCATGATACTCTGTGGGAACGGCAGAGAGATCTGAGGCCAAACTTAACCCAGCAGGCAGAGGTTTAGGGGAAGGCTGCGCCGCCTTCAGGCAGTGTGAGTGAGAATGGGCTCCAACCCAGGATTGAACCCATGGTCCAGTCAATATTGGGATTGTGCTTCTGGAGCCAAGAAAATCACAAAACAATAGGGATGTAAAGAGACTCAATGAGAAGCAGTTGTATTGACTCACTGTGATTACCAGAAATAGTCCTGTGTGTGACTCTGCCAATTGAACGGCCTTCCAGTGCTCTGGCATCCATGGGAACGGAAAGGGGTTGAGTGGGAATAACTAGTTCAGATACCAGGGTAGCCTCCATGAAACTCTCATCAGCCCCAGAGTCAATGAGCACCCGAAAAGACTGACTGGTCTCCCCACAGCAGAATAATAGCAAAAGGGGTACGGGTAATAGGAATTAGGGAATTCCCAATCTGACTCACCAGAGTGCATGTACCTACTAATGATCTAGGTCTCCTCACTGGACAGGTAACAATGAAATGCCCCACAATACAGACAACTGTTGGAGCTTAGCCTATGTGAACGTTCCCTAGGTGAAAATCTAGCTCTTTCCAGTTGCATAGGTTCTGGTGCATCTGATTCACCCCTTGTCAATGATTCTCGAGGGAGCTCGGGTGGCTTCAGATCCTCTCGGAAAAACAATCCTCGGGGACTTCCAGTTTCCCTCAGGGGTGAGCGAGCCACTGCGGATGAATGAGTGTGCCCGAGACAAGACTCTCTCTCTCTCCTGCGTTCCCTTAGGCGTCCATCAATTCTAATGGTGAGGGCGATGAGAGAGTTGAGGTCCACCGGTAGTTCCCGAGCAGCTAGTTCATCTTTTACCACCTCAGATAATCCGTGAAGAAAAGTATCGAAAAGGGACTACGGATTCCAGGCACTCTCGGCGGCCAACGTGCGAAAATCAACTGCGTAGTCTGCCACAATACGGGAGTTTTGACATAATTCCAGAGGTTTACTGTCCGCCTCTCTCCTGGATACCGGAGAATCGAATACCTTCCTCACTTCTGCCATGAAATCCTCCAGATGACAACAAATGGCAGATTGTGGCTCCAAACTGCTGTAGCCCAGGAGAGCGCCCTTCCCGACATTAGCGTAATAACATACGCTATCTTAGATCGGTCTGAAGGAAACAAAGATGGCTGTAGCTCAAAGACAAGAGATCACTGAGAAAGAAAACCCAGGCAGGTACCAGGATCCCCAGAATATCGCTTCGGAAGAGCTAAGTGGGGTTCTCAGGGAGCCGGGGTAGGCTGTACAAGCTCACCACTAATAGGAAAAAATTACTGGGTGGTTGGGGTTTCTCAGAGGTGGCAGGCAGCCTCTGAGCTAATTCCCTGATTTGCTCCATAATCTCCTTAAATCCTTGGTCGTGGCGCTCCGTCAAGGAACGGAGCCCTTCCCGAAGGTCCTGTACAGCTCCTCATGTCTCCTAATAGTGGCTCCCTGCAGGGAGACAGTGTGGCAGAGCTGGTCCAAGTCTGTCATGGCCAGTTTGTACAATAAGGGCACAAGGCGAGACCCAGATGCAGACACAAGAGGCAGATGGTTAGCGACTTAGTTGTTTATTTATATCCAAAAGGAGTAGGCAAGAAAATGGTCGTGGACAGGCAAGGTCAAGGTCAAAGTCCAAGAGTCCAAGAGGTATAGAGTGGCAGACAGGCTCGATGTTATGCCAGGCAGAAGGGTCAGGCAGGCGGGTACAGAGTCCAGAGAAAACAGGCAAGGGTCAAAACCGGGAAGACTAGAAAAAGATAATAGAAAACAGAAGAATGGGGGAAACACGCTGGTTGACTTGAAAACATACAAGACGAACTGTCACAGAGAGACAGGAAACACAGGGATAAATACACTGGGGAAGATAAGCTACACCTGGAGGAGGTGGAGACAAACACATGAACAGGTAAAACAGATCAGGGTGTGACACTAGATTTCGTAAGTGGAAAAAATGTATCCACAAATTGGATGCTTTTCCATTGACTCAGTCCCATGCCAATACATTGTGTATGTACTGTATATTGAACTTAAAAGTGATATTAAAGTGATATTAATGTTAGATTATTTTGTTGCATTAATTATTACATGTACTTTAATGCAAGTCGGCATGCACATACACATGCTAATTTATGGTCCTCCTCTTTGGCGCATGCACGCACGCACACGCACGCGCACGCACACACACACACACACACACACACACACACACACACACACACACACACACACACACACACACACACACACACACACACACACACACACACACACACACACACACACACACACACACACACACACACACACACACACACACACCACAATCACCAGCACGCACACACAAGCAGACATGCACAAACACACACAAGTGCACACACAGACACACAAAAACACATAAAACCCAATTAAAATATCTGGCTTCCCATCCAAAGGATCCAAAGGTAGCATGCTGCCTGGCTGCCATGATGAGTTTAACAACAAGGGGTCTGTGAAGATGTTTCCTGTGGCCCCAACACTAGCAATCATAGGAAAGGGCATTAATTTGTCCATCTCTTCCCCTCAATGCAGCTTATTGTTTCAGCTCATTGGGATGCCTTGATGAGCTTGGATGATGAGGGGCAGATGAGAAGCATTCTCCCAGAGACAGAGACGGGCCTGGTCCTGGAAACAAGGAGCCACATAGGGTCTAGGACCTCCGTCCACCTCGACCCAGCAGAGCAGGGTAAACCCAGAGAAGAGAGCTTTGTGCTGGACAACAAAGCACAAACATTCCCCTCATTTCTCGCCTCATTCTGCCCCAATCAGTGCTCCTAATTAACACTGAATGTCCTTCGAGAGAGTGGAGATCAAATAGTAGCAATTATCTGTGTGGACTTTGATGAGGTGGACTCCCATGCATTCATGTGGCTGCAAATTTGATCAACAATAATCTGGTTCCCCTGCTCATGGCACAAAGAGAGAGGGCAGCATGTTTGTGTGTCTTCCTCGGCTAAACAACACGATGCGACTAAAATAAATCGCAAAGGTTTGGGTTATGTGACATCGCACACATTCTAGAACACTGCAGCATTTAAGCTACCATATATGTCCAATACAAATTACATTTTTCTGAAGGAAGGGAAACAGGGCATATACTCCATCCATTTTCACAAAGCATTTCTCTCCAACTGTGTATACTGTATATATGGTAATGAGTAGAGATCCAAGCACAGAGGAAGAGGCTAATGGCCAGGCAGCTGTGTTATTACTGTATGTTCAGACCGTGTTCATACACCCGCCAATACACACATTATGAAGAAACAAATGCATACAAGCACACACACAAATACTGTGTCTCTGTCTCTGTCACATACACACACTCACAAGCACAAACACACACACACACACACGGCCGTTCATAAAAAAATAAGATCACTCCCTCTGTTTCGAGACATTGGAGGTAAAACTGAGTTACATCAGGAGTACACACAGTCTCCCACAGTCACCGGGGCACAGTGTCTCTCAGTGGTCAGGCAGGGCAGTGTGTGGAGATCAGGTTTTGTGAGGCTCTGACATGATGTGACAGGCCAACTCTCACTCACAGAACTCTGTATTTTGGTCAATATTTCTGCCTTCCTTGTTAACAATGGTTCAGTGGAGATTTCTTTATTCCAGAGCAGACAATGGTCTCTTTCTTTCTCATCCCCACACCCACCTCCACACACACACACACGCACACGCACACACGCACACACACTGGCAGACACATGCACACTCGCTTGCTGTCACACTAATTTTGATGGTAATTAATGACATCACCTCGGCGTTCGAGGGTTGGACTGGGGGAAGATGGGGAAGGGGAGGTGGGTTGCATTTGTTTGCCGAGCGGACCGTGGGAACAGGGGGCTCTCCAGGGTGGCGAGTCAGAGGCTCCAACAATACACACTCTGTCGCCTTTCACCCAAACACACAGCCTTCCCCAGAGAATACACCCCTCCCTCCCTGTCCCATGCTCTCTCGCTCCCTCCCTCCCTTTTTGTGAGTCTGTCCTTCCTTCCCTCTCTCTGACTCTCTCTCTTCCTCCACTGCACTTGTCCTGTGCTGTATGAGTCGGCTGCCCCCTGTCTGCCTGTCTGTGTGTCAGTAGCAGCAGCCTCCTCTCACCACAGCCACACAGGACAATGTGATGCATCAAAATGCATCAAAGTAGAAAGAGTAAAGTGTGCACACCATTGGCTTCATGCTATATGTCACAAATTTCCCCCGGTACTGCTGCTCATTCTGTTCACCAGTTCCGGAGGTCTACATCACCGGTTTTCTAGGCTTCACTGAACGGATTCATTATCATCAAACCGGACTGTCTTGTCTGATTACACACACCAGCTTCCCATTTCCTCTGATTAGTATGTTATTTATGTGCCCTCTGTTCCCTCCGTCTTTGTCGGTTATTGTTCTCATGTCCGTTGGTCGTGTGAGTACCAATGCGTTGGTGCAGCTGTTATGTTGCATGCTTTATATATTGTGTATTACGGGTATCGTCCTGTGTCCTTCAACGAGGTTTACCCTCGCTCTTTTGTTTGGGTACAGCCCAGTGTTTTGTATACGTGTTTGATTTGGGTGTATTAAAAACGCCTATTGTGTATTCCTGCGCCTGACTCCAAATCCTTTTTACCAACGTGACAGAATAACCGACAGCAAAATGGAGACAGCTGGCGAGCTGGCGAACATTGTAGGGACAGTACAGTACCATGAGGACTGTCTCTCCAGACTCGGTATCGCCATGGACAGTGTGCTGGTAACCATCCTGCGCTTGGAGGGGAGTGTGCAGTCTCTCCAGTCTCTCCAGCTCCCACGCCACAATCTACCTCCATTCCATCGAAGCCGGTTCGTGGAATACCCCTGTCCCTCCCAGAGCGCTTTGACCACACACCAGCAAGATGCAAGGGGTTCCTTCTACAATGCAACCTGTAGCTCACTTGCTACGCCAGGGCTGTTTCCGGAAGAGACAAGGTTGCCACCGTCATCTCGGCACTGACCGGACAGGCTTTGGACTGGGGTGCCGCGGTCTGGGAGACGGGCGGACCCGAGGTCGAGTCCTACAAGCGCTTCACCCTCCTCTTCCACTCAGTGTTTGGTCATCCTGTGGAGGGCAGAGAGGAGGGTGAGCATATACTTTGACTATGCCAGGGATCTAGGACCGCCTCGGAGTTCGCCCTGAAGTTCCGGACCATCACGGCCACCACCGGATGGAACGAGTTGGCTCTGGTCAACGTTTTCCGCAGTGGACTTCAGGAGGAGGTACAGCTGGAGTTAGCCTGCCGTGATGGCAACCTGTCATTCGACCAGCTCATCAGCATGGCGATCCGGTTGGACAACCTCCTCCGGTCCTGAAGAAGACCTGTGAGAAATTCGGAGCCCATGGCTACACCTGCTAAGTGGCCAGAGCCAATGGAGGTGGGCTCGGCACATTTGCCCGAGGCAGAGCATAGGAGAAGGATGAATCTGGGCCTCTGCTTCTATTGTGGAGAAAGGGGTCATTTCTCCCGACCTGTTCTCTATCCACTGAGAGGCGAGGAGGTGACAAGCCAGGGAATTGCCCCGCACCAACCAGGTAGGAGGCAAGGTCTCCTCTCCTTGTCTGTCAAATCAACCAGTGTCTTTTCCCGTTAAATTCCCCGAGTACCCTTCACTCCCGTTAGCTCTGATTGATTCCAGAGCTGCCGGGAATCTCTTAGATGGCCACTGCATTACGCATTCCTTTGGTTCCCCTACAGTCACCAATTCCTGTTCGAGCCCTGGATAATCATCCAATAGGAACAGGGCTCGTGATGTACGAGCCCTGTTACTGTTCCTGTTTCTTTGCTGACCCATGACACTCATTCAGAACAGATCACTGTCTTGATTATAGACACCTCCACGCACCCCATTGTTTTATGTCTCCCCTGATTGAGTTTGCATAACCCGGTTATTTCCTGGTCCGAGAGGAGACTGCTGGGTTGGCAGGAGTGTCAGGGGAGGTGTCTCGCGGTGTCTGTCACGTCACTACGGTGGAAAGTCTGTACTGTGCTCCTCAAGTGGACTTACCGGAGGAGTACCAGGATCTGCACAGGGTTTTCTCAAAGACCCAGGCTACATGCCTGCCTTCCCATCGCCTCTGGGACTGTGCCATTGACCTATTGTCTGACGCAGCCCTCCCGAGAGGACATGTCTATCCCCTCTCCTATGCGGAGACCGAGGCCATGGAGACCTATGTACAGGAGAGTCTCCAGCAGAGTTTTATCCGCCCCTCTAAGTCACCAGCCTCCTCAAGCTTATTTTTTGTCAAGAAGAAACATGGGGGGACTGCACCCCTGCATTGATTATTGAACACTGAACAAGGCCACCATCATGTTCAGCTATCCTTTACCCCTCTCCCTAACCATCGTCAAACAAATGCACGGGGCGCAGTACTTCACGAAGCTGGGCTTGAGGAGTGCCTACAATCTGGAGCGCATTCGTGCAGGCAATGAATGGAAGACTGCTTTTTTCATGAACACAGGTCATATTACGAGTGTCTCATAATGCCCTTTGGCCTGTCGAATACTCCTTCAGTCTTCCAGACCTTCATCAACAAAGTGTTTCGGGACATGCTGGGATGGGGCGTAGTGGTCTATATAGACAACATTTTGGTCTATTCTTCTGACCATGTCCAGCATGTCTCGTTAGTCAGGTCTGTGCTGAGAAGACTGTTGGAGCATGATCTATATGTTAAACAGGATAAAAGTTTGTTTTTCCATCGGTCCGTGTCTCATCGCCACGGAAGGAGTGGAGATGGAGGAGCAACAAGTCAGCGCAGTCAGGTCATGGCCCATCCCCAATTCCGTGAAAGCAGTTCAGCGATTCCTGGGGTTCGCCACCTATTTCCAGAGGTTCATCCGGGGCTTCAGCACGGTGGTCGCGCCTCTTACCTCCCTGCTGAGAGGAGGTCCCCAGCGGCTTCTTTGGATGGCGGAGGCGGAGAGGGCGTTCGAGACGCTGAAGGCACTTTTCACCACTGCTCCCGTGTTGGCACATCCCGACCCCTCACTCCCCTTCATCGTAGAGGTGGATGCCTCTGAAGTAAGATATATGGCGCAGTGATGTCCCAGTGTACCGGGGACCCCTCCAAAGCTGCGGTCCTGTGCTTTCTCCTTTAAGCTGCTGAGCCCCGCCCAGTAGAACTACGACGTAGGAAACGGGAACTTTTGGTAGTCAAGAAGGCTCCGAAGGCATGGAGGCACTGGCTGGAGGGGTCCAAACAGCTTTCCCGGTGTGGACAGACCACCACAACCTGGAGTACATTAGGGTAGCGAAGAGGCTAAACCCGAGACAAGCCAGGTGGGCTCTATTCTTCGCCAGGTTCCAATTCACAATTTCCTATAGGCCAGGCTCGAAGAATGTGAAGGCGGACGCCCTGTCTCGCCTCTATGACGTAGAGGAGAGGCAGGGAGAGGAGATCCCCATCATCCCTCCGTTCCACATCATCGTGCCAGTGGTATGGGATGTGGACGCCGACATACGGAAGGCCCTGCATACGGAACCCGCACCTGCACAGTGCCCGGAGAACCGCGCCTACGTGCCCACAGGTGTGCGGAACCGCCTCCTTTCCTGGGCACTGTGTCGGGTCATGCTGGGATAGGCCATACCATCGCCTGCCTAACGGAAAAGTACTGGTGGCCCACCTTGGCTAGGGACATCCTGGTTTATGTCTCTTCCTGCTCCATCTCTGTTCAGTCAAAGACACCCAGACACCTCCCTTATGGAAAGCTCCTTCCCCTGCCGGTTCCTCAACGACCCTCGGTGGACTTTGTCACTGACCTTCCCCCCTCCCAGGGGAACACCACCATTCTCATTGTTGTGGACCGGTTTTCCAAAGCTTGTCGCCTCCTTCCTCTGCTTGGGATTCCGTCGGCCATGCAATCTGCGGAGGCTCTTTTTATGCACATCTTTCGGCACTACGGGATCCCAGAGGATATTGTGTCAGATCGTGGCCCTCAGTTCACCTCACAGTTATGGAAGGCGTTCATGGAACGCCTGGGGGTCATGGTCAATCTCACCTCCGGGTATCGGCCTCAAGCTAATGGGCAGGTGGAGAGGGTCAACCTGGAGTTGGGCAGATTCCTGCGCTGTTACTGTCAGGATCGGCCGGGGGAGTGGGCAGATTTTCTACCTTGGACGGAGTAGTGCAGAATTCCCTCCGCCACTCCTCCACTAACCTCACTCCTTTCCAGTGTGTGTTGGGGTATCAGCCGGCCCTGGCACCTTGGCATCCGAGCCAGATCGAGGCTCCTGTGGGGGATCAGTGTTCAGCGAGCTGAGGAGATCTGCAACGCTGCGTATCCTCGTCTCCAGCGTGCCGTGTGTTGGCACAATGAACAAGCCGACCGCCACCGCAGTGAGGTGCTTGTTTCCTCCCCAGGCGACCGGGTCTGGCTCTCCACCCGGAACCTACTACTCCACCTGCCCTGCAGGAAGCTGACCACACGGTTTTTTGGCCGTTTAAAACCTCTTCGGGCTAGGGGGCAGTATTTTCACTTCCGGATGAAAGCGTGCCCAAAGTAAACTGCCTGCTACTCAGGCCCAGAAGCTACGATATGCATATAATTGGTACACTTAGATAGAAAACATTCTAAAGTTTCTGAGACTGTTCGAATAATGTCTGTGCGTATAACAGAACTGATATGTCAGGCAAAAACGTGAGAAAAATCCATCCAGGAAAGAAAAATTGAGGTCACTCTCTTTTCAATGGAGTTTCGATGGGGATCTAGATTTCTAAGGCACTTGCTTGCAGTTCCTATCGCTTCCACTAGATGTCAACAGTCTTTAGAAATTGGTTGATGTTTATCTTTTGAGAAATGAAGAAGGAGGGCTGTTCAGAACGAGGGTCGACTCTAGTGTACTGTTTGTTAGGGGAGCGCGACCTGAAAGCTCGCTCCACTTTGTTTTTGTCCGGTATTGAACACAGTTTATCCAGTCTTAAATTTGATCAATTATTTACGTAAAAAAATACATAAAGTTGCATTAGGAAAGTTGTTTGAAATGTTCGGAACAAGTTTACAGATTACTTATTAGATATTTTGTACTCATGTTGCGCGAGTTGGAACCAGTGTTTTTCTGGATCAAACGCACCAAAGAAATTGACCTTTTGAAGATATAACGACAGAATTTATCAAACAATAGGACCGTTTGTGATGTTTATGGGACATATTGGAGTGCCAACAAAAGAAGATCTTCAAAGGTAAGGCATGAATTATATTGTTATTTTTGCGTTTTGTGTCTCGCATGGCAGGTTGAAATATGAATGTCATGTGTTTGTTAGGTGGGGTGCTATCCTCAGATAATCGCATGGTTTGCTTTCCCCGTAAAGCCTTTTTGAAATCTGGCACGTTGGCTGGATTAACAACAAGTGTAGCTTTAATTTGGTGCATTGCATGTGTGATTTCATGAAAGTTTAGTATTTATAGTAATTTAATTTGAATTTGGCTCTCTGCATTTCACTGGATGTTGTCGAGGGGTTCCGCTAGTGGAACGTCTAGCCGTAACAGGTTTTAAAGTCTTGAGGAGGCTTAATGAGGTAACGTAACGTTTACAACTCCTAGTTGATTAACGCATTAACCCAAGCTTTCACGTGTCTCTCCTCAGGCCAGTGGTGCCTGGTTCCCTTGCTGAGGCTGGTCCCAGTGATGGCTCGTCTCCTTCTCTGGACATCGAGGGAGCTCCGGCGAACTCGGTCCGGGAGGTCCTGGATTTCGAGGCGTCGGGAGGGTCGTCTCCAGTACCTCATCGACTGGGAGAGGTACGGCCCAGAGGAGCGGTGCTGCGTTCCTGCGGTGGACATCCTTCGCTGACCAGGGATTTTCACCGTCGGCGCCCAGATCAACCCCCCCCCCCGCGCCCCTATGGTCGTCCCCGAGGCCAGTGTCACATCGGAGGGGGGAGGGGAGGGGGGTACTGTCACGTATCCCCTCGGTACTGCTGCTCATTCTGTTCACCAGTTCCGGAGGTCAACGTCACCAGCTTTCTATGCTTCACTGAACGGGTTTCATTATCATCAACCCCAGACGGTCTTGTCTGATTACACAAACCTGGTTCCCATTTCCCCTGATTAGTATGTTATATAAATTATATGCCCTCTGTTCCCTCTGTCTTTGTCGGTTATTTTTCCCATGTCCGTTGGTCGTGTGAGTACCTATGCGTTGGTGCAGCTATTATGCTGCGTGCTTTATATATTGTCTATTATCGTCCCGTGTCCTCTTTTGTTTGGGTACAAACAAGTGTTTTGTATACGTGTTTGTTTTGGGTGTATTAAAAAACCCTTTTGTGTATTCCTGCGCCTGTCTCCAAATCCTTTATACCACACTATAAAAGTAATGTGATGGACCTGACTCCCAATGGGCAAGATTTACAACAGGTTTTCTCCTGAAGTTTGTTTCTATTACTTTCTACTTTGAAAACGTATACAGTACCAGTCAAAAGTTTGGACACACCTACTCATTCAAGGGTTTTTCTTTATTTGGACTATTTTCTACATTGAAGAATAATAGTGAAGACATCAAAACTATGAAATGACACATATGGGAACATGTGGTAACCAAAAAAGTGTTAAACAAATATTATATTTGAGATTTTCAAAGTAGCCACCCTTCGTATTGACAGCTTTGCACACTCTTGGAATTCTCTAAACCAGCTTCATAAGGTAGTCACATGGAATGCATTTCAATTAACAGATGTGCCTTCTTAAAAGTTAATTTGTGGAATTTCTTTCCTTCTTAATGCGTTTCAGCCAATCAGTTGTGTTTTGACAAGGTAGGGTTGGTATACAGAATACAGCCCTATTTGGTAAAAGTCCATATTATGGCAAGAAGAGATCAAATAAGCAAAGAGAAATGACAGTCCGTTACTTTAAGACATGAAGGTCAGTCAATACGGAACATTTCTAGAACTTTGAAAGTTTCTTCAAATGCAGGTGCAAAAACCATCAAGCGCTATGATGAAACTGGCTCTCGTGAGGACTGCCACAGGAAAGGAAGACCTAGAGTTATCTCTGCTGCAGAGGATAATTTCATTCGAGTTACCAGCCTCAGAAATTGCAACCCCCCCCCAAATTGTTTTTGTTTTTCAACAGGACAATGACCCAAAACACCTCCAGGCTGTGTAAGGGA
The DNA here is from genome assembly GCF_045791955.1 of Oncorhynchus clarkii lewisi. Taxonomy (NCBI): domain Eukaryota; kingdom Metazoa; phylum Chordata; class Actinopteri; order Salmoniformes; family Salmonidae; genus Oncorhynchus; species Oncorhynchus clarkii. The sequence goes on along the minus strand of NC_092152.1, from coordinate 67,759,134 downwards.
TATTTGACCAAGAAGGAGAGTGATAGAGTGCTGCATCAGATGACCTGGCCTCCACAACATCCCCAACCTCAACCCAATTGAGATGGTTTGGGATGAGTTGGACTGCAGAGTGAAGGAAAAGCAGCCAACAAGTGCTTATATGGGAACTCCTTCAAGACTATTTAAAAAAAGCATTCCCGGCGAAGCTGGTTGAGAGATTGCTAAGAGTGTGCAAAGCTGTCAAGGCAAAGGGTGACAACTTTGAGGAATCTCAAATATATTTAGATTTTTTTAACCCTTTTTTGGTTACTAGGTGATTCCATATGTGTTATTTCATAGTTTTGATGTCTTCACTATTATTCTACAATGTAGAAAATAGCAAAAATAAAGAAAAACCCTGAAAATAGTAGGTATGTCCAAACTTTTGACTGGTACTGTAAGTACAACAGGAATGCAAAATACGAATACGATTTCAGTTGGTTACAGCATTTCCATCGACATTCTGACAGTAAGCATGGTGACACCTTCGAAGATGCTCTGTCATTCACCTAAGCTCAAAACAACACTGCAAGAAGCCATAGTGGAAGGGCTTAGTGAAGGACAATACACACAGAAGGTCCTAAACCAATCAGAATTGGACAAAACAACAACTCAGGATTTCCCAAAACAAGAGGAAAAAAAGCACGTGACATAACTTGGAGGTGTTGATTTGTACATTTCACCATGTTTAACACCAAGACCAACAGCCAAGCAGGAGCTGTGTTTACTTTCCATCCGTCTCTTCTCTCACCCTAAATGTACTGTACTTTAACCCTTTTCAAATCAGAATACAAATACAATCCATCGCAGTGCTAGCTGTGCCACCAGAGACTCTGGGTTCGAGCCCAGGCTCTGTCGCAGCCGGCCGGCGACCGAGAGGTCCACGCTGACCAGGTCGCTAGGTGTACGGTGTTTCCTCCGACACATTGGTGCGGCTGGCTTCTGGGTTGGATGCGCGCTGTATTAAGAAGCAGTGCGGCATGGTTGGGTTGTGTTTCGGAGGACGCATGGCTCTCGACCTTCGTCTCTCCCGAGTCCGTACGGGGGTTGTAGCGATGAGACAAGACAGTAACTACTAATAATTGAATACCACGAAATTGGGGAGAAAAGGGGGTAACAAAAACAAAAATAATACAAATACAATCAAGGAAAGGGTGGGGGATGTTCTTCTCAGCAATGACAATTCCTGAGTTTACAGTTGCTTGTGAAAGTATTCACCCTCATTGGCATTTTTCCTATTTTGTTGCCTTACAACCTGGAATTAAAATAGATTTTTGGGGGGTTTGTATCATTTGACTTACACAAAATGCCTACCACTTTGAAGATGCAAAATATTTTTTGTGAAACAAACAAGAAATAAGACAAAAAATGGATAACTTGAGCGTGCATAACTATTCACCCCCCCAAAGTCAATACTTTGTAGAACCCCCTTTTGCAGCAATTACAGCTGCAAGTCTTTTGGGGTATGTCTCTATAAGCTTGGCACATCTAGCCACTGGGATTTTTGCCCATTCTAAAAGGCAAAACTGCCCCAGCTCCTTCAAGTTGGACGGATTCCGCTGGTGTACAGCAATCTTTTAGTCATACCACAGATTCTCAATTGGATTGAGGTCTGGGCTTTGACTAGGCCATTCCAAGACATTTAAATGTTTCCCCTTAAACCACTTGAGTGTTGTTTTAGCAGTATGCTTAGGGTCATTGTCCTCCTGGAAGGTGAACCTCCGTCCCAGTCTCAAATCTCTGGAAGACTGAAACAGGTTTCTCTCAAGAATTTCCCTATATTTAGCGCCATCCATCATTCCTTCAATTCTGACCAGTTTCCCACTCCCTGCTGATTAAAAACATCCCCACAGCATCATGCTGACACCACCATGCTTCACTGTGGGAATGATGTTCTCGGGGGGGTGAGAGGTGTTGGGTTTGCCCCAGACATAGGGTTTTCCTTGATGGCCAAAAAGCTCAATCTGACCAGAGTACCTTCTTCCATATGTTTGGGGAGTCTCCCACATGCCTTTTGGCGAACACCACAAGTGTTTGCTTATATTTTTCTTTAAACAATGGCTTTTTTTCTGGACACTCTTCCGTAAAGCCCAGCTCTGTGGAGTGTACAGCTTAAAGTGGTCCTATGGACAGATACTCCAATCTCTGCTGTGGAGCTTTTCAGCTCCTTCAGGGTTATCTTTTTGTCTCTTTGTTTCCTCTGATTAATGCCCTCCTTGCATCGTCGGTTAGTTTTGGTGGGCGGCCCTCTCTTGGCAGGTTTGTTGTGGTGCCATATTCTTTCCATTTTTTAATAATGGATTTAATGGTGCTCTGTGGGATGTACAAAGTTTCAGATATATTTTATAACACAACCCTGATCTGTACTTCTCCACAACTATCTCTCTGACCTGTTTGGAGAGGTCTTCATAGTGGTCTTCCTTGGTCTTCATAGTACCGCTTGCTTGGTGGTGCCCCTTGCTTAGTGGTGTTGCAGACTCTGGGGCCTTTCAGAACAGGTGTATATATATATACTGAGATCATGTGACACTTTAGATTGCACACAGGTGGACTTTATTGAACTAATTATGTGACTTCTGGAGGTAATTGGCTGCACCAGATCTTATTTAGGGGCTTCATAGCAAAGGGGATGAATACATATGTACGCACCACTTTTCCCTTCTTTATTATTTAGAATTTGAAACAAGTACTTTTTTTAATTTCACTTCACCAATCTGGACTATTTTGTGTATGTCCATTACATGAAATTCAAATAAAAATCCATTTAAATACCAGGTTGTAATGAAACACAATAGGAAAAACGCCAAGGGGGTGAATACTTTTGCAAGGCACTGTATTCCCATGCATGCTAACTATCATAATCAAATATGCATCATCAATGGAGGCCACATAACAGCAGCACCTGCAGCCTATGGTGACATCTTATCCCAGCATCTAGATTCCTATTGTAGCTGTGGTCTCTCAGCCCGCCCCATCTCTCACGGTGAGCATAGTAGTAGCCTATACTGTAGTGAGCGCAATGGAAGGGGCTCCAGACCCAGACCACGACCAGACAAGGCCTCTGGGGGCTGGGTGAGGGGAACAATGTTGCTTTCACCTCCCCTTTCTGATTTCCAACCCTGTCTGTCTGTGTGGCTGCTGTGATGTGCTGTGCTCTGTAGCTGGGGCTGTGGTTGGGGCTGGGGCTTAGGCTGGGGCAATGCCTGGGGTGGTCTCACCCAGACAGGGCTAGAGAGAGGGGTATTCAGCCCCCCATCCTCAATTGAAGCCCTGTGACAGCAAGGTCAGTACTCTGCTTTCTCCCTTGTCTCTCTCACTGCAGAGTCAGACACAGACACATCTACAGCCTCCCACAGCCCTCAATTTGCATACATCTGCATGTGGGCATAAATATGCATGTGTTGCAAATGCAGCCACTTGGGACAACTTCTGGGCTGCCAAACCCTACAGGGACACAATGGGCAGCCACTCGGCTTCTCTGTTTCATCTCCCCACCAGTCACCATGGGACAGTCTGACAACACATGGACATGTCACTCTCAGCTCCTTGATTTACATGCATGGGAATGTCTACGTGAGGGCATACCAGCGCTGTATTGGACAATGTGTGTTCTGAGAACCAGGATAATAGTTTTGGAAATAAGATTGGAAATAGCATTGAAGACTCCATCCATTTACCTCAATTCAGTTTTTTCACACATCTTTTGAGATAGTCCTTCATAGAAAACCAAACACACTTGCAAAAAGATTACTCAAACTGCAGTTACGAAACATAGCTTGGTTGTGGCTAAGTCCAGAGCCTGAATGGATGACCATCGGGGCTAGCGACAATTACTCTGTCCCTCCCCTGGGTGTGGAGGAATGTGTGGAGTGCTTCACTGCCGAGAGGAGTCAGACCTGCCTTCAATCAGCCCGACTCATTCACAAGACTGTGTGAGTGTGAGTGAGTGAGTGAGTGTGTGTGTGTGTGTGTGTGTGTGTGTGTGTGTGTGTGTGTGTGTGTGTGTGTGTGTGTGTGTGAGTGTGCGCCACCCAGCAGCCTCAGGGTTCAGGGTCCAGACCAGGCCAACATGAGGCAGGCAGGGACGCGTCAATCACGGCTCCCGTTGGACAGAGATGTCTCGCCAGGCAGAACAATACCGCCAGACCGGGCCGCGTGCACTCTCTAGCTCTCTGCCTTGCCTAGCAACCAGCCTCAAGTGAGAGAGAAGCGCCATCCCTAGCAACAGGAGCCGAGCAATGAAAAGGCCTTGCACCTTAGCAACGGCGCCCTGCAGTAGAGAGAGGGCCTTCTCTGTGACCGACTGAAAAGGCCTCTTTATTTATCCAGTGTGAAGTTCAACTGATGGTTCAGAGAAGAGACCCCTCCCTCTCTCCATCACTTGTCACACAGAGAATGAAGAGAGGCAGAAACTTGGAGAGGAAGAAAAGAAAGGGGCAGATACTTGGAGGATAAGATCATGACTAATGGTTGTTCTTTGCGGTGGAGGTCTGACAGAGACTCTAAAACAACTGCAGTGAGCTGCAGGCCACTGGTACAGAATGATGATGACGGGCTGGGGGGTTGGAGCACAGGCTCTCCTTTGCATATGAAAGAAAAGAGCGGGAACGTAGAATGAGGAAGGAATAGGGATATGGGAAAAGTTACTCGGGAGCAACTTGCTAGAATGCTAAAGGAACAGATATGTGTTACCGGAGAGAGATTCATTTGAGAGCTCACCGATGTGACTGGCATTTAGGCAAATAAACCAAAAGTCAATCCATTCTCAAAGTGTTGGCTTAAAAAGAGAGAGAGGTGTAGATGGTGGAACAGAAGGGCCGTGGAGAGGTGTAGATGGTGGAACAGAAGGGCTAAGGAGAGGTGTAGATGGTGGAACAGAAGGGCCGTGGAGAGGTATAGATGGTGGAACAGAAGGGCCGTGGAGAGGTGTAGATGGTGGAACAGAAGGGCCGTGGAGTGGTGTAGATGGTGGAACAGAAGGGCCGTGGAGAGGTGTAGATGGTGGAACAGAAGGGCCGTGGAGAGGTGTAGATGGTGGAACAGAAGGGCCGTGGAGAGGTGTAGATGGTGGAACAGAAGGGCCGTGGAGAGGTGTAGATGGTGGAACAGAAGGGCCGTGGAGAGGTGTAGATGGTGGAACAGAAGGGCCGTGGAGAGGTGTAGATGGTGGAACAGAAGGGCCGTGGAGAGGTGTAGATGGTGGAACAGAAGGGCCGTGGAGAGGTGTAGATGGTGGAACAGAAGGGCCGTGGAGAGGTGTAGATGGTGGAACAGAAGGGCTAAGGAGAGGTGTAGATGGTGGAACAGAAGGGCTGTGGAGAGGTGTAGATGGTGGAACAGAAGGGCTAAGGAGAGGTGTAGATGGTGGAACAGAAGGGCTAAGGAGAGGTGTAGATGGTGGAACAGAAGGGCCGTGGAGAGGTGTAGATGGTGGAACAGAAGGGCCGTGGAGAGGTGTAGATGGTGGAACAGAAGGGCTAAGGAGAGGTGTAGATGGTGGAACAGAAGGGCTGTGGAGAGGTGTAGATGGTGGAACAGAAGGGCTAAGGAGAGGTGTAGATGGTGGAAAAGAAGGGCCGTGGAGAGCTGTAGATGGTGGAACAGAAGGGCCGTGGAGAGGTGTAGATGGTGGAACAGAAGGGCTAAGGAGAGGTGTAGATGGTGGAACAGAAGGGCCGTGGAGAGGTGTAGATGGTGGAACAGAAGGGCCGTGGAGAGGTGTAGATGGTGGAAAAGAAGGGCCGTGGAGAGGTGTAGATGGTGGAACAGAAGGGCCGTGGAGAGGTGTAGATGGTGGAACAGAAGGGCCGTGGAGAGGTGTAGATGGTGGAACAGAAGGGCCGTGGAGAGGTGTAGATGGTGGAACAGAAGGGCTAAGGAGAGGTGTAGATGGTGGAACAGAAGGGCTGTGGAGAGGTGTAGATGGTGGAACAGAAGGGCCGTGGAGAGGTGTAGATGGTGGAACAGAAGGGCTAAGGAGAGGTGTAGATGGTGGAACAGAAGGGCCGTGGAGAGGTGTAGATGGTGGAAGAGAAGGGCTAAGGAGAGGTGTAGATGGTGGAACAGAAGGGCCGTGGAGAGGTGTAGATGGTGGAACAGAAGGGTCGTGGAGAGGTGTAGATTGTGGAACAGAAGGGCCGTGGAGTGGTGTAGATGGTGGAACAGAAGGGCCGTGGAGAGGTGTAGATGGTGGAACAGAAGGGCCGTGGAGAGGTGTAGATGGTGGAACAGAAGGGCTAAGGAGAGGTGTAGATGGTGGAACAGAAGGGCCGTGGAGAGGTGTAGATGGTGGAACAGAAGGGCCGTGGAGAGGTGTAGATGGTGGAACAGAAGGGCCGTGGAGAGGTGTAGATGGTGGAACAGAAGGGCTAAGGAGAGGTGTAGATGGTGGAACAGAAGGGCTGTGGAGAGGTGTAGATGGTGGAACAGAAGGGCTAAGGAGAGGTGTAGATGGTGGAACAGAAGGGCTGTGGAGAGGTGTAAGATGGTGGAACAGAAGGGCCGTGGAGAGGTGTAGATGGTGGAAAAGAAGGGCCGTGGAGAGGTGTAGATGGTGGAACAGAAGGGCCGTGGAGAGGTGTAGATGGTGGAACAGAAGGGCTAAGGAGAGGTGTAGATGGTGGAACAGAAGGGCCGTGGAGAGGTGTAGATGGTGGAACAGAAGGGCTAAGGAGAGGTGTAGATGGTGGAACAGAAGGGCCGTGGAGAGGTGTAGATGGTGGAACAGAAGGGCTAAGGAGAGGTGTAGATGGTGGAACAGAAGGGCCGTGGAGAGGTGTAAATGGTGGAACAGAAGGGCCGTGGAGAGGTGTAAATGGTGGAACAGAAGGGCCGTGGAGAGGTGTAGATGGTGGAACAGGAGGGCCGTGGAGAGGTGTAGATGGTGGAACAGAAGGGCCTTGGAGAGGTGTAGATGGTGGAACAGAAGGGCCGTGGAGAGGTGTAGATGGTGGAACAGAAGGGCTAAGGAGAGGTGTAGATGGTGGAACAGAAGGGCTAAGGAGAGGTGTAGATGGTGGAACAGAAGGGCCGTGGAGAGGTGTAGATGGTGGAACAGAAGGGCCGTGGAGAGGTGTAGATGGTGGAACAGAAGGGCCGTGGAGAGGTGTAGATGGTGGAACAGAAGGGCCGTGGAGAGGTGTAGATGGTGGAACAGAAGGGCTAAGGAGAGGTGTAGATGGTGGAACAGAAGGGCTGTGGAGAGGTGTAGATGGTGGAACAGAAGGGCTAAGGAGAGGTGTAGATGGTGGAACAGAAGGGCTGTGGAGAGGTGTAAGATGGTGGAACATAAGGGCCGTGGAGAGGTGTAGATGGTGGAAAAGAAGGGCCGTGGAGAGGTGTAGATGGTGGAACAGAAGGGCCGTGGAGAGGTGTAGATGGTGGAACAGAAGGGCTAAGGAGAGGTGTAGATGGTGGAACAGAAGGGCCGTGGAGAGGTGTAGATGGTGGAACAGAAGGGCCGTGGAGAGGTGTAGATGGTGGAACAAAAGGGCCGTGGAGAGGTGTAGATGGTGGAACAGAAGGGCTAAGGAGAGGTGTAGATGGTGGAACAGAAGGGCCGTGGAGAGGTGTAGATGGTGGAACAAAAGGGCCGCAGAGAGGTGTAGTTGTCCTAAGTACTTTCTTGGTGCTTTTTTGATTGTGGGTTAAATTTAGGGGCCTGTTGTATTTCCCTCTTTCTTTCTTTCTTTCTCTCTCTCTTTATCTTTTCCTTCACTCTGTCAGGTAGCCATCCTTTTTTCCCGGGCCATTGAAGGAGGATCAGTTAAGTTCTCCTGTCTGGTAACAGAGGGATTGATTAAAGGTCCAATGTAGCCATTTAATCTCAATATCAAATCATTTATGGGTAGCAATTTAGTACTTTACTGTGATTGTTTTCAATTAAAATCCTCAAAAAGAAACAAAAATAGCTTCTTGGCAAAGAGCAATTTTTCAAGCAAGATTTTTTCTAGAACTGAGAGGTCTGAGTGAGGGGCTTAATTGGATGAGCCTAATGGGAGGGATATTTAACCTGAAAACTATCTGTTATCGGCAGAGAGGTTTGAAACACTCTTTGTTATTGGTCTATTAACTTATATCTGTCACACCCTGACCATAGTTTGCTTTGAATGTTCTATGTTTTGTTTGGTCAGGGTGTGATCTGAGTGGGCATTCTATGTTGGATGTCTTGTTTGTCTGTTTCTGTGTTTGGGCCTGATATGGTTCTCAATCAGAGGCAGGTGTTAGTCATTGTCTCTGATTGGGAGCCATATTTAGGTAGCCTGTTTTGTGTTGGGTTTTGTGGGTGATTGTTCCTGTCTTTGTTGCACCAGATAGGGCTGTTTTTGTTTTTTCATGGTTCTGAATATTGTTCTAGTTTCATCTTTATTAAAGATGTATCTAAATAACCACGCTGCGTTTTGGTCCGCCTCTCCTTCAACAGAAGAATCCCGTGACAATATCGCCTTTGTGATGTCACCAGGCAGGCCAAAACTACATCCCATCAAAACAGGCTGAAATTTCATGTGGTCTTTTCAAACAGCTCTTACACTAAAAGGGCATTATAATAATTTTCACAGTATAATTCCAACCTCATAGTGTGTAAATATATATATATATATAAAACACAGGAAAATAATGTTTTCGGCTGCACTGGGCCTTTATAGAATGCTGTCGATCAGTTTATTCTGATCCATTCGTCTCTATCATGGCTGGGGAAGGTCAGTAGGCCTGTATTCAGGGCCTAAACCCTGTCATTATCAGTAACTCTATTCCTCCAGCAGCATCCTGACGCAAGAAAGGACATTGTCCCCACTCAGAGACCGCTCTGGGCGTGGTGATGAGCACCCAGGCTGCTCCAACAACTGCTTTACGGAAGCTTAATTTGCAGCTCTGTTTTAGAATACCATCTTGCAATCACTATCACATCTTAACTTATTCTCAGGACCAGAAATATAATAGCTTTATTTTACAGTCAATGGTCTGCCATTGATAAAGTATCTGAACTGTCTAACAATATTTAAAATATGTCTTCCTTTAAGTCCTGAATAGTCACATTTCTAGTTAACGCTCTGAGGGCGATAAAACAACTGAGTGACGGTAAGAAAATACAACAGTGGGGTGAGTCATCCTCCCGATTTGACAACATGTCAACTAACGAGTGAACCCAGCTACAAAACTTTGTTGACACTGTCTAGACCAGGGGTGTTCCTGGAGAGACAGGTACTGCAGGATTTTGTTCCAACTAGGCACCACACCAGACCAACAGAGCTAATTGATCAGTTCAGTGATTGACTAAATTCAACACACCTCGTCTTCCAGGTTGGTTAAATCAAAAACAGGACCAGGGTTGCCTACCCCCGGTCGAGACTTACAGTCCTGACTTGTAGTTAATTATCCAGCAGCATCGCCAAGGGAGGGATTTCAGATCCCAGAGATGATACCAGCAATAATCACAACATATAATATGCATTTCAACTTACTGTTGGGTTCATGATGAGCACCACAATGAGCATTGTAGCAGCTACACAGAACCTTCACTCACATTATACCCTTTCCATCTCCTATTCACTCTCTGATTCTACCTGCCAATCAAACCAAGCTATTGGTTTATAAAAGGCTAATGATCACCTCTTGATTAGACGGCACTATAAGACATTTCCCCACCAGCCTACTCCCACTCTAATTGGTGGCCTGATGCAGGTGGAGCAACTAATTGGATCCATTTAATCCAGCCCCGCTCACCACCCCTTTCACACCATCACTGATCCTGCTGCTTTTGTGTCCTGATCAAAGCCCAGTCCATCTATGAATTTATGTTTCTCTGGTTCTCCCTCCTCAGTGACTCCTCTACAGAGTCATTCCCTCCCAAGAACATCCCCTTTGACCCCAACAGATGGACTAATGTCAGATGGCAAAACAAATGTTTTACAAAGAACAGTGTTCTATCTGTGAATAGGTGACGATTGGGGATGGGAGAGGAGCGTGGAGCGTTTGTAGGGCAGTTCTCCATCGACATAAGCATCTACCTCTGTCAAAAAAATCCTGGTCTCTAGAATCTACCTATCTCACAGAGTGGAAAATAACCAATCTATGACTACAACAGTCTCAGGTAGCAGTATCTTTTTCTCAGTGACCTAAAAGAGCTTGATAGATAAAATCAACACACATCCAGTTATGTCACCTGACATGAAAGAATGTGGGTCAGGAAAGAGTAGTGATATATGACTATATTTATTACCTGACACTCCCTCTCCAAGACACTCCCTCTCCCTCTCCAAGGCACTCCCTCTCCCTCTCCAAGGCACTCCCTCTCCCTCTCCAAGACATTCCCTCTCCCTCTCCAAGGCACTCCCTCTCCCTCTCCAAGACACTCCCTCTCCCTCTCCAAGGCACTCCCTCTCCCTCTCCAAGGCACTCCCTCTCCCTCTCCAAGGCACTCCCTCTCCCTCTCCAAGGCACTCATTCTCCCTCTCCAAGGCACTTCTTCTCCAGGTTCTCCTTCTCCCTCTCCAAGGCACTCCCTCTCCCTCTCCAAGGCACTCCCTCTCCCTATCCAAGGCACTCCCTCTCCCTCTCCAAGGCACTCCCTCTCCCTCTCCAAGGCACTCATTCTCCCTCTCCAAGGCACTTCTTTTCCAGGTTCTCCTTCTCCCTCTCCAAGGCACTCCCTCTCCCTCTCCAAGGCACTCCCTCTCCCTCTCCAAGGCACTCCCTCTCCCTCTCCAAGGCACTCCTTCTCCAGGTTCTCCTTCTCGTCTTTCTCTGTCTCAGAGGTGCGTAGAGCCCTGAAAGCAATTGATGTCAACAAATCCCCTGGACCTGTTGATCTAGACCCCCGCCTACTACAGTTAGCTGCAGACATCATTGCTCCTCCTTTAACATACAACTTTAACCTCACCCTAGAATGTAATGAAATCCACAAGTTGTGAAAATCAGCATTTGTCCTACCTCTTTAGAAAGGAGGTGATCCTACTCTACTGAATAAGTATCGGCCCATATCTAAATGGTCTGTTTCTGGCAAAGGTATTGGAATCCCTAGTCATTAAGCATTTTAAAGCCTGCCTCCAGGAAAACAATATTTTCAGTGGTACGCGATCAGGTTTCAGGTCTAGCCTCAGCACTGTCACAGCAACTTTGAGGGTTCTGATTGATGTTCACTGTGCCCTGGATAAGAAGCTGCATTGTGTATCTGCAATCATAGACTTGTCAAAGGCATTCGACACTGTGGACTATACTGTCTTGGTGCAGAGATTGAAGGGTATTGGGATTACTCATGTCATGGAGTGATTTGTTAACTACCTGTCAATACAACCATCTGCCTTAACACACTGTTCTAACTGTTCTAACCATCTGCCTTAACACGGTTCTTAGTTGGACACCATAGAGCTGTGCTCAGATATGCCTCAATGATCAATTTTAGGTCCCCTGTTGTTTATTATCTAGATCAACAACATTTGGAGACATATTGAGACAGCTGATGTACATTTTTATGTGGATGACACTGTTCTCTATTCAAATGGCAGCCGTTTGACTTTGGTATTTGAAAAAGCTCAGACAGCTTTTAACATCATTCAACATAATCTGTACGATTTGAGGCTTGTTGTTCCTTTGTCGCCAGAAAATAGTTGATTTGTTGTACTTTTAATCTGTGTTGGACTAAGGTGATCCTATTTATGTGTAAGCCTCAAGCTCTACACTGAAGGCTCTTGACTCTGTATATCATGCAGCCCCACATGAAAAAAATACTATAGTATACTATGGTATGAATACTATGGTATTCACTGTAGTGTTTTTGAAGACTTTATTGTAATATTTACTGTGTTATGAACATACTCTACTATTCACAGTTTACTATAGTATAAATACTGTAGTAAAAAAAACTGTAATATACTATAGCAATTACTGTAGTGTTTTGTGGACTGTAGTATACTGTAATATTTACTATAGTTTTTCAAAAAAACTTTGTGATAGAAGTGGGGGCTTTGTCCTTGAGGAAATCTATGGGACAAAATCCTCAAAGAGCAAATTTTCCATGATCTGTAGTGTTGGTTTGTTGGTTGGTCAGAGGTCTGAATAGATAGTTCATAGCTTCTCCTCTTTTCTTTAATTAAAACCTCTTAAGGATCTGCTCCTTTTTTTCAATTTTTCACCTAAAATGACATATCCAAATCTAACTGCCTGTAGCTCAGGACCTGAAGCAAGGATATGCATATTATTGATACCATTTGAAAGGAAGGTTTGTGGAAATGTGAAATTAATGTAGGAGAATATAACACAATCGATCTGGTAAACGATAATACCAAGATTTTTTTGTTGTTGTTGTTGTTTTTTTGTATTTCATTTGTACCATCATCTTTGTAATGCAAGAGAAAGGCCAAAATTAATTATTTGAGCCTAGGCGCAATTTAGACTTTAGACAGCAGTGCATGTGCAAAGTTTTAGACTGATCCAATGAACTATTGCATATATATTCAAAACGTTGTATCAAGACTGCCCAAATGTGCTTAATTGGTTTATTCATACATTTTCAAGTTCATAATTGTACACTCTACTCAAACAATAACATGATATATTTTCACTATAATAGCTACTGTAAATTGGACAGTGCAGTTAGATTAACAAGAATTTATGTTTTCTACCCATATCAGAAAATTCCTGGGAATTTTTTTTGTTTCTTACAACCTCATGCTAATCACATTAGCCTATGTTAGCTCAACCATCCCGAGGTCAGGACACCGATCCTGTAGAGGATAACCTGTAGGGAACACAATATATGGTCTATACTTGGCATGTAGTTTTCTCACTTATGGATGGCGCAAATTGGGATATGGTAAGATGAATGGGCAGGGTATGTGCAAACAATTAAATACTGTAGTATATACTATGGTAATTACTATTGTGTTTTTGCAGACTGTAGTGTTTTTGCAGACATTATTGTATAATTTAATATAGCGTTTTGTGGTCGGTTGTATAATGCAGTATTTACTATTATACTATTTATTCTACAGTTATATTTTATTTATTTTTTTCACCTTTATTTAACCAGGTCGTCCAGTTGAGAACAAGTTCCCATTTACAACTGTGACCTGGCCAAGATAAAGCAAAGCAGTGCGACAACAACAACACAGAGTTGCACATGGAATAAACAAACGTACAGTCAATAACACAATAGAGAAATCTGTATACAGTGTGTGCAAATGAAGTAAGGAGGTAAGGCAATAAATAGGCCAATAGTGGCGAAGTAATTACAATTTAGCAATTTACACTGTAGTGATATATGTGCAGATGAGGATGTGCAAGTAGAAATACTGGTGTGCAAAAGAGCAGAAAAACAAAAACAAATATCGTGATGAGGTAGGTAGTTGGTTGGATGGGCTGTTTACAGATGGGCTGTGTACAGCTGCAGTGATCGGTAAGCTGCTCTGACAGCTGACGCTTAAAGTTAGTGAGGGAGATATAAGTCCCCAACTTCAGTGATTTTTGCAATTCGTTCCAGTCATTGGCTTCAGAGAACTGAAAGGAAAGGCGGCCAAAGGAGGTGTTGGCTTTGGGGATGACCAGTCAAATATACCTGCTGGAGCGTGTGCTACAGGTGGGTGTTGCTATGGTGACCAGTGAGCTGAGATAAGGCGGAGCTTTACCTAGCAAAGACGTATAGATGACCTGGAGCCAGTGGGAAAACTCCAACATTCTATAGTAAGTATACACATGATTGAGGTATACTATATTGCGTAGTATAGTTTTCTACAGTATACTACAGTTTACTACAGAATTCTATAATAAGTACCGTAGTATTCTATAGTAAACCGTATTATTTATTCATGTGGGGCCCTTCGTTTTGTCACCAATCAGAGACGTCTAACTCACCCATGTGATCTCTACTGTGCTGTGGACATCACTAGCAACACTCAGGCTCAAACACTGGTACATTCTTATTTAGAAGGCCATTTTAGGGAAACTGCCATTTTATCTATCCTCTCTTCTAGCTCGAAATGAAAACAAGCTCAAATCTCAATGTTGTTTTATGATAACAATCCTGAAAATTAGAACCGAGCATGGAAAAAAGTCCTTTCATTACTCAGTCCCCTGGTCTTGGAATTCCCTCCAAGCCAACCTAAAGCGCCAGGATCTGGTAGTAGTAGTTTCTAATTGTCACCTGATGTCACTAGTTTGCGTTTCCTTACGTAAGGAAAAATGTTGTTTTACTTAACAAACACCACACACACATCCACTGTTTGTTTGCCGGTGTATTTGTACGGTCGCCAGCGTCTTCTGTCTGTGTTGTCCATTTTGTCTTACATCGTTTTTCTTATCCCCCATCCTCACAGGCGGCATTTTGCGTCTTGCTAGGCCGTTATTGTAAATAAGAATTTGTTCTTAATTGACTTACCTGGTTAAATAAAGGTTACATTTAAAAAATATGGCAATAGGCCTAGTTCAGTGTGTGGAAACACGGGGATGAGAAGTTTCCTTTATGTATTATTCCACCCCTGATAATTCTCACTTTCCAGAATGTTTCAAGAGGGTGTCTTCCCAACCAGAAACCTCTTTCACATTCATTCCTTCCACATCACATCCATTCAAGCACCTAAGCACAAAAGACCATCCACAGCCTCAGTGTTCAAATGAAATGGTGCGACTAGTTGAAGTTCTTTCTCCATTAATGCTCCACCTGGGACCTGGAGGGAAGCAGAGAGAAGCCTATTGTCTGTCATTAGGGAGCTGTGGTGTTGTGTGATGGCTGACTGACAGGGACAGACCTCTCAGGAAGCCTGATGATGATGAGTCTTATTAAGAGCAGAGGAGCCCCTGATAGTTCATTGAGTGGTGGGTTGGTGAGACCAGTGTGAGTCTGAGAATAGAGATCTATCAGCCCAGATGGACCCTGCAGCCTGCTCCAATCAGCTCACAAAAGTGATATAATTACCAGGGCGGGAGGGGAGAGGGCCGCCACCTTTTGAGTTCTCCCGGTCCCCCCTTTCCCACCCACCCATTCTACCACACTCCAAGCTTACTGATTGTGCCACTCCTCCTGGCCCAGCCGTTATTCCCCCCTCCAACAACAGGCCAATTTGTCCCCGCGGCCCAGTACCCCACACCCACCTGCTGCGTTATTTAGCCCCTCTCCTGCACTTCAATGGCAGGTATTGATTAGAGACCGACCACCCCCCTTTCACGTTCCCCGAAAATCTGCCCCCCCCTCTTCCCAGCAACCTTTAATCTGATTACAGGCTTTCTGCAGCCTTTCACATGGTGCTGGCCCCAGGGGGACAATGGTGGGTAGAGTGGTTTCACACACACTCCCAGGGTCATGAGATCCAGGAGAGGAGCTCCCTCCACTCTCCTCCAGCACCCCGGGACTATAGGAGGGTCTGCCCACCTGCCTGTCCTCCTGCACTCTTCAAACACAAGATTAACAGGGACATCTCTGTTACAGTCCCACTGCCTCCTCCTCCTCCTCCTGCATCCCGCCTCCATCCCCCTCTGTCGGCCCCCCAAACTCCCACAGCCTTGTTTGATTAGCCAGAAGAAGATATTTGAAGCCATTTCCCTCTCACTTTCTCCCCCTCAGTCTCATTCTTTACCTCTTCTGTCTAGCATTCTCTCTCCCTCCGTTTGAAGCTCCAATCCCTCCTCCCTCCTCCTCATGGGAAAGCTATGTGAATCAGGGAAATTGCTGCTCCACCCTCCCTGCTCTCCCCTGCTGTCTATCTAATTTATCCCATGTAATCCCCTAAACCTGGGCTGGAGTTGCTGCACACTGCCTTAGTGTCAGGGTTCCCCTGGTTGACTTTCCTCCCATCAGGATTAGAAGTGAGGAATTCCTCATGAAGTCACTTCAGGACTCAGGGGCCAAACCTAGGGACATGCGCTCACTGAACTTACTCCAGAGTAGATTCATTATGAGGAAGCTGTCCAATTCTCTCCAAATGCAGGTATATACAGTATATTTTGCCACTCATTCCTGTAGAAGACCATTTCCATTGTGAATAAATGGTCCCTGGTAAAATATTCAGCAAACTATTGTGGTCACACTGATAGTTAAGATAAGTAACCTCATAATTAAGCTTAAATATATGAATCATAATTTATTGTGTCCTCTTCACTCATAAAACCAGCTGGTTTGTCAGGCAGGCACAAAGCTAGTGTCCACACTGAGTGTTTAGAGTTGATTAAACGCCATGGCGATGGATCAGGAAATGACCCTATTGACTGGTCTGTCCAGTGATCCGGGATATCTGTTAGGCCTCATTACCATGAGAATCCTGGGATTGGAAAGGTTGCCCTTGAGGGTGACCAGTCTGGTATGACGAAAATGGACAGGCCACAGACCTCTATCAGGCCAGCTCATCCCCTCTCCTTAACCCACCACACCCACATATATGCTCAGCGAACAATGATATGGTTTGCTTTCTGTCTGTGTTTATGGTGCTACTAATAACCCCCCCTTTCACATGAGAGTGAAAGTAAGAGTTATTCAGGGGTACTTGGTACAATGATGGTGATAATCATGTCTGTCAGACCTATAATGAACATACCATAGAGAGTCTCAGAAGACACATCAGTGGTGTATTTAACCTTTATTTTGACAGGGAGTCAATGCTGAGACCAAGGTCTCTTTTCCAGATGTGCCCTGTTTAGCACAACAATACACATCAAAATACAATATACACATGAAACTACACATCCATATACACATTCAAATACACAACAATACATTCAAATAATACCTGTTCACAGAAAACACAGAGTGAGAGATGAGGGGAGGGACTTGGCTGAGAGTAACAGATGGTAGGGCCAACACCAGGCCTCTGACAGTTAGTCAGAGGGGTGCTCTTCACTTCACAGAGTGTGACAGAGATTGATCTAACCTTTAACCTCTAACATGTTGCCGTATAATGCTAAACAAGTGTCTCTGGTTATGTAATACAGCCCCTTGGGCCTCTGGATTGACCTCTCTAAGCCCTCCAACTCCCAACTTTGACCGGAGGAAGTGGCCAGGCTAGGTCACAATGACATTGGGGTGTGCCTCGTGAGTCAGGACAGAGAACCCTGCTACGGACCTCTCAGACTGGCTGTGGCTCAAGGCACAAGAGCAGGTTCTTTTTTTTTACTAACTCAGATTTTAACACAGGGTGAGGTCAAAGGTGCTGGTCTAAGATCTCACTTAGTGTAGACAGGACAGAGCACCCTACATACATTGCAAAAGCTTTATGATAACTGTAGGGGCAATAGCATCACACAATAAAGGTCCAAAGCTGATTCCTGGTAGGTATGTTCAGAGTAATTGGACTAGAAAATAGTGATTTACAGCACTTCTATGAGGAAAACAGTTGAGCGCAACACACTTTTCAAACACACCTTTAAGTTACCACTAAAGCACTAGCCTAAAACCCCTTTCAAACTCTCCTTAGTTGTAATCTGTCCCAAAGCATCTTGTTACACCTACAGTCAATAACATTTACACAATTAATATATTCAAAACAATTCAGATAATATTAATGAACTGAAATAGAAGACTTACCATGACTTTCAAACAATCAACAAACAATTCATCATCCTCAAACAGACATGGTCACATGGTGCAGGCCCCATAGTACTAGTCTCTCCAAAATGGGGTACTTTTCACGGCACTTCCATAGAAAGTGATTTTTGTAGCAGGTTAGTTTTTGCTAGCTCTGACCCAAATACTTTTTCTTAACCTTAACCTCAGTCTCCTAACGTGCTACGTTCATTTTCCTAATCTGCTGCGAAAAAGTAATTTTGCGTGCAGTGAAAAGCGGTTCCCCTCTCCGAAATTGCTGACTGCAGTTGCCTTTTAAAAGGATAGCAGGTCATTGATTTTAGCCCTTCATTACCTCACCATAGTGGTGGACATTCAAAAGGCCCCACCTGTTACAGTACATGTTGATCATGCTGGTCTGTATGTACATCTTGTGTACAGTATCTTCTCATTCACACTGAGCATGACATCAGATATACACATACTGACATTCTTTTTGCATGACTGTGGAACTATCAAGGAGAAGAGGCAAACAGTATATCTAACCTCACATTTTATTTATTAAGTTATATGAGTAGCAACATTTAAATAAACATGATTTTAACAGTACAGTAAAAACGTAATTAAGAGGTGGAAGACATAGAGGGCATCTCAGAAGGCAGGGGATACATTGAATCATTAGAGATAGCGATGAAAATGTGTTGGCATGTACATAGCTTTAAAAGCTGTTTAAATACATCATGTCACCAAAAACGTTCAAGTAAAGTTTAAATGTACTTCTACACCTCAACACTAACTATTTGGTTAAATACTTTAAATCTTTATCCCAAACAAAGAAAACGATCATATTGGGGACTCAAAGGGTACTCCTGCATTGTGAAAATAGAGCAAAACCATTTTTTCCCCCAGAGCACTAGAGACAAAATATTCACTTTGAACTAAAAGTAAACTACTGTCCTCTTTACATATGCACCAGCTAAATTAAAATACAATTTTCTCTGAAAAGAAAATGTACAACATACAAGGCCACAGAATGAGGATTGGTCAAAGTAATTTCCTGAAAAATCCTTTCCTCATCCTTATTCAATTCAGTGGTTTTGATCAAAGATTTCACAGTGTGTGATATATATATATATATATTACACAGTATACCAATGCTCAGGAAAAGCTCTATTGGCCATTTTGTGTGGTAGGTTATAGTTAGACACACATCATGTGGATTAAGTGCAGATCTTAGAGGTCCTTGCAATAGATCAGCATTCTACCAGAATTCAGGACACAGTGTTCCGTGCCAGTGGATATACATATAGGAAGTGTATGTGATCTAATGGAGTGGGTGGTGGCTGGTGGGGGGAGGGGTGAAGGCACGTACAGTATCTAATGGCTTCAAATTTAGGTAATGACCTTAACATACGATGCAAGAAAGCATGTTTTAATGTGCCTTGTATAGGTGCCTTCATTTAGGGGGAGTGCGGCTGTCTGTTGGATTTCCGTGGTAATTCCATGGTCCAGCAGGACACGTTTGGGTGGTGGTGTCCTCACACCTCTGTATTTAGCTTTCACAGTGTTCCACAGAGAAGTTGGACTCAGATCTGTTAGGAGCAAACCATGACAGAAAGTGAAACACACATTTTTTCCTACACTGTTCTATCCTGTGGAATGATTAGTCATTACAATCAACAGAGAACATAATGGTTTGAAAAAAGATTGGATTATCTATAAACAAGTACTGTATTCAAAACTAATCCTTGATTATAACTTCAACAAATCACAAACTAGTTTTGTGATATGGTCAAACAGAGCATGCTGAATGGACTTACAGGTCTTGCTGCTTGTGGATAATGTGGTTGTTGTACTCCAGAATGGGAGGGATGCTCTCCTGATGCTCCTCCTCTTCATCAGGGAGCTGTGAAGAAATCATAGGTGATTTAAGTTTTTTTTTCATACTTGTGTCTTCAGTGTGGTCAATGTCATGCAATAGTTTTATTGACTACTATAGTTCTTCTTCTTTTTCTCCATTTAGTCATAAAAATGCAGATGTAGATCTCAAAGGTGGTCTGTAGTTCATCACGTGAGACTAAATAAAAGACAATGGCACCACCCAGTGGTTGTATTGTGAACAGCAGGTGATGAGTGGCTGGTTCCCTTACCTCCCAGTACACCTCATCATCGAAACAGTTCTCATCAGCAGGATCTCCCCAGATGGGTAACTTCAGGATGGAACCTGTGAACAGATGAGATAGTGTCAACTTCAGTTACTCTCCTTCAGGCACGTCACCCCCTATACGACCCATGTCACCTCTAGGTCACCCTATAAAATGCCCATGGCCGGCCAAACTCACCGACTATAGCTCCGCCTACAACCCCAAAGACGATCGACACAAATATGCCAGCGGCCTGGTATCCACCCTGAGTTAACACGGTTCTGTCCTTAAAGTCTCCAGTGAAGTCAAACGTGTTGATCAACCTGGACGGAAAATAACAATGTACAGAATCAGATTGTGTCCCATATTTAGGCTTTATGTTGAGTCTTCTAATGACTCGGTATATTTCCAACTAACTGTCAGATTACAGGCTAAACTGTGACTGTGACATAATTTGTTTGGTGTAAAATGACATTAATCGTTTAAGATATGACCTGTGACATACAGTAACTGTGTATGATTGGTTGATGAGAGGTTGTGGGGGAATATGTGTTCTGATTGTCTGGTAACAAGGATGCATGTTCAGGTTCATGTGGTTTGGCTGTGTAGCCTTAGGCCCTCGGGTCTCCTGACTCACCCCTGCTTTCCGTAGACTGACTCGCTGGCAGCTGCAGCAGTGATGGCTCCAACTATCCCGCCAATCACCCCAGGCATGGCGTGCAGGTTGTGTATTCCACACGTGTCCTGAATCTTCAGTGTCTTCTCCAAGAAGGGCTGGGAGGAGACGGGGAAAGGTTTAACAACATACCCGCAACACACCCAAATAGTGTATTACCGTTAATGGCAAAGGAATCTGCCCAATAAAGATTAGGCAGCCATTTAGAGTGCTATACCTTTTTTTGTGTGGCTCAACATCATTCATAAGAAGAAAATAAGAGTTGTAAGAGTTGTCATGACTTTCTTTGGACAGAACCTACTAAGCCTACAAAACAAGCTGTGAGTGACCAGGGGTGAGACTCACAGAAATGAAGATGTAGCCCATGGTAGAGATGATGCCGCATAAGAAGCCCACGATCAGAGCGCCGTAGGGAGAGATCATAAACTCAGCCGCTGTCCCCAAGGCAACACCCCCCGCCAGGGTGGAATTCTGGATATGCACCTGTTAAGCAAGAGAGAGCACCAGTCATGACACTCGAAAACTTGTCAGTCAACAAGATGAGCGCAGAGGAAGATTGTGCAGACTGAGAGGTTGTCAGTTAGTGTCACAAATACACAGTTACAGAGAATGTACGTCCAAACGCACACACACACACACGCACGCACACACACACACACACACACACACACACACACACACACACACACACACACACACACACACACACACACACACACACACACACACACACACACACACACACACACACGCACGCACACGCACATGCACACACACACACATACGGTTCCTTGCCATGTCGAGCTTGCCAGTCTTCTGGGAGAGGCTGGAGATGGCCACTGTGGTGAGGACAGTGGAGGCCAGGCACAGGTAGGTGTTGATGACTGCCCTGTGCTGACCGTCTCCATGGTCAGTAATGGCCGAGTTGAAACTGGGCCAGAACATCCACAGGAACAGTGTGCCTGAGGATAGCGAAGGGACAACATAGTTAAAACACACCGATCATCACACACACTTCAGAACAGGAACAGTGCCATGGCAGAACACTTCTACAAACTAAAGATAGGTCACCATCACCAGAGGGAGTGAAACCCACACAGAGCAAATCAGAACCATTCATATGTTTATGCAATGGACAACTAACTCACCGATCATGGCGAAGATATCGGAGTGGTACACAGAGCCCTGCATACGCTTGCTCTGGTGTAAATTAGGTCGGTAAAGGACCCAGGAGATGGTCAGACCATAATAACCTCCAAAGGTGTGAATAACCATGGAGCCACCGGCATCCCTAGCCTGTGGGGACAGAAACAGTCATTTGTTACCAGGTGTACCAAACCATGTGATTACGTGGCTGCAGGCCATTGAGGTTAGATAAATAAGTTACTATATCAGGGTTACAGGGTGAATTAAATGAATCCAACCATGGCTAATACAGTGTGTTTAATTTAATAGTTGTACGCCCAGAGAGTGCTTGATGGGACTCACATGAAGTAAGTTCAGAATGATGTACTCTTCCACAGCGAACAGAGTGACACCAAACAGGGTCATAACCAACAGCTGGACCGGGCTGACTTTGCCCAGCACTGCCCCGTAGGCTATGAGACAGCCCGCCACACAGAAGTCAGCATTGATCAGACTGCAGATAGAAGACACAGGTGGGTGGGGTGGAGACAGATTATTACTGGAGAGTCATGTGAGAGAGTCAGTCATGTATACAGTTGTAAAACCTGAATGACTAGATCAGTAAGTAATCCTCCTTCATGTAATCCTCCTTCAGGTCTTTCTCTCAGCTATGAGAGGAATGTTAGTCTGCCCTTCAAGATGAATACCACGGGAGATAAGTCTCAAGGATAATGATATTTGTGATGAAGTCAACCTAAATGGTTACAACCTCCCCGCCTCTTGTTATTGAGATTGTCAGAACAAGAACCCATCCATCAGATGAACCCAGGGATAGGCAATTTGATGGGGGTGACCCCCCTCGTGACAGTGAAGAGAAAACATTTACATTTCAAAGTTCATTTCCTGCAATACAGCACATTTTGGCATGGGACATAAAGAAAATGTTGCTGTTCTAAAGCAAGTTTGCTGCAATTCTACACAATTTGCCATGGGGTGGAGGCAAATATTTGCATCAATGGGCCCCACACTGGTCGATAATACGATCATGCTTAGATAGCTGGCCACTAGACTAACACGCCAATCTAATAACAAATGTAGCTGACATGGGCTAATTGAGTGACTTCTGATGCACAACCACATTTTGAAATTGCACTTAGTTTATTCTATTATTCTAACTCTCAATAGTAAGTTGAGATCCCGACTGAGTCCCCCCCCAGTTGAAATAATAATAATAATATGATGCCCGTGGACCGCCAGTTTCCCGTACCTGTTTTAACCCATCACCACTTAACCCATGGTGACAGCTTGCTTAACCCTAAGAGAGTCTATGGTACAGTCTATTGCTCCAATAGGGGCAGGGTAGGAGGGGCAGGGTAGGGGAGGCAGGGTAGCCTAGTGGTTAGAGCGTTGGACTAGTAACCAAAACGTTGCAAGATCAAATCCCCGAGCTGACAAGGTACAAATCTGTCATTCTGCTCCTGAACAAGGCCGTCATTAATAATACTGACTTGCCTAGTTAAATAAAGGTAAAATAAAAAATAACCATTCTGCCATTGTTTCAGTATGAGTAGCAAGTCACTGATTAAGCCTCCCCTCTGATGAGGTGTGCACACCTCATCAGTGCATACCTTTCAACACCGATGAAGATCTTTCCTGTCTGGGGATCGAGAGAGTGGAACCAGCCTTGCATGAGCAGAGCCCACTGCAGGCCGAAGGAGGCAATGAGGAAGTTGAAGCCGACTGCGCCGAAGCTGTACCTCTTCAAGAAAGTCATGAGGAACCCGAAACCCACAAAGATCATCACATGGACATCCTGGAAGCCTGGAAAGAGGAGGGTTAGAAGGAGAATGAGAGAGAGAATTATTCAAAGTGTGAAATAAATCCTAATAGTTAATGCAACATGTTATTGCATCCAATGCAAGGGGCTCTTAGTAGTTGCATAGTTTTTTATAAAAAATCAGTCCTGATGTACCATTTGGTCAAAGTTTTATAGCTGTTAACTCGACATGTTCAACTGGATATGTCATCATCAGATTAGCACGTTTATGATACACACCCCATCAGTTTACACGCCAGAGCTACAGGTAGGATATAATCCCTGACAAATCAAAACACATCTTATTACAAGAGGAAACATCACAAGTAAACTTAACTTGTCACTAATTCAGCCTGGCTATCAGCAAAGATGCACCATCAGAAGCTGTCATAAACCAAGCTTGAATCAGACAAATTGGAAATAACCACTGACCTACATTTGGTAAAGAGGGTAGGTAGTTTTAACCCACGTTAGAGAGGCAAATTTGGACTGCCACTGCATTTGTCCACTAATGAATAGATGCTTTCAAAATAACTCAGACTGAGATCGTTGTCCAGGGGATTTCACAGGGGAAATTGTCAAACATCCTAGAGATCAAAGGTTGTCATCTGATCAAACAGCAAGCATGCTTCTTATTAATAACCTGATTCTTTATCATTTCAATGAAGATGAAACCATGAATCATACATTTACTGTATATTGTCAACCTAAACGATGCACCAGGCAGTCCAGTGATTATGAATGTACTTACTGGGGTATCTGAAGTAGAAGTCATTCTCTATGTCGCTGGTGATGTTGTCATGGGCCTTGGTCTCTACCCAGTGTGTGTCCGACTCCTCGTCGTAGCGGATGAAGACTCCGAAGAGGATAATCATGGCAATCTGCCAGACGAAGCAGACTACCGGCAGTGTAAGACGGATGTTGGTGTTCTTTTGCCGAGAGAAGTAGTCTTTGCATCCCTGGATGCAATTCCCCATGGTGGAGGCTGAGTAAGTACTGAGACAGTGATGCTCTTTGACCTGCCCTGAGTGTGGCTGTGACCCTGAAACTACAGGCTGTATCAGCACAGGTATATATGGACCAAAGAGAGGTGTGTCCTCAGTGTGAGCCAGCTGTTGCCCTACCCAGCGCCAAACCCTCCCTCCCTCTTCCTGCCCTCTGGCACCTTGATAGATGACATCTGGCACGAGGCGGCAGAGAGTCCCGTGCATTTGATTGTTTGTCCCAAACAACATGTTGCATAAGAGGGGTTAGCGGAAAACCTGAAAAAAATTAATTTGGTTGCCATTTTTTGTTGTTAGAGGAGATCTCCTTTGTTGTTACTGGGCAACAAGCAACCTGGTCTCAGAGAAAGAAGTATAATACTATACATCCTCCAAGATGTATGATAAGTTAAGTCATCCAATTTGTATGCTATTGTACTGTACAACCGGGTAAGACATATGATTGTACAAGGTACCAGTCAAAAGTTTGGACACACCTACTCATTCCAGGGTTTTTCTTTATTTTTACTATTTTCTGCATTGTAGTATAATAGTGAAGACATCAAAACTATGAAATAACACATATGGTCTAGTAACCAAAAAAGTGTTAAACAAATCCAAATATATTTTATATTTGAGATTCTTCAAAGTAGCCACCATTTGCCTTGATGACAGCTTGCATACTCAACTGCTTTGTTAAAATGTAATTTGTGGAGTTTTTCGTTTTCGAACAAATCAGTTGTGTTGTGACAAGGTAGGGGTGGTAGAAGACCAAGTCTATATTATGGTGTTAGGTTCTCAAAGAACCGAGTAAAACACACGGACGACTAGTAAAGCTTAAACCAAGTTTATTCACACATTGGGTCATACAGCTGCATAAGACAAAAACATATGTCCACCAGTGGTAGTATATATACCCCAATTTGGGAGGAGTCTCTTCCTTCCCTCTAAATAGTAGAAAATAGTCAAACTAAAGAAAACCCCTGAAATGAGTAGATGTGTGCAAAACGTTTGACTAGTACAGTACTTCCTATAATTTTTATTTCACCTTTATTAACTAGGTAGGCCAGTTGAGAACAAGTTCTCATTTACAACTGCGACCTGGCCAAGATAAAGCAAAGCAGTGCGACAAAAACATCAACACATAGTTAGTTACACATGGGATAAACAAACGTACAGTCAAAAACACAATAGAAAAATCTATGTACAGTTTGTGCAAATGTAGTAAGGTTAGGGAGGTGTGGCAATAAATTGGCCATAGTGGCAAAATAATGACAATTTAGCATTAACACTGGAGTGATAGACGTGCAGATGATGATGTGCAAGTAGACATAATGGGGTGCAAAAGAGCAAAAAAAACTAAAACAATATGGGGATGAGGTAGTTGGGTCGGGTGTGTACAGGTACGGTGATCGGTAAGCTGCTCTGACTGCTGATGCTTAAAGTTAGTGAGGGAGACATGTCTCCAGCTTCAGTAATTTTTGCAATTCGTTCCAGTCATTGGCAGCAGAGAACTGGAAGGAAAGGCGGCCAAAGGGGGTGTTGGCTTTGGGGATGACCAGTGAAATATACCTGCTGTCCCAAAACTTTTTGGAATTAGTGCCACAGGATGCAAATTTCTGTTTGAAAAAGCTAGCTTTAGCTTTCCTAACTGACTGTGTATATTGGTTCCTGACTTCCCTGAAAAGTTGCATATCGCAGGGGCTATTCAATGCTAATGCAGTACGCCACAGGATGTTTTTGTGCTGGTCAAGGGCAGTCAAGTCTGGAGTGAACCAAGGTTTATATCTGTTCTTAGTTTTACATTTTTGAATGGGGCATGCTTGAGGAAAGCACTTTTAAAGAACAACCAGGCATCCTCGACTGACGGGATGAGGTTAATATCCTTCCAGGATACCCGGGACAGGTCGGTTAGAAAGTCCTGTTCGCTGAAGTGTTTTAGGGAACATTTGACAGTGATGAGGGGTGGTCGTTTGACTGCGGGCCCATTACGGACATAGGCAATGAGGCAGTGATCGCTGAGATCCTGGTTGAAGACAGCAGAGGTGTATTTAGAGGGCAGGTTGGTCAGGATGATATCTATGAGGGTCCCCATGTTTACGGATTTAGGGTTGTACCTGGTATGTTCCTTGATAATTTGTGTGAGATTGAGGGCATCTAGCTTAGATTGTAGGATGGCCGGGGTGCTAAACATATCCCAGTTTAGGTCACGTAACAGTACAAACTCTGAAGATAGATGGGGGGCAATCAATTCACATATAGTGTCCGGGGTCTATAACAAACGGCAACAGTGAGAGACTTATTTCTGGAAAGGTGGATTTTTAAAAGTAGAAGCTCGAACTGTTTGGGCACAGACCTGAATAGTATGACAGAACTCTGCAGGCTATCTCTGCAGTAGATTGCAACTCCACCCCCTTTGGCGGTTCTAGCTTGATGGAAAACGCTGTAGTTGGGGAAGGAAATTTCAGAATTTTTGGTGGCCTTCCTAAGCCAGGATTCAGACACGGCTAGGACATCAGGGTTGGCGGAGTGTACTAAAGCAGTGAGTAAAACAAACTTAGGGAGGAGGCTTCTGATGTTAACATGCATGAAACCAAGGCTTTTACTGTTACAGAAGTCAACTAAATCTAAGCCTGGGGAATAGGTGTGATGCTGGGGGCCACAGGGCCTGGGTTAACCTCTACATCACCAGAGGAACAGAAGAGGAGTAGGATAAGGGTACTGCTAAAGGCTATAAGAACTGGCCGTCTAGTGTGTTGGGAACAGAGAATAAAAGGGGCAGATTTCTGGGCGTGGTAGAATAGATTCAGGGCTTAATGTACAGACAAGGGTATGGTAGGATGTGAGTACAGTGGGGGAAACCTAGGCATTGGGTGACAATGAGAGGGCTTGCATCTCTGGAGACACCAGCTAAGCCAGGTGAGGTCTCCCCATGTGTGGGGTGTGTGACAAAAGAGCTATTTAAGGCACGTTGAGCTAGGGGCTACAGTGAAATAAATGGCTAGCAGATGGGTCTTCCGTGACATCGCAACGGAAAAGCCTGTTGAAACCACAATAAATGTTGTTTATGAAAAATAGACTTTACAGGAGTTTAGATGGTACGTGAGACTCATTTAAGATATTCTTCAAAGAGGTAGGGTTTCAGAGGTTTTTGGAAGAGGGGCAAGGAACCCTGTCCTGACAGTAGGGGGAAGCTTGTTCCACAATTGGGGTGCCAGGACAGAGAAGAGCTTTGACTAGGCTGTGCGGGAGCAGCCCTCCCTTAGTGGTGGGCTAAGAGACCAGGGGTGGCTCAACGGAGTGCTTGGCTGCTTTGAGTTAACATGAACTGTATTTGCATCTTGGGGGGGATATTGCCCTATCCGCTGTCTGTTATGTATGAATTAACATGTATTTAAATATTTATGTTTGGACAAACAAATTATCATTTTTGTTTAACATGTGAGGACCTATTTGACAATGTCTGTCTTCCTTAATCCATTTGAGCAGACATAATTCATGTAGCCTAATAATATTGAGATGAGTACCAAGGCTATGCAAATTACAGTACCACATCTTCTACGCATAACTTGCTGTTTAGTTGGTGCATTATTGGTATAATTTAAGGTCAGTGCAATATAAAATATACTAATTTACAGCCTACATAGCGGCTTGGTTGTCCTGTTGATGGTGATGTTTGGGTTGATAGTGTACTACTTGGTGCCCTGACTTCTGTTGATGGTGATGTTTGGGTTGATAGTGTACTACTTGGTGCCCTGACTTCTGTTGATACTGATGTTTGAGTTGATAGTGTACTACTTGGTGCCCTGACTTCTGTTGATGCTGATGTTTGAGTTGATAGTGTACTACTTGGTGCCCTGACTTCTGTTGATGGTGATGTTTGGGTTGATAGTGTACTACTTGGTGCCCTGACTTCTGTTGATGCTGATGTTTGAGTTGATAGTGTACTACTTGGTGCCCTGACTTCTGTTGATGGTGATGTTTGGGTTGATAGTGTACTACTTGGTGCCCTGACTTCTGTTGATGGTGATGTTTGAGTTGATAGTGTACTACTTGGTGCCCTGACTTCTGTTGATGCTGATGTTTGAGTTGATAGTGTACTTACTACTTGGTGCCCTGACTTCTGTTGATAGTGATGTTTGAGTTGATAGTGTACTACTTGGTGCCCTGACTTCTGTTGATGCTGATGTTTGAGTTGATAGTGTACTACTTGGTGCCCTGACTTCTGTTGATGGTGATGTTTGAGTTGATAGTGTACTACTTGGTGCCCTGACTTCTGTTGATGCTTGAGTTGATAGTGTACTTACTACTTGGTGCCCTGACTTCTGTTGATAGTGATGTTTGAGTTGATAGTGTACTACTTGGTGCCCTGACTTCTGTTGATGCTGATGTTTGAGTTGATAGTGTACTTACTACTTGGTGCCCTGACTTCTGTTGATAGTGATGTTTGAGTTGATAGTGTACTACTTGGTGCCCTGACTTCTGTTGATAGTGATGTTTGAGTTGATAGTGTACTACTTGGTGCCCTGACTTCTGTTGATGGTGATGTTTTTTAAATGTATTTTATTTCACCTTTATTTAACCAGGTAGGCAAGTTGAGAACAAGTTCTCATTTACAATTGCGACCTGGCCAAGATAAAGCAAAGCAGTTCGACACATACAACGACACAGAGTTACACATAGAGTAAAACAAACATACAGTCAATAATACAGTATAAACAAGTCTATATACGATGTGAGCAAATGAGGTGAAATAAGGGAGGTAAAGGCAAAAAAAGGCCATTGTGGCAAAGTAAATACAATATAGCAAGTAAAACACTGGAATGGTAGATTTGCAGTGGAAGAATGTGCAAAGTAAAACTATAAATAAGTTTGAGTTGATAGTGTACTACTTGGTGCCCTGACTTCTGTTGATGGTGATGTTTGGGTTGATAGTGTACTACTTGGTGCCCTGACTTCTGTTGATGCTGATGTGTGGATTGATCTTAAATGAACACTGCAGGCAACAGGGGGATTTCTGGCAGACAACACAGGCCTGCAGGATAACATACCAAATGTTTTGTTTATGTCTATATCAATTTAAATAGACACACATAGAGCCATATCTGTCCAGTCATCTGCCCAAAGTGGTAATGAGGTGTATCTGAGGCTATAAGGGCATCCGGTAACTCCATGTGCCACGCTCCCTTCACTGAACAGCAGGCCTGTATCAGACAGGGTTATATGTTCATAGCCAGAGCACTAAGAGGTATGTATAATGTGGGATAACATAAGCTTACTACTAAATATGTATTCTGAACAAAGCATATTGAATGAAATGGCTTTTCAATTAAATGGAATCTGGAATCTTAACGTTTTGTTCAGGATAGGGAGAGAATAGAGGAGTGTGAGAATTAGAAATTCAAGTAATCTAATCCTGAAACAAATGTTCAGTAAAGAAAATGACTCTCACCTGGACCTTGATATGGATCAATGTTGATTTGTTTACATTGGAGACTCCCTGTTGTGGTTTTCAGTAGAGCCCCAACTTTAGCTGTGATTTTGAGTTATAATTTGCCTTGACTGAGCCCCTACCAAACTCTACTTTCATTGATCAGTCATTGAAAAGACATACAAAATGAATTTCAACATCTTCTAAAGGTACCGGTTGCTAACCACATAGGCCAACTACTATATATATGATGAAATACAGTATTATTGACTATTCCTCTTCTGAAACAACCCTTAGTGAACTCAGTATGCTGTATCAATAAGGGCCTGAGCACCTGTACTAGAAGAGAACATCCTCCTAAATGCATGTGTTTTCTAGGTATGAAGGCGACACGTGCACATGGGGCCTGATGAGAACACACGTGACAGACGCAAACACAGCATGATGTCGGTTGCTGTCTTAGTTGGTGTCTTGCTGACGACTCTTATCTTAACTATGATGAAGGCCCTGGAGAGTTTCTTTTGCTATTCTAACATCTACTGTAGTTTTTGAGAGTTGATAATCAGAGGGAATTTATGGACAAACTCGTGGTATTGGTACTGTACAAGATCTTAGTGACATAAGCATAAAAAAACTGTTAGGTAAAACCTAAATTGATGTTGTACTGTATGTAATCAACATGAAATACAATGATAAGAATGCTGTAATGATTGTAATTTGTGCTGTAATAGCTATTTTGCATTTTAGATTAGGTGTCTCTTTACAATGTTATCTCCAGTGTTCAACTATGGTAGCCTGGTTCCATCTCTGTTCGTGCTCTTGCCAACAAAAAAATAAATAAATGTAACCTATATTTAACTAGGCAAGTCAGTTAAGGACAAATTATTATTTACAATGATAGCCTACCAGAGAACAGTGAGTTAACTGCCTTGTTCAGGGACAGAACAACAGATTTTTACCTTATCAGTTCAGGGATTCGACCCAGCAACCTTTGAATTACCTACGCAACCACTAGGCTACCTGCCGCCCCTTAATTGCTGTCATTGTCAAGCCAACCATGACATTGGCATGACAATAAGTGATAGTGTAACTCAACTGGCATTGAGGCTTCAACTACGGGATAAAACTTCAACAAAATATGTTGTATGAGTAGGCCTAACTTGTCTGTAAAAAAATAAGAAATTGAATGAGGACAAAAGTGCCTTGCATATCTAATAGGTTGTCTAATAAAGAGTTCTCTGATGGTTCGGAATAATACAACAACCTTATTCAAAAAGTCATGTATGACTGGGTCTCACCTCCTCATTGTTATGAGCCTGAACAACCTTCGAATAACTAACCATTAGGGACAAAACTAATCAGTGAAAGAATGTGACCGAGGGATATGGAGGCACTCAGATCGTTATCTTCAAAGCTACATTCCTACAACGCTCTCTATCACATGGTGTGGTGTCCTCAACTGTCATTGTCGCAGCGCTGATACATTCCACTAGTGATGTAGCATAAGATATCATGGAGAGCTGCCAATCAATTGGCAGGTGAGTCACAGAACAGCTTACCACAGATACTTCAGGCAATTTCTGAGTTTTGCTTTCTTACCCCTCTCTGCCTAAAACAGTGAATGTGGTTTGCCTGCCAGTGCTGCAATACAATAACACTATTAACCATCTCTGACACCACTGAGGGTTGTAAAACCACTTGAGCTTTGAGGATAAGAGAAGATGTACAATGTAAAGCAACAGGGCCCTCTCTCCTTAAACTTAGCTGTGATTGCCTTGGTGCCAGTCTGTTTTTTTCTCTCTTGCCAACTACTTATTGAATTATCATGTCTTTGACAAGGAGTTGGAATGATAGCACCAATCTGGGACCAGGATATGGCTGTGAAGGAGAGAGACAGTGAATATGAATGACACAACATCGAAGATGGGAAGGGAAAGGGGATACCTAGTCAGTTGTACAACTGAATGCATTCAACCGAAATGTATCTTCCGCATTTAACCCAACCCCTCTGAATCAGAGAGGTGCGGGGGGCTGCCTTAATTGACATCGACATCATCGGCATCCGGGAAGCAGATGTTGTTGGAGGTTAACTACCTTGCTCAAGGGTAGAACGGCAGATTTTTCCACCTTGCAGGCTTAAAGAAAAATAAACTATGCGTTTTGCATCATGATGATGTGGCAAATGACACTTTGTCGAATATCTTGAAAACTTGAATGCTAATATGCAAAACATTTGGGGATTGTATCAACAGTAGACTAATGAACAGTTTTGGAGTGGGTTTTTCCTTTAAGTCAGGGATTTACAACTCAAGAAGATTTATAATCCACCCATTCTGCATAATAGCATTGCTATACCACAGTAATAGAAACCAAGCCAAAGAAAACAGGAACAACAGTAAAAGTTCCATTAAGGCCCAAGCCCAGTGATTGTTTACCTTTGTCTCAGAACGCTCCTTGTACGATCTCTACTGTGAAAACGAATCAAATGTGATTTATGTGATACATTTCCACTTTGCTCCTTTGTTTGTGTACCTTGGTTGATGCTTATGGAGTTAGCAACTGTAAATGTTTTTCCTCAGACTGTTACAGAGACATACAGTATGCATTCATGAGATAGGTGATAGCGTAGAGGAATGAGAGACAGACAACTCTCTCTGGGTGACACCGACCCACGCTCACTCATAGTAGAGAGCAGAGATCACTGATCTACAACAGAGATACACTTCATCATACCTCACTGACGTGAAACCCTTCACAATGGCTAATCATGTGATAACTCACTTTTAAGATGTCACAGACTGATGCAAAACGCCTGCCAGTGTCGTGTCATAAGGTTTCCTGCATCGTGATGTGTGGACAAAAAAAACCCAGGTAACGCTGAGGGATGGGGAGATAGGCTTCTGAGAAGTTTGGAGATTATTGGCGTTTTTGCACATAGAAGAAGCACGGTTTTATGAATTGGAATGTTTATGCAGCAGTATTTTGTGTTATTTTGACCCCTACCCTGGTCATCCTGTGACATTCAGGCCCTGAAGTCATTGTAGCTATAAATCAGGCCCTGGCTCAATTAAATGTTAAAGTACCAATACAGCTAATGTTTAAAAATGGACTATTCCCAACACTTTGCTGTACTAGCTGCTTTTGAAATTGCTGTACTAGCTTTGAAAATCTTTATTAGCAATGAAATGTCATCTGTACTAGATGTACTAGCTCTGTAACTGCAACTGTACAAACTACACTAGCTTTGAAATTGTATCTGTTCAAAGAACATGCAGTGATGTAAAGTTAAGTGCAGATACCCCAAAAAACTACTTAAATAGTAATTGAACATATTTTTACCTAAGTGCTTTACACCAGGGTTTCCCAAATCTTTTTCAATTGGGGGGGGGGGGGGGGGGGGGGCACTTAACTTTAATATTTATATTTTTGACAACTTTTACTTTTACTTCACTACATTCCTAAAGAGAACAATGTACTTTTTACTGCATGTATTTTCCCTGACACCCAAAAGTACTCATTACATTTTGAACAGGAAAATGTCCAATTCACACACTTATCAAGACAACATTTCTGGTCATCCCTACTGCCTCTGATCTGGCGGACTCACTAAACACAAATGCTTTGTTTGTAAATGATGTCTGGTGTTGGAGCATGTCCCTGGCTATCCGTAAAGAAGAAAAAAAGAAAAGAAAATGGTGCCGTCTGGTTTGCTTAATATAAGGAATTTTAAATGATCTATACTTTTACTTTGATACTTAAGTATATTTCAGCAAGTATATTTACTTTTGATATTTAAGTATATTTAAAACCAAATACCTTTAGACTTTTACTCAAGTAGTATTTTACTGGTAGTTGATTCACGTTGCTTAACCCACACTGTGAATGGAAAGAGGGAGGAAGGCGTTTCTGTATTATTGATGTAAAATTAAGAATTTCTCCTGACCCATGTAAAGTTGGGATATATGAGATATGCGGTGCGAGCTTATGTACAAAAGCTTCAATGTCATAAATGTTAAAAAGTTGGGCTACGTGTCAAGTGTTTGCAAACGAATATCATTGTTGAAGAGTCTGAGGGTGCAAGGTGTTCCAATTGTGATGGGAATCACATTCCAGAGTTCCCTGAGTGCCCTTTTAGGATTAAGGAGGTCAAAGTAGGAAGGATCAGGGCTGTCGAGAAGGTCTCCTATGCAGATGCAGTGAAACTGGTCAAAGCAGCGAGTTGAAATGATGAAGCTATGACAGTGGACACCCAACAGTCAGTCAGTTGAGAGATCCTGAAACATGAACCGTGAAGAATGCTGATTTTGTTTATTGCGCAGTTCCCCGTTTTTGGTGTCCTGTCCCCGGCTGGAGCTGTCCCCGGAAATGTCCCCGTTTTTAACTGTGCGTTAAAAACAGACTGCAAAGTGAAATAATATTATACGTGGCAAGAAAAACCGGGCAGCAGAGCCTACCGGTAGACGTCTCAATCGTGTTGTGCTTGTTTAGTCCAGCAGAGGGGGCTGCTCGCTATATCCGCTTCATTCACTCTTCTTCTACTAACTACTTGCTCGCGCTAGTTTTAGAGAAAAAAAAAACTGTTGTGGAAAACTCGGCCAGAAGCTAGCAAGTGTCAAATGAATCTACAACATCACCACAAACAAACAAAGTTACACTTGTTTGAGATACTAGCTAATGATGTTATAATGTTATGATGTTATAATGTCACAATTTATTATACTACTTCCGGCGCCGACAGAGATGGCCGCCTCGCTTCGCGTTCCTAGGAAACTATGCAGTTTTTTGTTTTTTTACGTGTTATTTCTTACATTAGTACCCCAGGTCATCTTAGGTTTCATTACATACAGTCGAGAAGAACTACTGAATATAAGATCAGCATCAACTCACCATCAGTACGACCAAGAATATGTTTTTCGCGACGCGGATCCTGTGTTCTGCCTTACAAACAGGACAACGGAGTGGATCCTATGCAGCGACCCAAAAAAACGACTCCGAAAGAGAGGGAAACGAGGCGGTCTTCTGGTCAGACTCCGGAGACGGGCACAGCGCGCACCACTCCCTAGCATTCTTCTTGCCAATGTCCAGTCTCTTGACAACAAGGTTGATGAAATCCGAGCAAGGGTAGCATTCCAGAGGGACATCAGAGACTGTAACGTTCTTTGCTTCACGGAAACGTGGCTTACTGGAGAGACGCTATCCGAAGCGGTGCAGCCAACAGGTTTCTCCACGCATCGCGCAGACAGGAAAAAACATCTTTCTGGTAAAAAGAGGGGCGGGGGCGTATGCCTTATGACTAACGTGACATGGTGCGATGAAAGAAACATACAGGAACTCAAATCCTTCTGTTCACCTGATTTAGAATTCCTCACAATCAAATGTAGACCGCATTATCTACCAAGAGAATTCTCTTCGATTATAATCACAGCCGTATATATCCCCCCCCAAGCAGACACATCGATGGCTCTGAACGAACTTTATTTAACTCTCTGCAAACTGGAAACAATTTATCCGGAGGCTGCATTCATTGTAGCTGGGGATTTTAACAAGGCTAATCTGAAAACAAGACTCCCCAAATTTTATCAGCATATCGACTGCGCAACCAGGGGAGGAAAGACCTTGGACCATTGTTACTCTAACTTCCGCGACGCATATAAGGCCCTGCCCCGCCCCCCTTTCGGAAAAGCTGACCACGACTCCATTTTGTTGATCCCTGCCTACAGACAGAAACTAAAACAAGAGGCTCCCACGCTGAGGTCTGTCCAACGCTGGTCCGACCAAGCTGACTCCACACTCCAAGACTGCTTCCATCACGTGGACTGGGAGATGTTTCGTATTGCGTCAGATAACAACATTGACGAATACGCTGATTCGGTGTGCGAGTTCATTAGAACGTGCGTTGAAGATGTCGTTCCCATAGCAACGATTAAAACATTCCCTAACCAGAAACCGTGGATTGATGGCAGCATTCGTGTGAAACTGAAAGCGCGAACCACTGCTTTTAATCAGGGCAAGGTGTCTGGTAACATGACCGAATACAAACAGTGCAGCTATTCCCTCCGCAAGGCTATCAAACAAGCTAAGCGCCAGTACAGAGACAAAGTAGAATCTCAATTCAACGGCTCAGACACAAGAGGCATGTGGCAGGGTCTACAGTCAATCACGGACTACAGGAAGAAACCCAGCCCAGTCACGGACCAGGATGTCTTGCTCCCAGGCAGACTAAATAACTTTTTTGCCCGCTTTGAGGACAATACAGTGCCACTGACACGGCCTGCAACGAAAACATGCGGTCTCTCCTTCACTGCAGCCGAGGTGAGTAAGACATTTAAACGTGTTAACCCTCGCAAGGCTGCAGGCCCAGATGGCATCCCCAGCCGCGCCCTCAGAGCATGCGCAGACCAGCTGGCCGGTGTGTTTACGGACATATTCAATCAATCCCTATACCAGTCTGCTGTTCCCACATGCTTCAAGAGGGCCACCATTGTTCCTGTTCCCAAGAAAGCTAAGGTAACTGAGCTAAATGACTACCGCCCCGTAGCACTCACATCCGTCATCATGAAGTGCTTTGAGAGACTAGTCAAGGACCATATCACCTCCACCCTACCTGACACCCTAGACCCACTCCAATTTGCTTACCGCCCAAATAGGTCCACAGACGATGCAATCTCAACCACACTGCACACTGCCCTAACCCATCTGGACAAGAGGAATACCTATGTGAGAATGCTGTTCATCGACTACAGCTCGGCATTCAACACCATAGTACCCTCCAAGCTCGTCATCAAGCTCGAGACCCTGGGTCTCGACCCCGCCCTGTGCAACTGGGTACTGGACTTCCTGACGGGCCGCCCCCAGGTGGTGAGGGTAGGCAACAACATCTCCTCCCCGCTGATCCTCAACACTGGGGCCCCACAAGGTTGCGTTCTGAGCCCTCTCCTGTACTCCCTGTTCACCCACGACTGCGTGGCCACGCACGCCTCCAACTCAATCATCAAGTTTGCGGACGACACAACAGTGGTAGGCTTGATTACCAACAACGATGAGACGGCCTACAGGGAGGAGGTGAGGGCCCTCGGAGTGTGGTGTCAGGAAAACAACCTCACACTCAACGTCAACAAAACTAAGGAGATGATTGTGGACTTCAGGAAACAGCAGAGGGAACACCCCCCTATCCACATCGATGGAACAGTAGTGGAGAGGGTAGCAAGTTTTAAGTTCCTCGGCATACACATCACAGACAAACTGAATTGGTCCACTCACACAGACAGCATCGTGAAGAAGGCGCAGCAGCGCCTCTTCAACCTCAGGAGGCTGAAGAAATTTGGCTTGTCACCAAAAGCACTCACAAACTTCTACAGATGCACAATCGAGAGCATCCTGGCGGGCTGTATCACCGCCTGGTATGGCAACTGCACCGCCCTCAACCGTAAGGCTCTCCAGAGGGTAGTGAGGTCTGCACAACGCATCACCGGGGGCAAACTACCTGCCCTCCAGGACACCTACACCACCCGATGTCACAGGAAGGCCATAAAGATCATCAAGGACATCAACCACCCGAGCCACTGCCTGTTCACCCCGCTATCATCCAGAAGGCGAGGTCAGTACAGGTGCATCAAAGCTGGGACCGAGAGACTGAAAAACAGCTTCTATCTCAAGGCCATCAGACTGTTAAACAGCCACCACTAACACTGAGTGGCTGCTGCCAACACACTGACACTGACTCAACTCCAGCCACTTTAATAATGGGAATTGATGGGAAATGATGTAAATATATCACTAGCCACTTTAAACAATGCTACCTTATATAAATGTTACTTACCCTACATTATTCATCTCATATGCATACGTATATACTGTACTCTATATCATCGACGGTATCCTTATGTAATACATGTATCACTAGCCACTTTATACTATACTATGCCACTTTGTTTACATACTCATCTCATTTGTACATACTGTACCCGATACCATCTACTGTATCTTGCCTATGCTGCTCTGTACCATCACTCATTCATATATCCTTATGTACATATTCTTTATCCCCTTACACTGTGTACAAGACAGTAGTTTTGGAATTGTTAGTTAGATTACTTGTTATTACTGCATTGTCGGAACTAGAAGCACAAGCATTTCGCTACACTCGCATTAACATCTGCTAACCATGTGTATGTGACAAATAAAATTTGATTTGATTTGATTTGATTTGATATATAAATAGATGCTCTGCTTTATAAGGTTTTAAATATGTTATGCTATCTAACATTAGCTATGTCGACTAAGTTATCTAGCTAGGTTAGCCAGCTACTGTCATGGTAGCTAGGTTAAAAATCGTTCACATGTAAACATGCAGTGGACGGCTATTTTGAAAATGTGATTATATTAAATGAATGCATAATTCTGAGAATATTTATTTGTAGATTACAATTTTAATATATTTTGACATTTTCATGGATAACATTAGCATAATGTTTTCTGTTAGAGTGGAGAGGAGGAAGACTGGATAGGAAGAAGAGTGAAAGAGGGAGGAGGAAAGGTAAAGATATGATTACAGAGCCTGCCAATTTATTATTCCAAACAATGTTTTTGAGATAAAATACAAAAATGAGGCAAGCAATGGAAATCTGTTAACCAAAGTATTTTATCTAATAGTGTACTATTTATTATTAAAGCTTGGAGAAGGAAAAATGAAGGGAGTAAAAAGTGTGAAGCGAGGAGTGTGGAAGAGTGAGGTGGAAAGGTAAAGAGAAGGAAAAGAAGAAAGAGCAGGAAGACGAGTGGAGAAAAGAGGAGGAGAAGAAAAAGAGAGTAAGAAGAGTGACACAACGAGAGTGAAGAAGAGCAGACAGAGGAGGTACAATGGCTCTTTCCAAGAAACGGAAGTGCCATTTTAATGACAACATGATGAGAGAATTTCAGTTTATACACTCAGGTCAAGACGATAGATTGGTTAACTGCACCCTTTATAATTCCTCTTTTTCAATTGGCAGCGGGGGAAGAACGGCAGTGGTAGAACATCAACAGACCAAAAAGCATAAAGCCTCTCTGATTGCCCGTGTTGGTATGCCCTCTGTCACCACATTCTTCAAGAAGGTAGAGCCTTCCCAAGAAGAATATGATTTGGGTGTGCAGGAGGGTGTCTTTGCATACCACACTATGCGACACAATCATAGTTACAGATCTATGGACTGCACAGCACAACTGACACGAAAGCTTTATGAGCCGAAGTTTACATGTGCTAGGACAAAATGTGAAGCCATAGTGAGTAACGTGTTAGCACCATGTGCTAGGACAAAATGTGAAGCCATAGTGAGTAACGTGTTAGCACCATGGGCAACTACTTTGGTAAAACAGGACCTAGCCCAGGTTGAATTTGTGTCCCTGTCCATTGATGCGTCCAATCATGGACATGTAAAGCTGCTGCCAGTAGTAGTCAGATATTGTAAGATATATGGTGGCAACACATCTGTGGAAACAAAACTGCATGATTTTGTTGACTTGAAAGGAGAAACAGCAGAGGAGTAGGCAGCTGAGGTTCTGGTGATCATCCAAAAATGTAACCTGGAAAACAAAGTCGTGGCATTCTCTGCCGACAACACAAATACCAACTTTGGAGGACTGAATAGGCTGGGGAGGGTCAATGTCCATACCAAAGTTAAAAATACTCAGCAGCGGGAGGTGATTGGCTTAGGTTGTCCTGCCCACATCATTCATAACACGGCCAGAACAGCTTTGGATATGATTCCCCTTGATGTTGAGTACCTGCTCACAAAGATATTTGGATATTTTCATATTTTCACCGTCAGAATAGAAGACTGAAGAGCTTTTGTGAGTTTGTTTGCCAGGAGTACCATAACATTTTAGGACACAGCAATGTTCGCTGGCTGTCCATGCTCCCTGATCTAGAAAGAGTGCTGAAAAGGTATGTGCCATTGAAATCCTTTTTTCTTTCTGAAGACAAATGCCCTGTTGTCCTGCGAGCAATGTTCGAAGATCCACTGACTGAACTTTGGCTGGCCTTTGTCCATGGAAACTTGACCATATTCAGTGACATGATCAAGCAAGCATTGAGGCAAAATTGACTGCAAGACGTGATGACGACTGCAAGACATGATGACAACTTCATTCCAGTTTTAGTCAGAGGACTTCTGAGAGAGCTAGAGGGAAATGGAGCAATGTCTATAGAGAGCTTTCTCAAAACATCCCAATCATTCTTCACTACGGCTGTGAACTACTTGCAAGCATGGGGAAAGCACACAGATAATCTAAAATATTTACATGGTCTCCTTTTAAAAAGGCAACCTCAGCGTGAAGAGATCCAGAAGGCAGCAGGCACACTGCAGGAAAAATGCCCCAATGTGACCATCAATGAGGATGCATTGTTTGACGAGGTTACTGGCCTGCAAGAGTTCCTAAAGGGGGGATCGCTTGAAGAATGGAAAACATCTGAGACACCGCTTAGTCAGAGATGGAGCACGGTGGAGACACTGCTTAGTCAGAGATGGAGCACGGTGGAGACACCGCTTAGTCAGAGATGGAGCACGGTGGAGACACCGCTTAGTCAGAGATGGAGCACGGTGGAGACACCGCTTAGTCAGAGATGGAGCACGGTGGAGACACCGCTTAGTCAGAGATGGAGCACGGTGGTTACCCACTTCAAAGAGAACGACATCCCACACTAACCTGGCTAGATTAGCGTCTGTTGTCATGTGCTTACCTGGAAGTAATGCACCAGTCAAGAGAGTGTTCTCCCAAATGAATGATCTATGGACAGCAGCAAGAAATAGGTTCACTGTTCCTACCATCAAGGCCATGCTTATTGTGAAGACAAACTTCAACCTCCTCTGCCAGGAGTTCATGGAGAAGCTGGCCAA
The DNA here is from genome assembly GCF_045791955.1 of Oncorhynchus clarkii lewisi. Taxonomy (NCBI): domain Eukaryota; kingdom Metazoa; phylum Chordata; class Actinopteri; order Salmoniformes; family Salmonidae; genus Oncorhynchus; species Oncorhynchus clarkii. The sequence goes on along the minus strand of NC_092152.1, from coordinate 67,718,582 downwards.
TGACAGAGCAATCCTGAAGAAGATACATTCTTCTGAGAAATATACAGATTAGGTTGGAATAAGTATATTATGTAGTTACCAATCTCATCATCATATTATTTCTTTATTAAGTTGTTAAGTATTTCACATATACTATTGTCTGTTTTTTTTCTTCAATTTTTCTCATGTTCTCTTCTGCTCTTATTCTACCCAGACTACAGGACCACTGAATGGCTGTTCAGATCTGACAGTTCTGTCTTGTCTGTAGTGTTTCTGTAGCAGTTGTTTTCTCTGTCTATCACAGTGTGCCTAAATACATGAAACTGGAATTGTCCCCCATTTTTATTTCATAGATAATAACATTGGATATTTTAATTATATATTGACCACCGAACTGGAAATGTCCCCGGTTTTCGTTTCAGAAATCTGATTACCTTAGGCTAAAATATATTTGGATTTCCACTATTTCAAGGCTGAAAACATTGCAGGGAATACTGTTTGAAGATGCTTCCACATGTCACGCCCTGGCCATAGAGAGGCTTTTATTCTCTATTTTGGTTAGGCCAGGGTGTGACTAGGCTGGGCATTCTAGTTTCTTTATTGCTATGTTTTCTATTTCTTTGTGTTTGGCCGGGTGTGGTTCTCAATCAGAGGCAGTTGTCTATCGTTGTCTCTGATTGAGAATCATACTTAAGTAGCCTTTTTTCCCCACCTGGGTTTGTGGGTAGTTGTTTTCTGTATAGTTTTAGTTACCTTACAGAACTGGGCGTTTCTCGCTTTGTTATGTTTGTTCTAGTGTTCAGATTTTAATAAATATCATGAACACGTTCTGCGCTTTGGTCCACTCCTTCTTCATCAGACGAGCGTGACAGCACCTCTCAGGCCCCCAGAGCCTGTAGGGATCTGAGTACTTTTGTGAAGTGAAGGAGAACATTGACTTTTGTTTAGTTGTTTTTTTTAATAATAAAACCTAGTTAGTTCGTAGCTCATGCAAGTTTGTTTATTGTCTAGAATACGGCTGGTCATGTAAAGTTATCATTTGATAATGCTAGCGAGTCAGGTTAGCTAGCTATAGGCTAGTTAATGTTAGCTCGTTATCTAGCTAGCTAACGTTGGCCTACAATTCGGGTTTGAAAGTTAGTTCATAGCTCTTACAGGTGTATTCTGTATTGTCTAGGGCAAAACGAAATAATGGATGCAGCTATGGTGGTAGCTAACAAATGTCTGACTAATACAGTGAACTAGGACTGGAGCAACAAACCGTAACGGCGTTACCGGCCTGAATATAGTCCAATCTGGAGCTACGGCCATTATACATCTGTAAAGCATATAATTAGGATTTCCACAAGTTACTACAGCCACAAAGTTAAAATTGTCTCTATCGAAAAACTTTTAATCGAAAAGTTTGCCTTATGGTCTTAAATAAATTAAGGTTAGGGTTATGCATGAGGTTAGCAGTATGGCTAGGTTTAAAATCACATTCTAATAAGTGTAATTGTAGAAATAGGCAGTCTTTATAACTGCGCCTGTGGTAACTTGTGACGACCTAGAATGAATTTGACCCGAGTTACTGCCTTGGTGACATAGACGGCTTCATCAACAACGGTAATGTGTGCTATATGAAAATGTGTATTTAAATAAAACGGTAAATTAGTAGGTTAATTACTCAGCCAAGCAGATACAAGGAGTAGTTATTTTGGTTGTGAAGTGCTTTATCAAAAAGCTTTGTCCTTTATAACAAAATGCAATTTACCACTTGGGTATCTATGGAATAACAAAGTCACAGGCTCTCCCAGTCAACACCACCTCATAAGATGAGGAAGTACATTGTTTATGAGGATTGCCTGCTGCAGAGATGTCAAGTTTGAAGCCGAACATGCAACATAGAGAAGACTAGCAAGGGGACCCTCAGCATCATGCAGACATGCCCTTGCTGTGAGCATTCTTATAAATGGAACATTTATAGTCAAAGGTCAAAACAGTTTAGAGTTTTTCCCAATTCCCCTTCATAACTTAGCCTGGTGTAACCAGCCTGATCACTGTGTTTACCATTGTATTACACTTCACATATCATTATATCTGAAGTGAAATAGAAAGGTGAATACAGCAGTCAGGTTGGTTCCACCATGCTAATCTTAACCACCATTGATAATGTAATCAGTGCTTTGTGTGTGTGTTTGTGTATAGCCCACCAGTATCTTTGATGAGGGGCCAGGAGCTGATCTACGCTGCCATGCCCGTCAATGGGGCGCTGACAAAAACCTTACCTCCAGCCTCACCTCTTGCCCTCTCACCAATGGTTGTCGTTGGGGAGACGATAATTGGTAGGTTTAGTCTGACCTGTTCAAACTTTAACATAGTATACTGTACACTCAGTGGCCAGTTTACCTTGTTCACAAAAATGGATTGCTCCTACAGACAGTGAGTCACTGGGCAGTGGCTTGCTATATAAAGCAGGCCGACTGGCATCGAGACAATCAGTTACTGTTCGATTGAATGTTAGAATGGGCAAAACGAGTGGCCTAAGCAACTTCAAGCATGGTATGATAGTTAGTTCCAGAAGTGCCAGATCCAGTATCTCAGAAACGGCCTCCCTCCTGGGCTTTCACACACAACAGTGTCTAGGGTTTACTGAGAATGTTGTGACAAACAACAAACATCCAGTCAACGGCAGTCCTGTGGGTGGTCGAAGGTGATTGGCAAGAGAGGTCAAAGGAGAATGGCTTGCAATCTTCTAAAAGAATCTTGCAATCTAACCGGCGGGCCACAAACAGACAAATAACGGCGTAGTACAACAGTGGTGTGCAGAATGGCATCTTGGAACACACAACTCGTCAATCCTTGTTACAGATGGGCTATTGCAGCAGAGGACCACACAGGGTTCCACTCCTATCTTCTAAAAATAAGAAGAAGCGACTACGGTGGGCACGCAATCACCAACACTGGACAATTGAGGAGTGGGAACACATTGCCTGGAACATGACAGTGTGTTCAGTTTACTTGAGTGTCCTGCGCAGTCCCCAGACCTTAATCCAATAGAGCATCTTTGGGATGAGATGGAACGGGCTGTTCGCAGTATGAACGTACCCCCGTCCAATCTGCAGAAACTGTGTGATGCCATCGCGTTAGTATGGACCAACATCCCTTTGGAATATTTCCGACACCTTGTAGAATTTCCCGAAGAATTCAGGCCGTTCTGGAGTCAAAAAGGGGTCCGACCCGGTACTACATAGATGGGTGAACCTAATAAATTGTGAGATATCAAGAGGATCTATGGACCCAGCACTTGGAGACTTGCAAGATGATGTGATAGAGTCCTGACCAACACAGACTTGATACTGACGTCGTTGAATGGATGAAGACCTGGCACTCAGCATTAACATTTTTCTAGACAACTTTTACTTGTATTGTCTTTTTTTAAATAATTTAATTGAATGGTAGGAGTCATTATGGCGAGGGAGAACTTGTGTGTATTCGACACCAGGATCAGGAAATTCCTGTTGTGTACGGGACACAACACAGGAAGTTATGACCGCTCTGACATGTTTACCAAGGTAGCCCCATTACCACCAGACTTAATCCCTGAGAAAGACAATGAAAGGTGCACATTGTTATATTAGCAGAACACTGCTTCTATGGTATTATGTAAACGGTTGTTTATTGTACATTGTTACATTTGAAAGTTATCAAAACACTTAGTTTCAAATATCTACGTAAATTCAGCAATTGCATTCGTCTCATATTACACTGTAGGCTACTGACCTATTCAACGCTTCATCCGGCATCTCACCATACATCTATCTGCCTGTAGTTATTGAACTCAACCTGCAGGCGGTTTGTTTGTTGTGATTGAGTGGGGGAAACAGCTGCAGGCATGGTGTTACGGATACAGGTATTCTGTGTGCGTATCCTGTGTGTGTGTATTTCTTTTCTCTCCTTCTCCCCTCCTCACAGGTGGCAATCATCATTCCCCAATCAGTCAACATGCAGTCATCAATCAGAAGACACACCTCCTTTTCCCTTACCCTTTCACATTTCCTTTCCCTTGGTTTAAAAACCCAATCAGTTGTTTTTTCCAGAGCTCAATCTCTTGGTAGTCCTCTTGTTTGTTTTAGCACCTCCAGATCACTTTGTCCCCACCTGTGAGTATTGTTTGTGTTATGATCTTTGATGGTGGGAAAAGGGGGAACCAAGACAAGTTGCCCATGGGAATACACTACCCGTAGGACTACTTTGTCTAAGAACACTAGGTAGAACTGGGCGGACCACCCACTGTATTTTTGGTTAGTTAGTTAGCTGTATAGTAGTAGGCTGGTCTAACTTAGGGGTGTTTTGGATATTTGTTTCTTTCCTTGGGTCCAGCTCAGCCCCCCCCCCCCCCCCCCCCCCCCCCCCCCCCCTCCCCCTCTTTACCGTGTGTTTTCAAATAAACCCTGAGTGTTTGACGGTAATTAAGTGGTTTTTCGTTCGCACTTTTACTTTGTCACTATTATAATTTGCATGAGTTATGTTACGGGTCTCGTAAATGAACATGCATAAACACTGAGCCATATGTTGCAACTGCAGCAATCCATTTCATGTCTACAAAATTAGGGCCAAATTAAGATAGGTATTCAATCCCATCACGAGTTATAGGCATTGCGGCTTTTAAAGGCAATGTTCCAAATTCACTGTTACAGGAATCGAGGCAAACTCCTGGAACAGAGTGAATTTGGTCCTACTTTTCAAACCAGCCCATTTCTTACATCTCACTTAGAACAAAGAGTGAATTCTGCCCTACTTTTGTACACGTTAAATGGGTAGTTGCAACATCTGACTCAAACTAAACATCTCCAATCCAAAATTAAATCTAGAATCAGCTTCCTACTTTGAAAAAAAGCATCCTTCACTCATGCTGCCAAACATACCCTCGTAAAACTGACCATCCTACCGATCCTCGACTTCAGCGACGTCATTTACAAAATAGCTTCCAGCACTCTACTCAACAAATTGGATGCAGTCTATCACCATGCCATCCGTTTTGTCACCAAAGCCCCATATGCTACCCACCACTGCGACCTGTATGCTCTCGTTGGCTGGCTTCATACTCGTCGCCAAACCCACTGGCTCCAGGTCATCTACAAGTCTCTGCTAGGTAAAGCCCCGCCTTACCTCAGCTCACTGGTCACCATAGCCGCACCCAGCCGTAGCACACGCTCCAGTAGGTATATCTCATTGGTCACCCCCAATGCCAATTCTTCCTTTGTCTGCCTCTCCTTCCAGTTCTCTGCTGTCAATGACTGGAACAAACTGCAAAAATCTCTGAAGCTGGAGACTCTTACCTCCCTCACTAGCTTTAAGCACCACCTGTCAGAGCAGCTCACAGATCACTGCACTTGTACATAGCTAATCTGTAAATAGCCCATCCAATCTACCTCATCCCCATACTGTATTTATTTATCTTACTCCTTTGCACCCCAGTATCAAACATTACAATGTTGCACATTCATCTTCTGTACACCCTACCATTCCAGTATTGAATTGCTATATTGTAATTACTTTGCCACCATGGCCTATTTATTGCCTTACCTCTCTTATCCTACCTCATTTGCACATGCTGTATATAGATTTTATACTGTTTTATTTATTCCATGTGTAACTCTATGTGTCGAACTGCTTTGCTTTATCTTGGCCAGGTCGCAGTTGCAAATGAGAACTTGTTCTCAACTAGCCTACCTGGTTAAATAAAAATCATGAAACAATCAGGTGATGCAGAAAGTGACCGAACATGCTTAACTTGCGAGGTGCTTTTCACATCAGGCTTGTTGCACAATCGCAGAGAATGTGACATCTTTATCACCTGGCTGTCTGCCTGTCATGCCATTTGCTGAAGATGGGGGGATGAGTGAATTGCTGCCACTCCAGGACTGTGTATGTATTGCTCCTGTTAGCCATATTACACATCTGCATTCTTCTACAACAGACAGGATCCAAATCACTTGGGCTTCTCTCCTGTAGGTTCATCTGTATTTTCCCTGGATCGGTTGGTGGATGGGCTAACCACTGCTTACCAAGATTAAAAACCTTTGTTTTTGTGTTATCTTCATGCTTTTGATCTTATACACACATGTCAAAAACACAATACAAATTGCCCATTTCCACAGATTTGGTTACTGATGTAGTACATTCTAACTCATGCTTACAGGTAGAATAATGTGACATATTTGGCTAACAGTGACATTCCACAATAATTGGTCTCATTCTAAGTAATGCATAGTAGCAGTGCTTGTGTGATTCCACAGGAGTTAGCGTGTCCTCAAAGTTTCTCTGGTGTCACTCCTGTATAATAAGTGGTTGATCCTGAGAAAGTTGCTCACAAGTCACTTAACTTGATTGTCATGCTATTTGCTGACCTTTCGCAATCAAGAGCTTTAGTGATGAGTCACTGTTGTCTTTTAGCTCCTTTTTAGACCTCTGTTTTGCTAGGCTGGTCTCAGATCTATATGTTCTTTAGCCAACCCTTCTATGTCAGTTGGCTAATGTACAAACAGATCTAGGAACAAGCTCCTGTTTCACCTCTTTGTCATTTAGTATTGTTGTGAAAGGTTTTGACATGAAAGATCTGAATAAAAACATATTGCTGCCCGTAGACGTCACTACAGTCCCTGGTTCGAATACAGGCTGTATCACATCTGGCCATGATTGGGAGTCCCATCAGGGTGTGCACAATTGGCCCAGCATCGTCCAGGTTTGGCTGGGGTAGGCCGTCATTGGAAATAAGAATTTGTTCTTTATTTAACTAGGCAAGTCAGTTAAGGTTAAATACATATTTAAAGATAAAGGCCAGTCTAAGAATCTGGATTTAAATGAGCGGCACAATGAACTAGAAATAAAGTTCCAGAATATGAGAGTGTCAGTAATGTTTAGGTCACGTGCAGAGGGTGTGTCACATACCATACTGTACAGTAGTTATCTACATGTGAGCAGTCTCATCACTAGCCTCACTAAGTGAATCACCCTTTCACACACACAGCGCTGCTCTCTCGTGGCTACATTTTAAAACGTAGTAGAAAACACAGGCATGATAAGAGGATTTGAATTAATTTATATACACTGAACAAAAATTTAAAAGCAACATATTCAAAGAGTTACAGTTCATATAAGGAAATCAGTCAATTTAAATTAATTAAGCCCTAATCTATGGATTTAACATGACTGTGAATACAGAACCATCTGTTGGTCATGGATACCTTAAAAAAAGGTAGGGGTCGTGGATCAGAAAACCAGTCAGCATCTGGTGTGAACATTATTTGCCTCATACAGCGCGACACAACTCCTTCGTATTGAGTTGGTCAGGCTGTCGATTGTTGCCTGTGGAATGTTGTCCCACTCCTCTTCAATGGCTGTCAGAAGTTGCTGGATATTGGCTGGAACTGGAACACGCTGTTGTACACTTTGCTCCAGAGCATCCCAAACATGATCAATGGGTGACATGTCTGGTAAGTATGCAGGCCAGGGAAGAACTGGGACATTTTTCAGCTTCCAGGAATTGTGTACAGATCCTTGCATTATCATGCTGAAACATGAGGGCCTCAGGGTCTGTTTCCATCGATAAAATGCAATTGTGTTCGTTGTCCATAGCTTATGCCTGCCCATACCATAAACCCACCACCACCATAGGGACCATTCAGAACACTGACATCAGAAAATCGCCTTGTCTTCCATCTGCCCAGTACAGTTGAAACCGGGATTCATCTGTGAAGAGCACACTTCTCCAGGGTGTCAGTGGCTATCGAAGGTGAGCATTTGCCCACTGAAGTGAGTTACAACATCAAACTGCAGTAGGTCAATACACTGGTGAGGATGACAAGCATGCAGATGAGCTTCCCTGTGATAGTTTCTGGCAGTTTGCGCAGCAATTCTTCAGTGCAAACCCAGTTTCATCAGCTGTCTGGGTGGCTGGTCTCATACGATCCTGCGAGTAAAGAAGACAGACTTGGAGGTCCTGGGCTGGCGCTGTTACACGGTCTGCAGTTGTGAGGCCGGTTGGACATACTGCCAAATTCTCTCAAACGACATTGGAGACAGCTTATTGTAGAGAAATGGCAACAGCTCTGGTCCATTAATGCAGTCAGCATGCCAATTGCACACTCCCTCAAAACTTGAGACATCTGTGGCTTTGTGTTGTGTGAACAAAACTGCACATTTTAGTGGCCTTTTATTGTTCCCAGCTTCATGATATGCCACACCTGTCAGGTGGAAGGATTATCTTGGCAAAGGAGAAAGGCTCACTAACAGGGATGTAAACTAATGTGTGCAAATGGAGAACATTTGAGAGAAATAAGCTTTTTTTGCATATGGACAAATTCTGGGATCTTTTATTTCAGCTCATGAAAAATGGGACCAACACTTTACATAGTGTTCAAATTTTTGTTCAGTGTATATTAAAAAAGACAAGAAAGAAAAAGATCCCATCAACTCTTTAAAGCTGATATAATAGGAACATTCAATTTGTACATTTACAGTAACGTAATACAGTAAACAATAGCAACATTCAACAGATATAGAATATTCTACTTTGTAGAATATGGTACCAATGTTTTCAATACACACGTCATGTGTACTTACATTACCTGTGGTCTCACAGCCTGACACATTATCACTACTTAAATATGGTAAAATCAAGATCACATAGCAACTGGTTCCCTACAGGCAATGTATATTAAATAAAGGCAACATCTGCTCCATATAAAAAGGTAAAACAGAATCAAACAAGTCACTTGAGTAAGGACACTTTGTGGTATAAAGCACTGAGTTCGGTCCTGAGTTTGCTGAAGGACGGCCGGTTTCTGGTGTCGTACTGCCAGCAGCGACACATAATGGCATACACATCTGGAGGACAGGAGTTTGGGGCTAGCATCCGGTATCCTAGGAGACGGGACAGGAGAGCATGATTGGACATCAGGTTGGCTTCACCTGGGGTTAATCTAGAGGGGTGTAATGTTTTGGACTCCTGTATAGAGCTGACCTAACTCCATATTCTACCCAGAGTCATGTCTGTTCTATACACTTCCATAATGTTGCATCTCCACTCCTAAACTAGTTACACGGACTGTCTGAGTTAACCTTGTATCCTTATTGACTTGTATTTTTGCACTGTCTATGCACACTCACAGAGTCCTACACACTCACTGCTCACTCACACATAATATGCACATACATTTATACTGACTCTACACACACGTACACCCATTCACATACAAGCTGCTGCTACTCTGTTTATCATATATCCTGATGCCTTGTCACCTTACCTCTATCACTCCAGCAGCCCTGCACATTGTAAATATGGTACTGGAACTGACCCTGTATATAATATGCTTACTTACTTATTGTGTTCTTCATATTTCTTTTTTTTCTCCTGTTTTTTTCTCTTTCTAGTAATACATTGTTATTGATTATTGCATTGTCGGGTTTTGAGTTTGCAAGAAAGGCATTTCACTGCACTTGTGCATGTGACATTAAAACTTGACACTCCTACAGAGCATGAACTACAGTCAACTCCAAATTCTGACTAATGTGTTAGAAATCTCATTGACTCGCTGTACCTTTCTCCACCTCGTCCCGTGTCTGCTGGTTGGACATGCTGGTGTAGGGGGTGACTCCCCTGGAGAATATCTCCCATAGGAGAACTCCAAAACTCCACACGTCACTCTCCGTGGTGTACCTCCCTGAAACACAGGCAGGGGGCAGTATTGAGACAGCTATTACATTTGACAGTGATCCTGTAGAGATGCCATACCCATTCAACTGTACACTATTCCACAATCACAGCGTGAGAAAAGTAGTGATAGAGTTTTGAAATTAAGCTTCCTCTAAGCCCCAAAAGGTATGTTCTGACTTTTATTCTGACAGAACTCTTCTATGTTTCACCAGCACTCCAACCCCAGAGAGCACAGTTCAGCGTGTGTCTGTTAGATGACATTTCAGAGAAATACAAAAGCAGTACACTAATCACAGGGTGAGGAATGATGGCTGGGTTGACAGGTTGTTGCCATGTTTAGTGGGTTCTCTCTAGCCTTGGGATATGCAGAGATTGATGAATAAAGAGAGGAGGGGGAGAGGGACGGTTGTGAGTGTTGTGGCCGCGGGGCAGAGCCAGATGGGACGTACCATAGTTGAGGGCTTCGGGGGCCGTCCATTTGACAGGGATCTGTTTGAGGCCCCCCGCGGCAGAGTAGACCCCGTCCTGCTGCTCGCGAGACATCCCAAAGTCACTGATCTTCACCCTGCTCTGTTCTCCCACCAGACAGTTACGGGCTGCCAGGTCCCTGCACACACAGAGACAGAGAGAGACAGAGACAGACACAGAGAGAGAGAGAGAGAGAGGGGGGGGATAAGGAAAGGAGGCGCAAGACAGAGGGGTTGAGGGAAAAAATTAGAAGGCAATATAATCAAAGTCGAAAAAACAGGTAGAAGATGAGCCAGAGTGGGAGAGCGAGAAAGAGGGAGAGTGAGAAAGAGAGAGAGCAAGCGAGCGAGAAAGAGAGAGAAAGTGAGTGAGAACGAGACAGTGAGAAAGAGCACCAGAGAGAGAACCAGAGAGCGAGAGAAGGAAGCAAATGACAGCCGATAAATAAGTGAGAGAAAATCAGCCCCTCTTCTCATCTGTGGGCTCCCTGATGCAGGGTGTAGTAGTGAGCAGAGGCAGTTTGACATGCAGTTAGGAGGAGTGATAGAGGGTAACGGAAGCTGGAGCATCCAGCCTGGATGTGTTCCTGCTTGGTTAATTATCCAGCACTCCTCTGATGAGCCAGGAGCCAGGGCTCTGAGCCCTCTGTCCTCTGCAACCTCCTCAGAGACACGGTAACTTAACAGTCCTAGGGTCATTCCTACGCTACAGGCTCCAGTAACCCCTACACACTGGGTTAACTTCATTGTCCCAAAAACCTCCATCTGTTTCATCCTCTAGAAAAAATTGTGCAATCAAAGGCAATGTAATCTTGTCACATTGTATGGCAGCCTTCATTCAGCTCAATGTCTGAGAAGACTAGATCTATTTCCCTAGCCTCTCACCGGTGGATGCATTTCTTGCTCTCCAAATACTCCATGCCAGATGCCACATTCTCTGCCATTTTCACCAGCATATTTGACTTCAGGTTGTGACCTTCACAGCGCAGGAAGGACAGGAAGTCTCCCCCTGGCAGAACACACACAGTCACACACACAATTTATTAGTCCATTGTAATGATAGAATGTACTGTAGCTGTGGTTAGTGTAAAGGCCCACGACAGATTGGCTCACCTTGTACCAGCTCCATAATGATATAGATGGGTTGTTTCTGTGTGCAGACACCAATCAGCTTCACTATGTTAGGATGGTCATACTGCTTTAGGATCCTGCACAGCAGAGAGAGAGACAGCAAGGTCAATGTGAACGAGAGAGACTGAGAAAGAGAACGAGAGAGAAAGAAAGACTGACCTGGCCTCCATAAGGAACCTGTTCTTGTGTTCTGGGGCCAGGTTCTCTCTGCAGGCTTTCACAGCTACAGGGGTGTTATCAGAAAGCAGACGACCACTGTACACCTCCCCAAAGTTACCCTGGACAACAGACACACATCAAGCTTAATTCTGGATATTGGCTGAAACAAAAACAGAAGGCCAACCTGACAATCAGAGCTTCTCATAACTCCAAACAGACATTCCACAGGTGGTGAGCTCACCTGGCCAATGCTCTGCCCCAGGATGACATCATCGTGTTCCAGAACCCACTTGTCCTGGAGGGAGAGAGAGAGGAACCAATCAGAGATACCAGTGCTGCTGTTCCTTCTGAATGGGTAGACTGACTTTGCAGCCTGGTAGAAGCATTTCGGACCAACTTCTAAAACTGCGTTGTACGAATTGTGTTTGTGTACAGTATGTGTGTGTGTGTGTGTGTAGAATGGAGACATTGTAGTGTGTGCCAAACACTGGAGCCCATTTGATGGGCAGCATAGTGGTAGTACAGTATGCATGCAGCTCTAGAGAACATGTGAGTGTGTTATGTATAGCACTCTGCAGGAGGGTGGAGAGCAAGTATGAGTATGTGGATCTTGGGAGCTCATTAAAATCTGATGGATCCTAACGCTGAGACAGCTGCTACGCAGAGCTGGTGTGTTCCAAGCCCATTCACTCCCAACATGCTCAGGAGAGGTGTAATAGAAGCGTGCGCGCATGCAGGCACACACACAGTGTTTTGCACACACTACAAGGTCGCTATTCCACACACACACAAAACATAGACCTACATATATACAAGTGCACCCCCTGACTCACACATCTCCCTCCTCCCACATACAGAGTTAAACCCACAGGTCCACCCAACACCAGCACAGGACCAGGGACACGGGGCCCATTAACTACACTTTGCTAGGCCCCAGACTTAATTGATGGCCGCCTCATTATTCTTAACCTGTTAGAAGCATTAACCAACAGCCACTTGTCCCACAGCACAGAATGAGAAAGGCAGCTGAGGGGTTTTACTGTAATCCTGCCAAGGACAGATTTAGAACACCATCTGAGATTTTAATTTTTTTTAATGTAATTCATCTGTAAAAGAGACATGGTCTCAGTATAAGTCCCAGATAAATTAAAGGTAAAATTGTCATTACAGAACTACTGGAGAAAGATAACTAAACATGTGGGAATGTAATTTAATCCTTATTTAGGTAAGTTAAACTAATAACATTAATATTTAAGAAATACTTAGACAAATAAAGCATTGAGGAACCTTGAATTAAACACGATAAAACAAAACAAGGGACTTTTCAACAAAGGTAAAACAGGATCTACAATATATTACAGTTGACCAGTGAGTGAGTGAGTGAGTGAGTGAGTGAGTGAGTGAGAGAGAGAGAGAGAGAGAGAGAGCTTTACCTTTAGGACAGGTCTCTTCAGGACAATGTCAGATCTCTTGGTGACGTGTTGGTGTGACGAGACCAGGTGGTTCATCAGCATGGGAACGGTGTGGAATCCCTCTCCATCCAGGCGGTACATATTCTAAACACACACACTTTATAACCATACAAACTGTACAGACATGATCATATTGTAAATACACACTCACTCACGTCTGTGCTCTGGATAAGGAAGTGCCTGCAAGAGCCAGCCCAGTGGACAGAGAGGACATACTCCTGTTTGCCCTGACTCTGTCTGACCAGGAAGTCTCCATCACACCTCAGCAGCTCCTGGACTTCCAGCCTGGGGATGACTCCGTGGTACCAGTTCTGCTGCTCCAGGGGGCGCTCTACCTCTGGGACTGGGGACAGGGCAGGAGGCACCTGGAGGGGGTTCACACAGCAAGGTCAATGAGGGGCCAGGTAAGGAGGGACCTGGGCATGGAGCGCCCACTGTGAGACTCATTCATAAGCCATAAATTGATTTCAATGGGAGATTAGTGCGGTTTGAGATGCATGAGTCTCACACTTGTATCTCTAGATGAGATTCAGCACAGGGGAACACACACATACATTCAGTGGTGTAGTGGAGGGTAAACAAGTCAACACAGTTTACATATTTTTTTTGCCCAACAGTTTACACACCTTTTGCAGAAAAATGCAGAAATGAAAGAATTGGAGGGGTTACTTTTTTCACCACAAACGCGATCAGAGTTTACCCACCAACTTTGTTACCACTACATCACAGAAGAATACATAGACAGGTTTACAATACACTGTTAAGGAGACTAGATACATGGAAGATACAGCTACAAACTACATTGATCAGGAGATACAAAATACACTGCTCAAAAACAATACAATATATCTCTACAGACCACACACATGGATACTAGTGATGTAACGGACCGTAGTTGATCCGTGATCCGGATCACCCCCACGGTTCGGCACGCATGTGAACCGCAGAATAATTGCAACGTTTAACCATCATAATGTGAAATACAATTTTACTGCCGCCGTTACTTTTTAAAGTAATAATTCCCTAAATATCGATGCAGAGTTGCAGTGAAAAGATAAAGACAAGACAGATATATGTATTTTACTCTAAAGCCTGAAGGCAGATTTTTTTTTAAAGCAGTTGTGTGTACTGTTCACGTGAAATGTTGAATCCCAACGAATCAATCTTGGATTGACAGCCATGGCTAGCGGAAGAGCTGAAGAACTGGACAAGCCTCCCGCTTCATTTACGTCTCATGTATGGGAGTTTCCCTGTGAAGGGTGGTGGACAACACCATTACGGTGTGTAGGCATTGTGCCACAAGAAAGCCGTATGATCATGGAAATACATCGGGCATGGCCACACATTTAAAGCGTCATCACCCTGGTGTGTCAGTGACGGGAGCCAACATTTAAACAGCCCTTTACTGCAGAATCAGACCGGGCTAAAGCCATCACCAAATCTATTGGGGTGTTTATCGCTTTAGACTTGAGGCCATACTCAGTTGTGGACAACAAAGGGTTTCAAAATATTGTAATGGAGCAGGTCGCTAACCCTCGACCTTCTAGCCCGAAGTCCAGCGCTCTATCGACTGTGCCCCAAAAGCATGCTCGAGCCGCAGAGTCGATATCCGCGCTTATAAATCCAGGGTCGTTACAATATGGTGAAAGTGCTTGAGCCAAGCTACGAAATCCCCTCGCGCACCTACTTCAGTATGAAGATCGTGCCAGATCTTTATGAACAGGAAAATGACAAAATTGTCGATGAATTATCCAAGGCATCCCCTGTTGCCTTCACCACAGACGGGTGGACCTCCTGGGCAACGGAAAGCTACGTGACTGACTGCTCACTACACCGCAGGCGGGTGGAAGCCGCAAAGTCTGGTGCTACAGACACGCCCCCTCTGCGAGAGTCACACAGGCACAAATCTGGCGCAGGTACTGCTAGGAGCAGTAGCAGAGTGGAAGCTAGAGAGGCCCAATAGCAATATCCCAACCACCACAGATAATGCCAAAAACCAAGTAAATGCAGTGATAGAAGCTGGACTGGGGCCACAGATAGCTTGCTTTGCACATGTGATCAATTTAGCATCTCAGTGAACCAGATGGACCGCCTCCTTGGGAGGATCAGGAAGGTGGTTTCTTTTTTCCAGCCGCTCATGTGCTTAAGACCAAGCAACAAATGCTACAGCTACCGACCCACAAGCTCATACACGATGTCACAACAAGATGGAATTCCACTTATGACATGTTGGAGCGTTATCTTGAGCAGCAGGCAGCTGTATAGTCTGCACTGACGGACAAGACCCTGAAAAAAAATAAAGACATCGTCACCTTATCTGATGACCTGAAAGTGGCCGTCTGTGTCCATGATCCTACCTCTGAAAACAAGGATTCTACAATCCATGGCCCCAAGTGAGGAAGACAGCACCATCACTAGAGATGTCAAGGCTGCCATTAGAGAGGACCTGAACCCCAGATACCCCCCTAATGTACAGGACTACATTCATAGATCTACTGCACTGGATCCAAGGTTCAAGTCCCTGTCTCACCTAGACCCTGCCCTACACCGGAGGACATACAGTGATCTCACCACTGAGATTGTGGCCACTGAAGAGGTAACAAAAAAGAAGAAGAGTGAATTACTTCAATAATAAATATACTGCAGTCAAATCAAAGATTTGGAATTGGAATCATCCAGTTTTTATTTGGAATAATAATGACTTTTATTAAATGTTATTGCCACAATTATAGTTCTAGAGCTGACAGGAGCAGACTCCGAGGCATCTCCTCCACAAAATAATTTGGCCATGAAGGAGCTTTTCGGGGAGACCTTTGCGAGCAAGGACACAGGCAAGACGTTTGACAACACCATCAACAGGAGGTGGCATCCTACAAGGCAGCAAGTGTCATTCCAGTGGATGGTGATCCACTAACATGGTGGAAAATCAGTGAGTGTAAATACCCTCACATTGTCATGACGGCAAGATGCTACCTGGCTGTGCCTGGCACTTCAGTTCCTAGCGAGAGGGTGTTCTCCACAGCAGGGGACATATTGACTGCAAAGGTCTATCCTCTCCCCAGACAATGTAGACAACCTCATCTTTTTGAAAAATAATTTGAAGTTATAAGCTCAGGTCTGCTTTGCTTTCTTTTCTTTTCTTTTTTTTTGATGATGTGGACACAGGCTAGTTTTTCATTCACTATTGTTCAAAGGAAGACAGTATCATGCCTCATATTGCACTTTTTGTGCAATATTTTATTTTAATATTTTATTTAAACACTGAAAAGTTATTTGCTTTAAGTGTTCTTTAAGTAATAAATGGAAAGCAAAGTTATATTTGTCCCCGCCTTTTTTTTTGCTGATCTGGAAAATGATCAGATCCGTGACTCAAAACCGTGATCCGGACCGAACCATGAGTTTTGTGATCCGTTGCACCACTAATGGATACCTAGTCTTTTTTTTTTACTACAGACAACATGGCGCCAATTCAAAAAGACCCTACTGTTCAGATGACAAGATAAGGCATACTACAACATTGTAAACAAACATCTCTAGAGAGAAGATAGATAAAAAAAGAGGAAAGCCAGATGAGAAACAAGGCGTTTCACAACTGGAGTCCTACTCTGAACAGTTAGGCTTACAGAGAAAACACAGCCATTTGCTGTTTGACAAGGGAACTGTTTGACTGTCTGACTTGAGTTGTTTGAATAGACAGAGACAGATAAATCAAAGGCAGCAGGTGGGTGAAAACAGAACAGGTCCACCTGTGACAGGGGTGATCACAATGATGCCTCACAGACAATGAATAGTTGACCATGTATGAAAATAACAGATTGTCTATTGTTGTAGCTGAATCAGAATTAGTTAGGTAACATAGATAAATAAGATGTTTTATTTATTTTATACTTGTCATTAGAATGTCTTCTTTTGGACTATACTGTTGGCAGTTGCATTTTCCTCTCTCTTCTCTAGGGAAAAGTCACTTGGGGCCCAGAGAGGGCAGAGGTCAGGCTTGTCTTTTACATGTCTGGTAATAGGCAGAATATCAGAAAGGGAGAAGTCAGGTTTGAACATTGTCTTCATAATGAATATATCTGTAAAACCATGTGAAGGGCTCCACTATGTCTGTACTCCAGTCACTCCCTCCTTTCCCCATTGGGGGGAGGAGTATGGCAGTGTCTGGAACCATTGTATGTCCCCTCTGATGTTTAAACTTATCTTTCATAGTATATGACCTAGAGGCTCACTCCTCTCAGGGAGCTTGTCCAGTATCTAGAATGGACAATTGATATATGCCATTGGATGAGGTAATGTTTTGGTAATAGGAAGTACCAAGAATGAGAAGTAGAACCTTGTCTTAGAGAGCAAATTGAACAATAATTTATAGCTAATACTGTCTGGCTATGGGATACTCTTCTCTCAAGTAAAAGTCTTTCTTTGTGAACCGTTCCTAAGATCTGTGGTTTGTCATGTCGACTAGGGGGTGAATCTTTCTATAAAATATCTCAGTTGCCATTATGTTGACACTCTCAGAGAATTCATTTATAGACACTGAATTGATCTGAGAGTCACAGGGCTATGGTGAAACTCATATATTATTAAAAGATGAAGTTTAAAATATAACTGACTTGTGTGTGGTTTGTAAACTCTCCTTTCACTTAGTAATACAGGAAATTACCACGACACTATGCTGCATCACTGGTATGACCATAACTGTGTACTATGTATGACCATAGCTGACTATTTCTGAACACTGACTGTGTATGTTACATCACTGACCGTGTATTTGGGTTTGAACAGGCCACTAAGGTGGCTAATGATGCCGTCCACACTGAGGTTTCTGAGGCCGTCCCTCTCCTGAAACAACACAGAGCACAACCATCATCAACCTCTCTTTTAGGAATGCTCATCACCACCAGTACCTGTGTTTATAATAACAACATGTAACAGCACTCAGAAACACAACATAATCCACAGATGAGAGAATGTCACAAAAAAGTACAAACATGATGAGTAGAGAATGTCAAAGAAAATACTTGTTTGCTTTAGGGTGGATCTGGATAAAACAGCGCTATGAAAATGGGTGTCAACACCATGACAGACAGCAACGTATGCAAAGCACCAAGATCCTCAATCATGCCTCTGTTTCAATAAAGATGGTTGTGTCTGAACAAGACACGAGTATAGGTTGTCCTCAGTACAGAACAGACTGGTTGAGTCCGTCTGTAGTTCAGATGATTTTATATCCTCCTTTGCATGTTTGGGTTATATTCTACATACTGGCTGTTCTAATGAGCGCCGCCGCAAAACAAGATGGAATTTGGTTGGTCCGGACCGCACCAAATCTGTACCAATCATAGAGGTCTATGTTTCACAAGCTTGTACATCACAGTTTAGCACAGAGTACAGTACAGTACAGCAGAGTATAGTTCAGTACAGTGCAGTATAGTACTATACAGTAAATTATACTGTGCTCTACTGTACTGTACTAAACTCTACTGTACAGTACCGTACTGACCTATACTCTACTTTGCTTTACTGTACTCAATCAAACCAACTTGTATTTGTCACGTGTAGACTTTACCGTGAAACTATCTCAGGAGCTCTTCCCAACAATGCACAGTTAAAAATAAGAAAATAAGAAAACATACAAATAGTAACACAAGAATGAAGCTGTATAAAAAGGAGTACCACTACCATGTCACTGAGCAGGGGTACAAGGTATTTGAGGTAGATGTGTACATGAAGGCAGGGTAAAGTGAATAGGCATCAGAATAGATAATAATAACAGTAAAATTAAAAACAGTAGCAGCATATGATGATTGTGAAATGATGTGTGTATGCCGTCGGTGTGTGTGTGTGCGCGTATGTATGTAGTGTATGTGAATGTGTGTCAGGTTTGAGTGAGACTGTCAGTGTAATGTTTGTGGGTGAGTCTATACATAGTGTGTATACAGTTGAAGTCGGAAGTTTACATACAGTTTAGCCAAATATATTTCAACTCAGTTTTTCACAATTCCTGACATTTAATCCTAGTAAAAATTCACTGTCTTAGGTCAGTTAATAAGATCAGCACTTTATTTTAAGAATGTGAAATGTCAGAATAATAGTAGAGAGAATTATTTATTTCAGCTTTTATTTCTTTCAACACATTCCCAGTGGGTCAGAAGTTTACATACACTCAATTAGTATTTGGTAGCATTGCCTTTAAATGGTTTAACTTGGGTCAAACGTTTCGGGTAGCCTTCCACAAGCTTCCCACAATAAGTTGGGTGGATTTTGGCCCATTCGTAATGACAGAGCTGGTGTAATTGAGTCAGGTTTGTAGGCCTCCTTGCTTGCACACGCTTTTTCAGTTCTGCCCACACATTTTCTATAGGATTGAGGTCAGGGCTTTGTTATGGTCACACCAGTACCTTGACTTTGTTGTCCTTAAGCCATTTTGACACAACTTTGGAAGTATGCTTGGGGTCATTGTCCATTTAGAAGACACATTTGCGACCAAGCTTTACTTCCTGACTGATGTCTTGAGATGTTGCTTCAATATATCCACATCATTTTCTTTCCTCATGATGCCATCTATTTTGTGAAGTGCACCAGTCCCTCTTGCAGCAAAGCACCCCCACAACATGATGCTGCCACCTCTGTGCTTCATAGTTGGGATGGTGTTCTTTGGCTTGCAAGCCTCCCCCTTTTTCCTCCAAACATAATGATGGTCATTATGGCCAAACAGTTCTATTTTTGTTTCATCAGATCAGAGGACATTTCTACAAAAAGTACAATCTTTGTCCCCATGTGCAGTCTGGCTTTTTAATGGCAGTTTTGGAGCAGTGTTTTTTTCCTTGCCGAGCGGCCTTTCAGGATATGTCGATATAGGACTCGTTTTACTGTGGATATAGATACTTTTGTGCCTGTTTCCTCCAGGATCTTCACAAGGTCATTTGCTGTTGTTCTGAGATTGATATGCACTATTTGCACCAAAGTACGTTTGCGTCTCCTTCCTGAGCGGTATGACAGCTGCGTGGTCCCATGGTGTTTATACTTGCGTACTATTGTTTGTACAGATGAACGTGGTACTTTCAGGCCTTTGGAAATTGCTCCCAAGGATGAACCAGACTTGTGGAGGTCCACCATTTTTCTTCTGAGGTCTTGGCTGATTTCTTTTGATTTTCACATGATGTCAAGCAAAGAGGCACTGAGTTGGAAGGTAGGCCTTGAAATATATCCACAGGTACACCTCCAATTGATTCAAAGTATGTCAATTAGCCTATCAGAAGCTTCTAAAGCCATGACATCATTTTCTGGAATTTTCCAAATTGTTTAAATGCACAGTCAACTTAGTATATGTGAACTTGTGACCCACTGGAATTGTGATACAGTGAATTATAAGTGAAATAATCTGTCTGTAAACAATTGTTGGAAAAATTACTTGTGTCATGCACAAAGTAGATGTCCTAAACGACTTGCCAAAACTATAGTTTGTTAACAAGAAATTTGTGGAGTGATTGAAAAATGAGTTTTAATGACTCCAACCTAAGTGTATGTAAACTTCCGACTTCAACTGTATATAGTGTTGTGAGTGTGCATAGAGTTCAGTGCAAGATAGGGCCAATGTAGATAGTCCAGGTAACCATTTAGCAGTATTATGGCTATTTAGCCATCTTTAGCAGCCTTTGCTTATTCCTAATATTTAGGATGGAAAATGGTTAAACACGTTATACATGCCTTTGTAAAAATAGACTCAGCTTTCATTTGACAGCAAATTTGATGCGCTCCAATGAGTCACATTTTAGTGCTCGTGTGACTTTTTACATGGTGGCATTTTACAAATGCCCATAACACCAGAGTTTCAACACAACCTGCGTGGGAACATTGATGCAATTCACTTTAGTCATCTGGTACTACTGTGTGAGTATAGAGTGGACAAAAAACCAATTAACCTTTTGTTTAATTTCTTTCATTTTCAAAACAATGGTATTTCAAAAGCTTTTATATATAGCTCAGTAATTTTCACAAGCCCACAGTACATTAGTGTTTTAGTGATGATGTATTTGTAGAACTTATAAAGCAGCAAACTACCAAGCTAACAAAGTAAAGTACACAACAATCACATATGATAATGAATGAGAAGAACCTGAACTCAGAACACACAATGGAGAACTAGAAACAAACAAGAGTCAATAACAACATGTTTTACAACATCATACACAATGAGTGCAATCACAGGTCAGGGTCCCATACGAGACAAGACAATGAAACAGACGCAAGGGACAGAGATCATCTCAACCACAGGAAGCATGGTATCTCTTTCAGATGAGTGGCAGGGATCAGATATGCAGAGGATGTGTGTGTGTGTGTTTGAGAGAGAGAGGGAGAGAGGAGACCTACACTAGAGGTGATAGAGGAGAGGGAGATACGATCCTCTTCCAGCCCCAGGGCAGGTGGGGGTTCACTGGATCCCAGCCATTCCAGCTTCCCCTTCAGCAGCAACCTCTGTGCCTCCAGCCTGGTTCTAGCTCCCAGGGACAGCATCACCTGCTGTCTGCTCTCCTCCAGTGCATGCCTCTTACTGAACTGGTAAACCCTGCAGAGAGAGGAGCAGCCTGTCAGCTCATCAATTAAATCATTGTGATGATACTGTGGAACCATGTGTTTCCATTTCAACATATAGCAACAATTCCATTGACTTTTGCCTCACGGTCAATATATTTAAAGCATAACTGACATGCCCGATGGCTTTACACAAGAATACTGGTCAACTGGCCCATCTCCTACACCTTAGCCATATTGCTTCCGCAGGGCACTCACCAACAGTATAGTTGAAATGAGATATTCTATACGGGAGAAGTATGGTTAAAAATGCAGTAAGTCATGTCAGAAGGTAGCAGATGTATTACTTAACAACAGCTGCAAATTCCAATAAAACTACATCAAGTTTTGAAGCTCACTTTCCTTGCTTTGTCTAACAACACTATCATGAATCTAGTGAAGAGGTTTTCTGGGTCAGAGTGCATATTTATTTAGTTCATAGCACAAATGTTTGTTAGCACGTTTCTCACACTGGCTTTAGCCATGGCGGGAACAGACCAGCCCAGGCAAGTGCAGGGAGATTGCCATGCAACACGTGCCTTACAGGGAGACGTCTTCATAGTGTGACAAATTCCCATGAATTGTGAATCTGTTCAAACCGAACAGCTAGCGCGACAGCGAAAATGGCTTCATAAAAATATATATTTCAGCTAATAGGGAGTACCTAACAAAATAACTACATTATGGCATTCACTAATCATCATCTTTTTACATATAATAGAAATGTCGGTATATTTGTGGACAAAATACTTACTTACTTACTTACTTTTCAAATATTGCACTGCTACATTAACTAACATCACCACTTGGGTAAAAGAGTACTTTACTAATCAAGAAAGCATTCAGTCGCTCCCGTCTGTCTCTGTTGATTTCCAAAGTGTTTCATCAAACCCATGACTCCTTAAGGAGAGGCATGTTTCCCTCGGCACCAGTGAACATTAGGCTAGTGTCAGTCAACACAGCTGCTCCATCTATGCACTAAGAGCTTATTAGTAACGTCTAATAACAGCGGACAGGCATCTAAACCAAGACAAATGAGAGAAGCTTGAAAAGTCTCCTCATATCACCATGTTATATTCATAAGGCATAGTGAGTCTGTCCCCCAGAGAGCAGCAAGCTTAGCCAGCCTTAGCAGAGAGGAGAGCAGCCTAAACTACTCTGATAGGAGACTGCCTGCAGATGGAACACCACCATTGAGAGGAGATACACCAACACACCTCAAAAATATGACGCAGATCAATGGCAAAATGCATTACTCTTTTTTTTCCCCAGTCAGTGTTGGTGAAGACGGTGGTTTGGTACTGCCAGAGCCAACTTTATCCTGGTTCAGACCATAAAAATGTAATTATATTCTGTTTACCCAGGATAAATGGCCATGTTATCAGGTATAACAGCTGTAAGTACTATCTAATGACACTATATCTGCCTAAGTGATTAGGCAGATATAGGACAAAAGTATGCTTGCCCATGTAAAGTTGGACCTTCCAGTACATGTGGATATCGCCTCACCTCTGACCCCGTTTGATGCACTCTTCCTCTGCCTCTAGCTCCAACTCCAGCTGGTTGACTGAGGCCTGTTGGGAAACCACATTACCAGCTAGAGACAGCAGTTCCTCTTCCACTGCAGTCAACCTGGTAGAGGGGTAGAGACATGGGGAGAGAAGGGGGACGAAGGGGTGAAATGTGTTGTTGGTGTTGAGGTTGTGTGTGTGCGTGCCTTTTAAAATGATAAACTTGGATTAGCTAACACAACGTGGCATTGGAACACAGGAGTGGTCTCTGTATGCCTATACAGATATTCCATAAAAATCTGCCGTTTCCAGCTACAATAGTTACTTACAACATTAACAATGTCTACACTGTATTTCTGATCAATTTGATGCTATTTTAATGGACAAAAATGTGCTTTTCTTTCAAAACAAGGGCATTTCTAAATGACACCAAACTTTTGAACAGTAGTATATATATATATATATATAGTACACGTCAAAAGTTGACACACCTACTCATTACAGGTCTTTAAAAAAATAAAATAAATCTACATTGTAGAATAATAGTGAAGAAATCAAAACTAGGAAATAACACATATGGAATCATGTAGTAACCAAAATAAAGTGTTAAACAAATCAAAATATATTTTATATTTGAGATTCTTCAAAGTAGCCACCCATTTCCTTGATGACAGCATTGCACACTCTTGCCATTATCTCAACCAGCTTCATGAGGTAATCACCTGGAATGCATTTTAGTTAACAGTTGTCCCTTGTTAAAAGTTAATTTATGGAATTTCTTTCCTTATTGCATTTGAGCCAAGAAGGTGTTCCTTCTTAAAAGTTAATTTGTGTCGAATTTATTTCCTTCTTAATGCATTTGAGCTAACCAGTTGTGTTATGACAAGGTATGTGGTATTCTGTATAAGGCCTTCATGGTCAAATTGCTGAAAAGAAACCACTATATAAACATGGCTTAAGCCTGATGAATTTACTGTGTTAAATGAGGCCTCACCTCCTGGCTACACTAGTGACCATATCCCCCGTGCATCCCGCAAAGGCGGAGGTGTTGCTAACATTTACGATAGCAAATTTCAATTGACAAAAAAAAAAAAGACGTTTTCGTCTTTTGAGCTTCTAGTCAGGACCCACTCACTGTCACAGTCATACTCTGGACCTAGTTTTGTCCCATGGAATAAATATTGTGGATCTTAATGTTTTTCCTTATAATCCTGGACTATCGGACCACCATTTTATTACGTTTGCAATTGCAACAAATAATCTGCTCAGACCCCAACCAAGGAACATCAAAAGTCGTGCAATAAATTCACAGACAACACAAAGATTCCTTGACGTCCTTCCAGATTCCCTCTGTCTACCCAAGGACGCCAGAGGACAAAAATCAGTTAACCACCTAACTGAGGAACTCAATTTAACCTTGCGCAATACCCTAGATGCAGTTGCACCCCTAAAAACGAAAAACATTTCTCATAAGAAACTAGCTCCCTGGTACACAGAAAATACCTGAGCTCTGAAGCAAGCTTCCAGAAAATTGGAACGGAAATGGCGCCACACCAAACTGGAAGTCTTCCGACTAGCTTGGAAAGACAGTACCGAAGAGCCCTTACTGCTGCTCGATCATCCTATTTTTCTAACTTAATTGAGGAAAATAAGAACAATCCGAAATTCCATTTTGATACTGTCGCAAAGCTAAATAAAAAGCAGCATTCCCCAAGAGAGGATGGCTTTCACTTTAGCAGTGATAAATTCATGAACTTCTTTGAGGAAAATATCATGATTATTAGAAAGCAAATTACGGACTCCTGTTTAAATCTGCGTATTCCTTCAAAGCTCAGTTGTCCTGAGTCTGCACAACTCTGCCAGGACCTAGGATCAAGAGAAACGCTCAAGTGTTTTAGTACTATATCTCTTGACACAATGATGAAAATAATCATGGCCTCTAAACCTTCAAGCTGCATACTGGACCCTATTCCAACTAAACTACTGAAAGAGCTGCTTCCTGTGCTTGGCCCTCCTATGTTGAACATAATAAATGGCTCTCTATCCACCGGATGTGTACCAAACTCACTAAAAGTGGCAGTAATAAAGCCTCTCTTGAAAAAGCCAAACCTTGACCCAGAAAATATAAAAAACTAATCGGCCTATATCGAATCTTCCATTCCTCTCAAAATGTATAGAAAAGGCTGTTGCGCAGCAACTCACTGCCTTCCTGAAGACAAACAATGTATACGGAATGCTTCAGTCTGGTTTTAAACCCCATCATAGCACTGAGACTGCACTTGTGAAGGTGGTAAATGACCTTTTAATGGCATCAGACCGAGGCTCTGCATCTGTCCTCGTGCTCCTAGACCTTAGTGCTGCTTTTGATACCATCGATCACCACATTCTTTTGGAGAGATTGGAAACCCAAATTGGTCTACACGGACAAGTTCTGGCCTGGTTTAGATCTTATCTGTCGGAAAGATATCAGTTTGTCTCTGTGAATGGTTTGTCCTCTGACAAATCAACTGTAAATTTCGGTGTTCCTCAAGGTTCCGTTTTAGGACCACTATTGTTTTCACTATATATTTTACCTCTTGGGGATGTCATTCGAAAACATAATGTTAACTTTCACTGCTATGCGGATGACACACAGCTGTACATTTCAATTAAACATGGTGAAGCCCCAAAATTGCCCACGCTAGAAGCATGTGTTTCAGACATAAGGAAGTGGATGGCTGCAAACTTTCTACTTTTAAACTCGGACAAAACAGAGATGCTTGTTCTAGGTCCCAAAAAACAAAGAGATCTTCTGTTGAATCTGACAATTAATTTTAATGGTTGTACAGTCGTCTCAAATAAAAAAAACTGTGAAGGACCTTGGCGTTACTCTGGACCCTGATCTCTCTTTTGAAGAACATATCAAGACCATTTCAAGGACAGCTTTTTTCCATCTACGTAACATTGCAAAAATCTGAAACTTTCTGTCCAAAAATGATGCAGAAAAATTAATCCATGCTTTTGTCACTTCTAGGTTAAACTACTGCAATGCTCTACTTTCCGGCTACCCGGATAAAGCACTAAATAAACTTCAGTTAGTGCTAAATACGGCTGCTAGAATCCTGACTAGAACCAACATTTTTGATCATATTACTCCAGTGCTAGCCTCCCTACACTGGCTTCCTGTCAAAGCAAGGGCTGATTTCAAGGTTTTACTGCTAACCTACAAAGCATTACATGGGCTTGCTCCTACCCATCTCTCTGATTTGGTCCTGCCGTACATACCTACACGTACGCTACGGTCACAAGACGCAGGTCTCCTAATTGTCCCTAGAATTTCTAAGCAAACAGCTGGAGGCAGGGCTTTCTCCTATAGAGCTCCATTTTTATGGAAAGGTCTGCCTACCCATGTCAGAGACGCAAACTCGGTCTCAACCTTTAAGTCTTTACTGAAGACTCATCTCTTCAGTGGGTCATATGATTGAGTGTAGTCTGGCCCAGGAGTGGGAAGGTGAACGGAAAGGCTCTGGAGCAACCCTTGCTGTCTCTGCCTGGCCGGTTCCCCTCTTTCCACTGGGATTCTCTGCCTCTAACCCAATTACAGGGGCACTGGCTTACTGGGGCTCTCTCATGTCCCTAGGAGGGGTGTGTCACTTGAGTGGGTTGAGTCACTGATGTGATCATCCTGTCTGGGTTGGCGCCCCCCCTTGGGTTGTGCCGTGGCGGAGATCTTTGTGGGCTATACTCAGCCTTGTCTCAGGATGGTAAGTTGGTGGTTGAAGATATCCCTCTAGTGGTGTGGGGGCTGTGCTTTGGCAAAGTGGGTGGGGTTATATCCTTCCTGTTTGGCCCTGTCCGGGGGTGTCCTCGGATGGGGCCACAGTGTCTCCTGACCCCTCCTGTCTCAGCCTCCAGTATTTATGCTGCAGTAGTTTATGTGTCGGGGGGCTAGGGTCAGTTTGTTATATCTGGAGTACTTCTCCTGTCCTATTCGGTGTCCTGTGCGAATTTAAGTGTGCCCTCTCTAATTCTCTTTCTTTCTCTCTCTCGGAGGACCTGAGCCCTAGGACCATGCCTCAGGACTACCTGACATGATGACTCCTTGCTGTTCCCAGTCCACCTGGCCGTGCTGCTGCTCCAGTTTCAACTGTTCTGCCTTATTATTATTGGACCATGCTGGTCATTTATGAACATTTGAACATCGTGGCCATGTTCTGTTATAATCTCCACCCGGCACAGCCAGAAGAGGACTGGCCACCCCACATAGCCTGGTTCCTCTCTAGGTTTCTTCCTAGGTTTTGGCCTTTCATGGGAGTTTTTCCTAGCCACCGTGCTTCTACACCTGCATTGCTTGCTGTTTGGGGTTTTAGGCTGGGTTTCTGTACAGCACTTTGAGATATCAGCTGATGTACGAAGCGCTATATAAATACATTTGATTTGATTTACGAAAGAACACCAATAAGAAGATAATTTCTTGGAGATTTCTGGTTCCAACCACCGTGTGGGTGAACGGATGATCTCCGCATGTGTGGTTCCCACAGTGAAGCATGGAGGAGGAGGTGTTATGGTGTGGGGATGCTTTGCTGGTGACACACTCTGTGATTTATTTAGAATTCAAGGCTCACTTAACCAGCATGACTACCACAGCATTCTGCAGAGATACGACATTCCATCTGGTTTAGGCTTAGTGGGCCTATCCTTTGTTTTTCAACAGGACATTGACCCAACACACCTCCAGGTTGTGTAAGGGCTATTTGACCAAGAAGGAGTGATGGCGTGCTGCATCAGGACCTGGCCTCCACAATCCCCCGACTTCAACCCAAATGAGATGGTTTGGGATAAGTTGGGCTGCAGAGTGAAGGAAATGCAAACAACAAGTGCTCAGCATATGTGGGAACTCCTTCAAGACTGTTGGCAAGACTGTTGGAAAAGCATTCCAGGTGAACCTGGTTGAGACAATGTCAAGAGTGTACAAAGCTGTCATCAAGGCATTAAGGTGATTATTTGAAGAATCTCAAATACAAAATATATTTTGATTTGTTTAACACTTTTACGGTCACTACATGATTTCATGTGTTATTTCATAGTTTTGATGTTTCACTATCATTCTTAAATGTAGAAATAGTAAAAAATAAATAAAAACACTTGAATGAGAATGTGTGTGTATATACAGTGGGGAGAACAGGTATTTGATACACTGCCGATTTGCAGGTTTTCCTACTTAGAAAGCATGTAGAGGTCTGTAATTGTTTTTATCATAGGTACACTTCAACTGTGAGAGAAAATCACATTGTATGATTTTTAAGTAATTAATTTGCATTTTATTGCATGACATAAGTATTTGATACATCAGAAAAGCAGAACTGAATATCTGGCACAGAAATCTTTGTTTGCAATTAAAGGGATCATACGTTTCCTGTAGTTCTTGACCAGGTTTGCACACACTGCAGCAGGGATTTTGGCCCACTCCTCCATACAGACCTTCTCCAGATCCTTCAGGTTTCAGGGCTTTCGCTAGGCAATACGGACTTTCAGCTCCCTCCAAAGATTTTCTATTGGGTTCAGGTCTGGAGACTGGCAAGGCCACTCCAGGACCTTGAGATGCTTCTTACGGAGCCACTCCTTAGTTGCCCTGGCTGTGTGTTTCGGGTCGTTGTCATGCTGGAAGACCCAGCCACGACCCATCTTCAATGCTCTTACTGAGGGAAGGAGGTTGTTGGCCAAGATTTCACGATACATGGCCCCATCCATCCTCCCCTCAATACGGTGCAGTCGTCCTGTCCCCTTTGCAGAAAAGCATCCCCAAAGAATGATGTTTCCACCTCCATGCTTCACGGTTGGGATGGTGTTCTTGGGGTTGTACTCATCCTTCTTCTTCCTCCAAACACGGCGAGTGGAGTTTAGACCAAAAAAGCTATATTGTTGTCTCATCAAACCAAATGACCTTCTCCTATTCCTCCTCTGGATCATCCAGATGGTCATTGGCAAACTTCAGACGGGCCTGGACATGCGCTGGCTTGAGCAGGGGGACCTTGCGTGCTCTGCAGGATTTTAATCCATGACGGCGTAGTGTGTTACTAATGGTTTTCTTTGAGACTGTGGTCCCAGCCCTCTTCAGGTCATTGACCAGGTCCTGCCGTGTAGTTCTGGGCTGATCCCTCGCCTTCCTCATGGTCATTGATGCCCCATGAGGTGAGATCTTGCATGGAGCCCCAGACAGAAGGCGATTGACCGTCATCTTGAACTTCTTCCATTTTCTAATAATTGCGCCAACGGTTGTTGCCTTCTCACCAAGCTGCTTGCCTATTGTCCTGTAGCCCATCCCAGCCTTGTGCAGGTCTACAATTGTATCCCTGATGTCCTTACACAGCTCTCTGGTCTTGGCCATTGTGGAGAAGTTGGAGTCTGTTTGATTGAGTGTGTGGACAGGAGTTCAAACAGGTGCAGTTAATACAGGTAATGAGTGGAGAACAGGAGGGCTTCTTAAAGAAAAAATAACAGGGCTGTGAGAGCCAGAATTCTTACTGGTTGGTAGGTGATCAAATACTCATACAATGTGATTTTCTGGATTTTTGTTTTAGATTCCGTCCCTCACAGTTGAAGTGCACCTATGATAAAAATGACAGACCTCTACATGCTTTGTAAGTAGGAAAACCTGCAAAATCGGCAGTGTATCAAATACTTGTTCTCCCCACTGTATATACACACACACAGTGGAAGTCGGAAGTTTACATACACTTTGGAATCATTAAAACTAGTTTTCAACCCCTCCACAAATTTCTTGTTAACAAACTATAGCTTTGGCAAGTTGGTTAGGACATCTACTTTGTGGATGATACAAGACATTTTTCCAACAATTGTTTACAGACAGATTATTTCACTTATAATTCACTGTATCACAATTCCAGTGGGTCAGAAGTTTGCATACACTAAGTTGACTGTGCATTTAAACAGTTTGGAAAATTCCAGAAAAGGATGGCATGGCTTTAGAAGCTTCTGATAGGCTAATTGACATCATTTGAATCAATTGGAGGTGTACCTGTGGACGTATTTCAAGGCCTATCTTCCAACTCAGTGCCTCTTTGCTTGACATCATGGGAAAATCAAAAGAAATCAGCCAAGACCTCAGAAACTTTTTTTGTAGACCTCCAGAAGTCTGCTACATCCTTAGGAACAATTTCCAAACGCCTGAAGGTACCACATTCATCTGTACAAACAATAGTACGCAAGTATAAACACAGTGGGACCACGCAGCCGTCATACCGCTCAGGAAGGAGACGCGTTCTGTCTCCTAGAGATGAACATACTTTGGTGCGAAAAGTGCAAATCAATTCCAGAACAACAGCAAAGGACATTGTGAAAATGCTGGAGGAAACCAGTACAAAAGTATCTATATCCACAGTAAAACAAGTCCTATATCGACATAACCTGAAAGGCCGCTCAGCAAGAAAGATGCCACTGCTCCAAAACCGCCATAAAAAAGCCAGACTACGGTTTGCAACTGCACATGGAGACAAAAATCTTACTTTTTGGAGAAATGTCCTCTGGTATGATGAAACAAAAATAGAACTGTTTGGCCTGTTTTTATTGTTACGTTACAGACTTTAAAAAAATAAATAATTATCCACATCAATCTACACAAATTACCCCATAATGACAAAGCAAAAACAGTTTTTTATACATTTTTATTTTTTTAAATAACGGAAATATCACATTTACTTAAGTATTCAGACCCTTAATCAGTACTCTGTTGAAGCACCTTTGGCAGCAATGACAGCCAAGTCTTTTTGGGTATGACGCTACAAGCTTGGCACACCTGTATTTGGGGAGTTTCTCCCATTCTTCTCTGCAGATCCTCTCAAGCTCTGTCAGGTTGGATGGGGAGTGTCGCTGCACAGCTATTTTCAGGTCTCTCCACAGGTGTTCGATCAGGTTCAAGTCCGGGCTCTGGCTGGGCCACTCAAGGACATTCAGAGAGACTGGTCCCAAAGCCACTGCTGCATTGTCTTGGCTGTGTACTTAGGGTAGTTGTCCTGTTGGAAGGTGAACCTTCGCCTCAGTCAGAGGTCCTGAGCACTCTGGAGCAGGTTTTCATCAAGGATCTCTCTGTACTTTGCTCCGTTCATCTTTCCCTCCATCCTAACTAGAGGTCGATCGATTATGATTCTTTAACAGCGATACCGATTATTGGAGGACCAAATAAGCCGATACCGATTAAAATCGGCCGATATATACATACATACATACACACACAGTGTACAAACATACACACACACACAATTACAACAATACTGGATGAACACTTATTTTAACTTAACATAATACATAAATAAAATCTATTTAGTCTCAAATAAATAGACATGCTCAATTTGGTTTAAATAATGAAAAAAAATTGTGTTGGAGAAGAAAGTAAAATTGCAATATGTACCATGTAAAAAAAGCTAATGTTTAAGTTCCTTGCTCAGAACATATGAAAGCTGGTGGTTCAATATTCCCAGTTCTTCAATATTCCCTGTTAAGAAGTTTTAGGTTGTAGTTATAGGAATTATGACGCGTCAACTATTTATCTCTATACCATTTGTATTTCATATACCTTTGACTATTGGATGTTCTAATAGGCACTTTAGTATTGCCAGCCTAATTTCAGGAGTTGATAGGCTTGAAGTCATAAACAGTTCTGTGGTCAAGCATTGCTTAGAGCCTCTGGCAAACGGAGTAAAGTTTGAATGAGTCCTTACGAGCCTGCTGCTGCCTACCACTGCTCAGTCAGACTGCTCTATCAAATCATAGACTTAATTATAATATAATAAACGCAGAAATACGAGCTTTCGGTCACTAATATGGTCAAATCCGTAAAATATAATTTCGAAAACAAAACTTTTATTCTTTCAGTGAAATACGGAACCGTTCCGTATTTTATCGAACGGGTGGCAACCCTAAGTCTAAATATTGCTGTTACATTGCACAACCTTCAATGTTATGTCATAATTATGTAAAATTCTGGCAAATTAGTTCGCAACGAGCCAGACAGCCCAAACTGTTGCATATACACTGACTCGGTGTGCAATGAACGCAAGAGAAGTGACACAATATTCCTAGTTAACATTAATTTATTTTAACTAAATATACAGGTTTAAAGAAAATATACTTCTGTGTATTGATTTTTAGAAAGGCATTGATGTTTGTGGTTAGGTACATTCGTGCAACGATTGTGCTTTTGTTAAATCACTCGTTTGGCGAAGTAGTCTGTAATTCAATAATAAATTAACAGGCACCGCATTGATTATATGCAATGCAGCTAGTTAACCTACTAATATCATCAACCATGTGTAGTTAACTAGTGATTATGTTTAGATTGATTGTTTTTTAAAAGATACGTTTAATTCTAGCCTGCAACTTACCTTGGCTCCTCGCTGCACTCAGGTAACAGGTGGCCACGCAGTAACCTTGTGGAATGCAATGTAATCGGCCATAATCGGCATCCAAAAATGGCAATTACCGATTGTTATGAAAACCTGAAATCGGCCCTAATTAATCGGCAATGCCGATTAATCGGACAACCTCTAATCCTAACTAGTCTCCTAGTCCCTGCCGCGGAAAAACATCCCCACAGCTTGATGCTGCCATCACGCTTCACCGTAGGGATGGTGCCAGATTTAGTCCAGACGTGACTCTTAGCATTCAGGCCAAAGTGTTCAATCTTGGTTTCATCAGACCAGAGAATCTTGTTTCTCATGATCTGAGAGTCTTTAGGTGCCTTTTGGCAAACTCCAAACGGGCTGTCATGTGCCTTTTACTGAAGAGTGGCTTCCGGCTGGCCACTCAAATATAAAGGCCTAATTGGCGGAGTGCTGCAGAGATGGTTGTCCTTCTGAAAGTTTCTTCAATCTCCACAGAGGAACTCTAGAGCTCTGTCAGAGTGACCATCGGGTTCTTGATCAACTCCCTGACCAAGGCTCTTCTCCCCCGATTGCTCAGTTTGGCCGGGCGGCCAGTTCTAGGTTGTCTTGGCGGTTCCGAACTTCTTCCATTTAAGAATGATGGAGGCAACTGTTTTTGGGGACCTTCAATGCTGCAGAAATGTTTTGGTACCCTTCCCCAGATCTGTGCCTCGACACAATCCTGTCTCAGAGCTCTACGGACAAATCCTTCGACCTCATGACTTGGTTTTTCTCTGAGATGCACTGTCAACTGTGGGAACCTTACTGTATAGACAGACGTGTGCCTTTCCAAATCATGTCCAATCAATTGAATATACCACAGGTGGAATCCAATCAAGTTGTAGAAACATCTCAAGGATGATCAATGGAAACAGGATGCACCTGATTTCAATTTTAAGTCTCATTGCAAAGGGTCTGAATACTTAAGTAAATAAGGTATCTGTTTTTTGTTTTTATAAATGTGAAAAAAATTATAAAAACCTGTTTTCGCTGTGTCATTATGTGGTATTGTATGTAGATTGATGAGGATTTTTTTTGTTTGTACATTTTAGAATGAGGCTTTTTGGGGGAAAAGTCAAGGGGTCTGAATACTTTTTGATTGCGCTGTGTCTGTGTGTGCGTATAAACTAACCTGTACTGGATCCCCTCCACTGTAAGCTCATTTAGTTCCAGCTCTCCAGTCTTTAGTCGATCTGTGTTCTCCAGAAGACCAGAGTCAAACTCCACACACACCGGAACCTCCCCTACAGACCTGAACACACATGGTGAAACTTTTCAGCCTCTTGACTGCACTAAGATCTGAATATTTACATTTGAGTAATTTAGCAGATTCTCTTATCCAGAGTGACTTGCAGCTGAATACCTGTTCTGTTGGATGAAGCTCTCGTACTCTCTGTGTGGCTCTATGGCCATCAAAGCAGCAGACATCTCCTCGTGGACAGATACGACCTCATGTTGGAGCATACTGGACATGTCATAGTACTCCTGCAGGATCTCCTTCCTGGGTTACAGGGCAAAAGTCAGAGGTCAGGGCTGTATTATTCCATCCTGGTCTGGGGACCCACTGGGTGTGCAGGCTTTTTTCTAGCCCAGCACTAATGCACCATCTAATCAAAGGCTTGATGATCAGTTATTAAATAGGTACTGTGACTTCGGAAAGTATTCAGACCCCTTAACTTTTTCCACATTTGTTAGGTTATAGCCTTATTCTAAAATTAAATCTACACACAATACCCCATAATGACAAAGCAAAAACTGTTTAGAAATGTTTGCTGATTCATAAAAAATCAAAATAAACAGAACTATGACATTTACATAAGTATTCAGACCCTTTACTCACTACTTTGTTGAAGCACCGTTGGCAGCGATTACAGCCTCGATTCATCTTGAGTATGATCCTACAAGCTTGGCACACCTGTACTTGGGTAGTTTCTCCCATTCTTCTCAGCAGATCTTCTCAAGCTCTGTCAGGCTGAATGGGGAGCGTTGCTGCACAGCTATTTTCAGGTCTCTCCAGAGATGTTTGATTGAGTTCAAGTCCGGGCTCTGGCTGAGCCACTCAAGGACATGCATGCTCTTCAACCGATTGCTGCCCGCACCCGCCCGCCCGACTAGCATCACTAACTCTGGAAGGTTCGGACGTAGAATATGTGGACAACTACAAATACCTAGGTGTCTGGTTAGACTGTAGACTCACATTAAGCATCTCCAATTCAAAATTAAATCTAGAATCGGCTTCCTATTTTGCAACAAAGCCTCCTTCACTCATGCTGCCAAACATACTGGAGGTCGACCGATTAATCGGAATGGCCGATTAATTAGGGCCGATTTCAAGTTTTCATAACAATCGGTAATCTGCATTTTTGGACACCGATTATATTACACTCCACGAGGCAGTCTCTGTTATGCGAGTGCATCACGGAGCCACGGTAAGGTGCTAGCTAGCATTAAACTTATCTTATAAAAAAACAATCAATCCTAACATAATCCCTAGTTAACTACACATGGTTGATGATATTACTAGTTTATCTAGCTTGTCCTCCGTTGTATATAATCGATGCGGTGGCTGTTAATTTATCATTGAATCAAGGCCTACTTCACCAAACGGGTGATTTAACAAGCACATACGCAAAAAAGCATTGTCTTTGCACCAATGTGTACCTAACCATAAAAATCAACGCCTTTCTTAAAATCAATACACAAGTATATATTTTTAAACCTGCATATTTAGTAAACATTGCCTGCTAAAATGAATTTCTTTTAACTAGGGAAATTGTGTTAATTCTCTTGCGTTCTGTGCAACAGAGTTAGGGTATATGCATCAGTTTGGGCCGTCTGGTTCGTTGCGAACTGTGTGAAGACTTTCTTCCTAACAAAGACAGCCAACTACGCCAAACGGGGGATGATTTAACAAAAGCGCATTTGCGAAAAAAGCACAATCATTGCACGAATGTATCTAACCATAAACATCAATGCCTTTCTTAAAATCAATACACAAGTATATATATTTTTAAACCTGCATATTTAGTTAAAAGAAATTAAATGTTAGAAGGCAATATTATCTAGGGACATTGTGTCACTTCTCTTGCGTTCATTGCACGCAGAGTCAGGGTATATGCAACAGTTTGGGCCGCCTGGCTCATTGAGAACTAATTTGCCAGAATTGTACATAATTATGACATAACATTGAAGGTTGTGAATTGTAACAGCAAAATGTAGGCTTATGGATGCGACCCGTTAGATAAAATACGGAACGGTTCCGTATTTCACTGAAAGAATAAACGTTTTGTTTTCGAAATTATAGTTTTACGGATTTGACCATATTAATGACCTAAGGCTCGTAATTTCTGCGTGTTATTATATTATAATTAAGTCTATGATTTGATAGAGCAGTCTGACTGAGCAGTGGTAGGCAGCAGCAGGCTCATAAGCATTCATTCAAACAGCACTTTCCTGCATTTGCTAGCACCTCTTAGCAATGCTTCAAGCATTGCACTGTTCATGACTTCAAGCCCAAGATTAGGCTGGCAATACTAAAGTACCTATTAGAACAATAGTCAAAGGTATATGAAATACAAATGGTAGAGAGAGAAATAGTCCTATAATTACTACAACCTAAAACTTCTTACCTGGGAATATTGAAGACTCATGTTAAAAGGAACCACCAGCTTTCATATGTTCTCATGTTCTGAGCAATGAACTTTTTTACATGGCACATATTGCACTTTCTCCAACACTTTGTTTTTGCATTATTTAAACCAAATTGAACATGTTTCATAATTTATTTGAGACTAAATTGATTTTATTGATGTATTATATTAAGTTAAAATAAAAGTGTTCATTGTTCATTCAGTATTGTTGAAATTGTCTCATTATTACAAATATATATATATATATATATATATATATATAAAAAACATAATTTTTAAAAAAACATTTAAAAATGAATAAACAAATAAAAATCGGCCGACTAATCAGTATCGGCTTTTTTTGGTCCTCCAATAATCGGTATCGGAGTTGAAAAATCAGTCGGTCGACCTCTAAAACATACCCTCGCAAAACTGACTATTCTACCTATCCTTGACTTCGGCGATGTCATTTACAAAATAGCCTCCAACACTCTACTCAGCAAATTGGATGTAGTCTATCACAGTGCCATCCGTTTTGTCACCAAAGCCCATATACTACCCACCACTGCGACCTGTATGCTCTTGTTGGCTGGCCCTCGCTACATATTCGTCGCCAAACCCACTGGCTCCAGGTCAATTATAAGTCTTTGCTGCGTAAAGCCCCGCCTTATCTCAGCTTACTGGTCACCATAGCAACACGCGCTCCAACAGGTATATTTCACTGGTCATCCCCAAAGCCAACACCTCATTTGGCCGCCTTTCCTTCCAGTTCTCTGCTGCCAATGACTGGAACGAATTGCAAAAATCACTGAAGCTGGAGACATATCTCCCTCACTAACTTTAAGCATCAGCAGTCAGAGCAGCTTACCAACCACTCTACCTGTACACAGCCAATCTGTAGATAGCACACCCACCCCATATTGTTATTTATTTTTTTGCTCTTTTGCACCCCAGTATCTCGACTTGCACATCATCATCTGCACATCTATCACTCCAGTGTTCATGCTAAATTGTCATTATTTCGCCACCATTGCCTATTTATTGCCTTACCTCCCTAATCTTACTACATTTGCACACACTGTACATAGACTTTTCTATTGTGTTATTGACTGTATCTTTTGTTTATCCTCTGTGTTGTTGTTTTTGGTCACACTGCTTTGCTTTATCTTGGCCAGGTCACAAGTTGAAAATGAGATCTTGTTCTCAACTGGCCTACCTGGTTGAATAAAGTTGAAATTATTATTATTATTTTAATTCAGAAACTTGTCACGAAGCCACTCCTGTGTTGTCTTGGCTGTGTGCTTAGGGTTGTTGTCCTGTTGGATGGTGAACCTTCACCCCAGTCTGAGGTCATGAGAGGTCTAGAGCAGGTTTTTCATCAAGGATCTCTCTGTACTTTGCTCCGTTCATCTTTGCCTCGATCCTGACTTGTCTCCCTGCCACTGAAAAACATCCCCACAGCATGATGCTGCCACCACGCTTCACCGTAGGGATGGTGCCAGGTTTCTTCCAGACGTGACGCTTGGCATTCAGGCCAAAGAGTTCAATCTTGGTTTCATCAGACCAGAGAATATTGTTTCTCATGATCTGAGAGTCTTCAGGTGCCTTTTGGCAAACTCCAAGTGGGTTGTCATGTGCCTTTTACTGAAGAGTGGTCTCCGGCTGCCCACTCTACCATAAAGGCTTGAGTGGCGGAGTGCTGCAGAGATGGTTGTCCTTCTGGAAGGTTCTCCAATTTCCACAGAGGAACTCTAGAGCTCTGTCAGAGTGACCATCGGGTTCTTGATCAACTCCCTGACCAAGGCTCTTCTCCCCCGATTGCTCTTGGCGGTTCCGAACTTCTTCCATTTAAGAATGATGGAGGCCACTGTGTTCTTGGGAACCTTCAATGCGGCAGAAATGTTTTGGTACCCTTCCCCAGATCTGTGCCTCGACACAATCCTGTCTCAGAGCTCTACAGACAATTCTTTCAACCTCATGGCTTGGTTTTTGCTCTGACATGCACTGTCAACTGTGGGACCTTATATAGACAGGTGTGTGCCTTTCCAATTTTTTTAACATTTTTTTTTTATTTCACCTTTATTTAACCAGGTAGGCAAGTTGAGAACAAGTTCTCATTTACAATTGCGACCTGGCCAAGATAAAGCAAAGCAGTTCGACACATACAACGACACAGAGTTACACATGGAGTAAAACAAACATACAGTCAATAATACAAACCATCATGTCCAATCAATTGAATTTACCACAGGTGGATTCCAATCAAGTTGTAGAAACATCTCAAGGATGATCAATGGAAACAGGATGCACCTGAGCTCAATTTCAAGTCTCATAGCAAAGGGTCTGAATATTTATCTAAATAAGGTATTTCAGTTTTTTATGTGCAAAATGTATAAAAAACAGTTTTCGCTTTGTCATTATGGGGTATTGTATGTAGATTGCTGAGGAAATTGTTTTATTTCAACAATTTTAGAATAAGGCTGTAACGTAACAAAACGTTTAAAAAGTCAAGGGGTCTGAATATTTTCCGAAGGCACTGTATGTATAGTACAGAGCTGCAACAAAAGCCTGCACACCCTGTGGGTCTCCAGGGCCAGTATTGATTACATTATGTGTGTTTGGACAACAGCCCAAAACTATTATGTCAAACTTCTCATGAGAGCACTTGAAATCTTACCATCAAAAGGGAAGGATATTAGGTGAGATACAAAACCATGCAGTGTAACAATGGGATGACCATAGAGTCACAGTACTTCCCTACCGCGCTGTACACACACAATATGATCATCACTGACTGGGAATTCACTGACAGAGTTGTGCTTTCCCCTCACTCACCCACACACACTTACAGTACGAGTACCATCTCCTGCTGTAGGCTCTGTAGTGCCATGAGCAGGGCAGGTTGGGCCTGGCTGTAGTGGTGCTGATGGTACACCTGGGCTGCTCTGACTGACAGAACATACTCATTATGAAGCTCATGGAGCCTCAGAGTAGCCTTTACATAGCGCTCCCTCGCACGCTCACGTTCTTTATCTAAACAAACACAAGATTATATATATCAGTAGAACACACACAAATGTAGCATAGAAGTGGAAAAACAATACACATGACAAATAGTCACTACTAATATGATCAACTGTGTTAATTTGGTGAATCAATAGGACATCAGTTGTCTAAACAGAAATATCAGGAGGTAATGATCATCTGTTGTCCAGAATGTAATCCTTTCAGTCAGTCAAAGTGAGAGTGTGTCTGTGTTGTTTGGAGAAATGATATGGAGCAAGAGTGAGCTTCCCCACCTTTACTGGCCTCCTGGTACTTCCTCTTTGCCTGCCCTGCATCCCTCACCAGCTGTCTATAGCTGGCCTTCAGCCTCTCCAGCTCTGTCTGAGTCACCTGACAAATGGAAAGGGTATATTAGTGTTACCTCATCCAAACAAGGTGCATAAATTGAAGAACAAATGGGATGAGTAGAGAGCTATTCAGCCACTCTCTAAGAACAATGAGAGTCCTCAAATACATGTCTACTATCTAACCACACAGCACTGTCATCAGAGGGAAAGGAGGGGATCATAAATGTACTTAAAAAGGAGTGGAGGTGATACTGTACAAACAAGTGATACGGGTGTGGTTTGTTAAAAGTGGGAGTGACTTTCTGAGTCATGATCACTTTCTGAGTCAAAATGCCTATGTAACATTAACCAATTAAAAACAGTTCTGTAGCAATGATGTTCGTGCAGTAGGCTATAGGCCAAATACATTATCACTGTATATTGGCTATGCTTGAATTGCCCTGCCAATTATGTTCTTCTCAGACAATTTTGAAATTATATTTAAAAAATGTAGGTATATGATCACACTGGGAATAGATCATTTGTTGTAGTACTTGTGAGGCAGAGCTGAGTGAGCATAGTATTATTATTATTATTTTACTGGACTGATGGCCTGCATCTGATGTTCAGTCTGAGGGGAGGCAGGGAGCAGCGGTCCCTCCGCTGAGAAAAGAGAACAGTCTTCTAGCTGATGGCAAAACTCAAGTCACACTGCATTATTTCTGCCTTATGTACCAATTCATGTTGTTATTCCTATGATCAGAGAAAGAGAAATATTCCTCGATATTAAAAAAGACAAGCCACTAATAATAACAACAATGCAAGCTTATCAAAAATTTGATACAATC
The DNA here is from genome assembly GCF_045791955.1 of Oncorhynchus clarkii lewisi. Taxonomy (NCBI): domain Eukaryota; kingdom Metazoa; phylum Chordata; class Actinopteri; order Salmoniformes; family Salmonidae; genus Oncorhynchus; species Oncorhynchus clarkii. The sequence continues at coordinate 67,678,364 of NC_092152.1, read as the reverse complement.
ATTCATTGCAGCTGCAGTGCTGGTTGTAGCATGAGTGGAAGTAGTGAGAAAGTGTATTTTATGGCTTATAAAAGTGTTGAACAAGGTGCTGACAGTGTTGAACAACAACTTAAACATGAAATTACTCATAAAAACAGTAGCTCTTTGCTGTATTAGTTTTAACATTTCACAGTATCAACTTTGCTATGACAATGACGGTGCACTTGATTTGTTCTCTAGGTTTGCCGGGTAGGCGGAGTTCTACCTTCTGACACATGAAATGGTTAAAAATGGGAACACTTTGCCTTCCCGGGACTGGGGCTGCTGAATGAAGTGCACCTACCGCCAACAGCATGAAACAAAAAAACAAAACAAAATAAAAAATAGGAACAAGGCTTTATCGTAGTTTTATTTACAGAAATGTTTGGTGATCGACTAGGAATGCCTTGAGATTGACCAGTCGACCGCAATTGACTGGTTGGTGACCACTGATCTAAAGGTTAAAAATAACTATTTTTTAGGGGGTACATCAGATTTATTACTGCAGATAGATTGTGGCTTCCATCAATGTAATTGTCTGCATCATTTCCAATCCCCCATTTGTATATATACACAGTTGAAGTCGGAAGTTTACATACAGTTAGGTTGGAGTTATTAAAACTCGTTTTTCAACCACTCCACAAATTTCTTGTTAACAAACTATAGTTTTGGCAAGTCGGTTAGGACATCTACTTGTGCATGACACAAGTAACTTTTCCAACAATTGTTTACAGACCGATTATTTCACTGTACCACAATTCCAGTGGGTCAGAAGTTTACAGACACTAAGTTGACTGTGCCTTGAAAACAGCTTGGAATATTCCAGAAAATAATATCATGGCTTTAGAAGCTTCTGATAGGCTAATTGACATAATTTGAGTCAACTGGAGGTGTACCTGTGAATGTATTTCAAGGCCTACCTTCAAACTCAGTGCCCCTTTGCTTGACATCATGGTAAAATCAAAAGAAATCAGCCAAGACCTCAGAAAATAAATTGTAGACCTCCACAAGTCTGGTTCATCCTTGGGAAGAATTTCCAAAGGCCTGAAGGTACCACGTTCATCTGTACTAACAATAGTACGCAAGTATAAACACCATGGGACCACACAGCTGTCATACTGCTCAGGAATGAGACACCTTCTGGTTCCTAGAGTTGAACGTACTTTGGTGCGAAAAGTGCAATGCAATCCCAGAACAGCAAAGGACCCTGTGAAGATGCTGGAGGAAACAGGTACACAAGAATCTATATCCACAGTAAAACAGTTCCTATATTGACATAACCTGAAAGGCCGCTCAGCAAGGAAGAAGCCACTGCTCCAAAACCGACATTAAAAAGCCAGACTACGGTTTGCAACTGCACATGGGGACAAAGATCGTACTTATAGGAGGAATGTCCTCTGGTCTGATGAAACAAAAATAGAACTGTTTGGCCATTATTACCATCGATATGTTCGGAGGAAAAAGGGGGAGGCTTGCAAGCCAAAGAAGACCACCCCCAACCGTGAAGCACAGGGGAGGCAGCATCATGTTGTGGGGGTGCTTTGCTGCAGGAGGGCCTGTTGCACTTCACAAAATAGATGTTATCATGAGGAAGGAAAATTATGTTGATATATTGAAGCAACATCTCAAGACATCAGTCAGGAAATTAATGTGTCTTCCAAATGGACAATGACTCCAAGCATACTTCCAAAGTTGTGTCAAAATGGCTTAAGGACAACAAAGTCAAGGTATTGGAGAGGCAATCACAAAGCCCTGATCTCAATCACATAGAACATTTGTGGGCAGAACTGAAAAAGTGTGTGCGAGCAAGGAGGCCTAAAAGTTACACCAGCTCTGTCAGGAGGAATGGGCCAAAAGTCACCCAACTTATTGTGGGAAGCTTGTGGAAGGCTACCTGAAACATTTGATCCAAGTTAAACAATTTAAAGGCAATGCTACCAAATACTAATTGAGTGTATGTAAACTTCTGACCCACTGGGAACGTGATGAAAAAATTAAAACTGAAATAAATCATTCTCTCTACTATTATTCTGACATTTCACATTCTTAAAATAAAGTGGTGATCCTAACTGACCTACAACAGGGAATTTTTACTGGATTAAATGTCAGGAATGATGAAAAACTGAGTTTAAATGTATTTGGCTAAGGTGTACAGTGGGGCAAAAAAGTATTTAGTCAGCCACCAACTGTATTTAGTCAGCCACCAACCAGCCACCAACCAACAAGCCACCAACCACCAACCAGCCACCAACCAACAAAAAAATCCAGAAAATGACATTGTAGGAATTTTACTGAATTTATTAGCAAATTAAGGTGGAAAATAAGTGTTTGGTCAATAACAAAAGTTCCTCAATACTTTGTTATATACCCTTTGTTGGCAATGACAGAGGTCAAACGTTTTCTGTAAGTCTTTGGTTTTCACACACTGTTGCTGGTATTTTGGCCCATTCCGCCATGCAGATCTCCTCTAGAGCAGTGATGTTTTGGGGCTGTTGCTGGGCAACACGGACTTTCAACTCCCTCCAAAGATTTTCTATGGGGTTGAGATCTGGAGACTGGCTAGGCCACTCTAGGACCTTGAAATGCTTCTTAAGAAGCCACTCCTTCGTTGCCCGGGCGGTGTGTTTGGGATCATTGTCATGCTGAAAGACCCAGCCACGTTTCATCTTCAATGCCCTTGCTGATGGAAGGAGGTTTTCATTCATTCTTTCCTTAACACGGATCAGTCGTCCTGGTCCCTTTGCAGAAAAACATCCCCAAAGCATGATGTTTCCACCCCCATGCTTCACAGTAGGTATGGTGTTCTTTGGATGCAACTCAGCATTCTTTGTCCTCCAAACACGACGAGTTGAGTTTTTACCAAAAAGTTATATTTTGGTTTCATCTGACCATATGACATTCTCCCTATCTTCTTCTGGATCATCCAAATGCTCTCTAGCAAACTTCAGACGGGCCTGGACATGTACTGGCTTAAGCAGGGGGACACGTCTGGCACTGCAGGATTTGAGTCCCTGGCGGCGTAGTGTGTTACTGATGGTAGGCTTTGTTACTTTGGTCCCAGCTCTCTGCAGGTCATTCACTAGGTCCCCCCGTATGGTTCTGGGATTTTTGCTCACCGTTCTTGTGATCATTTTGACCCCACGGGGTGAGATCTTGCGTGGAGCCCCAGATCGAGGGAGATTATCAGTGGTCTTGTATGTCTTCCATTTCCTAATAATTGCTCCCACAGTTGATTTCTTCAAACCAAGCTGCTTACCTATCGCAGATTCAGTCTTTCCAGCCTGGTGCAGGTCTACAATTTTGTTTCTGGTGTCCTTTGACAGCTCTTTGGTCTTGGCCATAGTGGAGTTTGGAGTGTGACTGTTTGAGGTTGTGGACAGGTGTCTTTTATACTGATAACAAGTTCAAACAGGTGCCATTAATACAGGTAACAAGTGGAGGACAGAGGAGCCTCTTAAAGAAGAAGTTACAGGTCTGTGAGAGCCAGAAATCTTGCTTGTTTGTAGGTGGCCAAATACTTATTTTCCACCATAATTTGCAAGTAAATTCATTAAAAATCCTACAATGTGATTTTCTGGATTTTTTTCCCTAATTTTGTCTGTCATAGTTGAAGTGTACCTATGATGAAAATTACAGGCCTCTCTCATCTTTTTAAGTGGGAGAACTTGCACAACTGGTGGCTGACTAAATACTTTTTTGCCCACTGTATGTAAACTTCAGACTTCAACTGAATATATACACACACACACACACAAATCCCCCCCCCCCATATATGTTCCTTTATTATTTCCCCTAACCCTACCATCCCTCCCCTAATTGGAGTAAAATAATTAACAACACTTATCTGAGCAGCTAACCGATCGCTGCAGCTGTACATAGTCTATCGGTAAATAGCCCACCCAATTTTACCTACCTCATCCCCATACTGTTTTTATTTATTTACTTTTCTGCTCTTTTGCACACCAATATCTCTACCTGTACATGACCATCTGATCATTTATCACTCCAGTGTTAATCTGCAAAATTGTAATTATTCGCCTACCTCCTCATGCCTTTTGCACACAATGTATATAGACTCTCTTTTTTTTCTACTGTGTTATTGAATTGTTTACTACATGTGTAAGTAACTCTGTGTTGTCTGTTCACACTGCTATGCTTTATCTTGGCCAGATGGCAGTTGTAAATGAGAACTTGTTCTCAACTAGCCTACCTGGTTAAATAAAGGTGAAATAAAAATAAAATACAAATAAAATAGGCTTCTACATACTACCCCTCCTGTCTCAGCCTCCAGTAATTATGCTGCAATAGTTTATGTGTCGGGGGTTAGGGTCAGTCTGTTATATCTGGAGTATTTCTCCTGTTTTATCCGGTGTCCTGTGTGAATTTAAGTATCCCCCCCCCCCACTCACCCGCACCTGCTGTCTAAATCTGAACGATAGACTAGAAAAGCCAACTGACATTTACTCCTGAGGTGTTGACCTGTTGCACCCACTGTGATTATTATTATTACTTGACCCTGCTGGTCATCTATGAACGTTTGAACATCTTGGCCACGTACTGTTATAATCTCCACCCGGCACAACCAGAAGAGGACTGGCCACCCCTCATAGCCTGGTTCCTCTCTAAGTTTCTTCCTAGATTCCTGACTTTCTAGGGAGTTTTTCCTAGCCACCGTGCTTCTACATCTGCATTGCTTGCTATTTAGGATTTTAGGCTGGGTTTCTGTGTAACACTTTGTGACATAGGCTGATGTAAAAAGGGCTTTATAAATACATTTGATTGATTGATTGATTTACAGACACAGCATATTTTACAATAGTAATCTTTTGTTTGTTTTTAATCCCATCCTTCAACCACTCAACCCCTCCCATCTATCTCTGAACACCATCCAGTTTTGATTTCTATTTGCCATATATTTTTCAACTGTGCTGTGGTGTTTCACAAAAGTTCACAAAAGGTTAATTATACATTGCACTACGAAAGTGCAGAGGATGTCTGCATGACGCCTGTGACTTGTTTGTAGTGTACTATACAGGGGTACTAAGGCAAAACCTGACCCAGGCAATGTACAAACTGCAACCCATAAACCTAACAATTCATTAAAGATTAACACATCATTTGCTCGCAGTAATAGGGTAATGATAGAAACCATGGAAAGGGCAAAAACTATTGTCACATTAAAGTCCCCGATGGCTTTTGCTCATCAAAATGCATTTGCTATGCAAGAGCAGTTCTCAATTAGACAACAATGGCCAAACTCAGTTACAGCCCATTGGCTTTCATTTCAACTGAGTGCTGTCTGTTAATGAAGTTGCAATAACTGTGCAGCTCTGCATCTCAATGAGGAGCGCCTGCTGCATATCCACACTGGTGAAAAGGGAATGTATTATATTCACACATTTGTGGTTCTTTTAACTATTTCAAGCCCAAAGTTTAAAACAGCTTTCTTTGCAACCTACGCCACGATCTTCAAATGAAGAACATCATAAAACAGATATTACTACACGGGGACCGTCTGTTTTGACTGTTTGTTTCAGGTGATAACAGTATTCCTATGAAAGGTATGTAGGCGCAATACGCCTTAATAATAGTAATATTAATAGTCTTACAGTAATAGCCCTTTGTGAAACAGGATTTTTGATAATTATTATTTGTACATTTCCTTTTTTTATTTCACCTTTGTTTAACCAGGTAGACCAGTTGAGAACAAGTTCTCATTTACAACGGCGACCTGGCCAAGATAAAGCAAAGCAGTGCAACAAAAACAACACAGAGTTACACAAACAAACGTACAGTCAATAACACAATAGAAAAATATATGTACAGTGTGTGCAAATGTAGAAGAGTAGGGAGGTAAGGCAATAAATAGGCCATGGAGGTGAAATAATTACAATTTAGCATTAACACTGGAGTGATAGATGTGCAGATGCTGATGTGCAAGTAGAGATACTGGGGTGCAAAAGAGCAAGAGGATAAATAACAATAGGAGGATGAGGTTGTTGGGTGTGCTATTTACAGATTGGCTGTGTACAGGTACAGTGATCGGTAAGCTGCTCTGACAGCTGATGCTTAAAGAAAGAGAGGGAGATATTAGACTTCAGTTTCAGTGATTTTTGCAATTCGTTCTAGTCAATGGCAGCAGAAAACTGAAATGAAATGCGGCCAAAGGAGGTGTTGGATTTGGGGATGACCAGTGAAATTTACCTGCTGGAGCCAGAGATACGGGTGGGTGTTGCTATGGTGACCAGTGAGCTGAGATAAGACGGGGCTTTACCTAGCAACGACTTATAGATGACCTGGAGCCGGTGGGTTTGGCGATGAATATGTAGTGCGGGCCAGACAATGAGAGCATACAAAACGGATGGCACTGTGATAGACTACATCCAGTTTGCTGAGTAGAGCGTTGGAGGCTATTTTGTAAATGACATCGCCGAAGTCAAGGATGGGTAGGATAGTCAGTTTTACGAGGGTATGTTTGGCAGCATGAGTTAAGGAGGCTTTGTTGCAAAATAGAAAGCTGATTCTAGATTTCATTTTGGATTGGAGATGCTTAATGTGAGTCTGGAAGGAGAGTTTACAGTCTTAACCAGACACCTAGGTATTTGTAGTTGTCCACATATTCTAAGTCAGAACCATCCAGAGTAGTGATGCTAGTCGGGCGGGCGGGTGTGGGCAACGATCGTTTGAAGAGCATGCATTTAGTTTTACTAGCATTTAAAAGCAGTTGGAGGCCACGGAAGGAGTGTTGTATGGTATTGATGCTAATTTGGAGGTTTGTTAACACAGTGTCCAAAGAAGGGCCAGAAGTATACAGAATGGTGTCGTCTGCGTAGAGGTGGATCAGAGAATCACCAGCAGCAAGAGCGACATCATTGATATATAAAGAGAAACGAGTTGGCCCGAGAATTGAACCCTGTGGCACCCCCATAGAGACTGCCATAGGTCCGGACAACATGCCCTCCGATTTGACACACTGAACTCTATCTGAGAAGTAGTTGGTGAACCAGGCGAGGTAGTCATTTGAGAAACCAAGGCTATTGAGTCTGCCGATAAGAATGCAGTGATTGACAAAGTCGAAAGCCTTGGCCAGGTCGATGAAGACGGCTGCACAGTACTGTCTTTTATCGATGGCGGTTATGATATCGTTTAGGATCTTTAGGAGCGTGGCTGAGGTGCACCCATGACCAGCTCAGAAACCAGATTGCATAGTGGAGAAGGTACAGTGGGATTCAAAATGGTCGGTGATCTGTTTGTTAACTTGGCTTTCGAAGATTTTAGAAAGGCAGGGCAGGATGGATATAGGTCTGAACAATTTGGGTGTAGAGTGTCTCCCCCTTTGAAGAGAGGGATGACCACGGCAGCTTTCCAATCTTTGGGGATCTCAGACGATACGAAAGAGAGGTTGAACAGGTTAGTGATAGGGGTTGCTGATCATTTTAGAAAGAGAGGGACCAGATTGTCTAGGCCAGCTGATTGGTAAAGATCCAGATTTTGCAACTCTTTCAGAACATCAGCTGTCTGGATTTGAGTGAAGGAGAAGCGGGGGGGGGGTTGGGCAAGTTGCTGCAGGGGGTGCAGAGCTGTTGGCCGGGGTAGCCAGGTGGAAAGTATGGCCAGCCGTAGAAAAATGCTTTTTGAAATTCTCGATTATCATAGATTTAATCGGAGGTGACAGTATTTCCTAGCCTCAGTGCAGTGGGCAGCTCGGAGGAAGTGCTCTTATTCTCCATAGACTTTACGGTGTCCCAAAACTTTTTGGAATTTGTGCTACAGGAAGCAAATTTCTGTTTGAAAAAGCTAGCCTTAGCTTTCCTAACTGACTGAGTATATTGGTTCCTGACTTCCCTGAAGTTTTTTATCTCGCGGGAGCTATTCAATGCTAATGCAGAACGCCACAGGATGTTTTTGTGCTGGTCAAGGGCAGTCAAGTCTGGGGTGAACCAATGTTCTTATTTCTAATTTTTTTTGAATGGGGCATGCTTATTTAAGATTGAGAGGAAAGCACTTTTGAAGAGTAACCAGGCATCCTCTACTGACGGGATGAGGTCAATATCCTTCCAGTGATATGTTCATCTGTTTGTGTGTGTGCGTGCAGTCGTGTGTGTGTGTGTGTGTGTCTGACCCTGCTGAGCTCCTGGCTGAGCTGGCTCCACTGCTCTGTGTAGGTTTTCCTGAGCTGCTGCTTGTCTCTGATCAGCAGGGTCAGTTTGCTGAGAGGCCCAACCTGCAGGTCTTCAGACTGCCGCCGCATCACACGACTTAAACTCTCCGTCTGAGCCACCAGCACACCCCACGACTGAAAGAGGAAGGAGGCCAGAGAGAGAAAAAGAGACAGGGAGAGACAGAATTAATAAAGTGAATACTCTGCATATCGCCATCTACTGATCAAACGTAATGCTCAATCATCAATAATGTTTGAAAGGTCAAGTCCACATTGCAGCTGGGGGTGGATGTGGTCTCATGTCTAAACCAGTGAGCTTGCTAAAACCCACTGATATAGTGTAAGGGTCATTCCACTTTATTTCAATCACTTTTTGACCGCACCCCTTTTGATTTGAATGAAACTTCCCATTCATATTTGCCCATGGTTGAAGTAAGTGGTCAGAAAGGGACTTAATGGACCGGAATGCAAAGACATTTAGGAGTTAGAGGTGCTCAAAGTTGACCCATTTCGCCTACCCCACCATGAGACATACTGTACATGTCTTAATCATTGGAAAAGATAAATGGTTGAGTTTGACATAATTTTAAAACTTTAACAGGGTTGTCAAACAAAAAATAATGTCATTTTTTATCCTTTAACGTCAATTACCTACAAATGAGTAAAGTACGTTTTTTTTGTTTCGCCTTATGTTGTAGCTTAGACCCTATTTTACATAATCTGAGATGTTTATATTGTTCCCTCCATCGGTTGAGACGCAGTATACTTTTGAAAAGAGGGTGGGTGTCATGAAAACATATGGACATATCCCAGACCACTGCAATTTAGCTGGTACATCATTGAAATGTAATATACTTTTTTACTTCCAATTACTACCACAAAAATGGCAACTGACCCACCCACCGTCGAATGTCAACTTAAATAGGAATGGCTAGAGGCGTCACTGCAGTCACTGGTTCGAATAATAAAAAATGTAATAGGTTTCCTATGGAAGATTGACAGTATAATTTCAAACAACTGTCACCCGCCCTGTACTCAAGAGCATGATGTGTATCAACTGATGGCAGGCACTACACAAACACATCAGATGATGTAAAATAGGGTCTAAGCTACAACATATGAGAAAATTGTAAAATAAATTCACGTGTTAAATAATTGATATTAAAGGTTAAAAAAATGGTTTTATTATTATAGATTTTTTTTCAATAAATAATAAAATAATGACAACCCTGTTTGTAAGCTTTTAAATTATATCAAACCCAACCGTTTATCTTTTCCAGTGACGAAGACATGGATGTCTCATTGCGGGGTACGCAAAATGGTTCAACATTGAGCACTTCTATCTTCTAAATGTTTTGGCATTCAGGTCCAAAAAGTTACTTTCTGACCACTTCTATGACGGGCAAATATGTATTGAAAGTTTCATTCAAATCAAAAGAGGTGCGGTCAACAAGAAAAAATGTCAATCAAATAGACCCAGAGAGTACCTGATTGAGCTGGCTGATGTAGTCCGGTCCTCCCCCAGGCTGGGGCCCCTCCAGTTTCTCAACCATGGCAGCCATCTGGTGCAGCTGAACAGAGAACTCCCGGTCGCTCTTGGACCGCTGGCTCATCCACTTCTTCATCACCTCCATCAGACGCAGCTCCGAGTCCTGCAGCCGCATCAGGGCCGCGTGGGCCTGGGGACACCACAGGTCCTCCCCAAACCCCATCAGATCTGCACCCAGAGGAGTGGGAACCCAGTCAAACTGTAGACAGTAAACACTGGAGTGGATGTGAGAATAAACCACACACATGTGACCTGGCTAATAAGGTGCAGAAAGATTAAAATAAAAACTGAATGAGAATGCATGGGATTTATCCTCAGTCTACTCTGAACTTTGGGTGTACTTTCTTTACTGGACTGTAGAGTCAGGTGAATTAGTTAAACTTGCGAGGCAAGGTATATAAATAATACCAAGACTACACAACTGATTATTTAAACAAGTTGTGGCATGTGGAGGGTTTCACTTCTGGGTGACTTATTTTCAAGGGAGAAAACAGTTAGGAGGCACTTCCTCTTGAAATACAGAACTGATCAGAAGGGTGACACGACTCTAAACTGTTTATTGGTTTTAGTATAATTTTACTAAGTGAGTTATTATACTAGTACAGAGTAGAATGGTAAAGTAAGTTGAACTTGAGGCTTAATATAATGCAGCCTACTGTGGAACTCTGGCATCAACCATAACCACTCTCCTTTGCCAAGATGATCCATCCACCTGACAGGTGTGGCATATCAAGGAAGCTGATTAAAGCGCATGATGTTTACACACATGCACTTTGTGCCAGGGACAAAAAAGGGCACTCTTAAATGTGCCGTTTTCTCACATAACCCAATGCCACAGATCTCTTAAATTGAGAGAGCATGCAACTGGCATGCTGACTGCAGGAATGTCCAGCAGAGCTGTAGCCAGAGAACTGAATGTTAATGTATCTACCATAAGCCGCTTCCAGCTTAATTTTAGAGAATTTGAAAGTAAGTCCGACTGGCCTCACAACCGCAGACCACGTGTATGGCGTCGTGTGGGTGAGCAGTTTGCTGATGTCAACGTTGTTTACAGAGTGCCCCATGGTTGCGGTGGGGTTATGGTATGGGCAGGCATAAGCTATGAACAACAAACATAAATGCATTTTATCAATGGCAAATTTGAATGCACAGAGGTACCGTGACGAGATCCTGAGGCCCATTGTCATGGAATTCATCCCCTACCATCACCTCATGTTTCAGCATGATAATGTACATCACCATGTCACAAGGATCTGTACGCAATTACTGGAAGCTGAAAATGTCCCAGTTCTTCCATGGCCTGCATACTCACCAGACATGTCACCGAAATGAGCATGTTTGGGATGCTCTGGAGCAACGTATATGACAGCGTGTTCCAGTTCCACCCAATATCCAGCAACTTCGAACAGCCATTGAAGAGGAGTGGGACAACATTCCACAGGCCACAATCAACAGCCTGATCAACTCTATGAGAATGAGATTATGGTCATACCAGATACTGACTGGTTTTCTGATCCACGCCCCTTTTTTTAAGGTATCTGTGACCAAGAGATGCATGTCATGTGAAATCCATAGATTAGTGCCTAATTTATTTATTTCACTTGACTGGTTTCCTTATATAAACTGTAACTCAGTAAAATCTTTGAAATTGTTGCATTTATATATTTGTTCTGTGTACATAAAGCAGGGATGAGTAATGTGTTGACGAAACCTTCAACTGAACATGTAAACCCGCCCTGCTGAGTTTACCTTGATCGAAATTCGATCACATAAAATCCTTTCTCTAACTTCATAGGGAGATGTGCATGTGTAGCTAGCTAGCTGTTGAATCCGATACAAATGGTATCATTATCAATAGCCCATGTCGGCTATCATTAGGAGTTAAATAATAGTATACTGTAGTGTAGTTTACGTCGACAAAAAAATATTCTCACCTCAGGTTATTGCAAGCAGTTCACTCCGACGTTTCAAGTATTTACAGAATATGTAGGCTATGACAATTCTTATCGAGGAGGCATTAATTGTGCCAACAGAAACTGTTACAGTGAGGTAGTATTGATATCGCTGGTCTGGCACGGCGACCATACTCGCATCAGAAACATAAAAAGCAGGAAGCCAGCGCTGTCCTATCAAAGCGGGACTGACTGGGGAGGTTAGTGACTGCGTCCTCTTCGGGACGGAAGGCTTGGTACAGCCCTGGTTTTAATGTCTATGTGTACAGCACGGTTCAAAAACATAACAGCTCATTAACTGCGTGGATTAACGGGGACAATAATTACGGTAAACAGGTGACTAAATTGGAACACAACATTAGCTTGAGCAGCGATTGGCCTAGAGCACTTGCCCGAGTGACATTCATGATCCAAAATTATACTTTCTGAAAATGCTGTAGAACACCTGCCACATACATAACACCAACCTACAGCACAATGAAATGTATAAGTATGAAATGTACATGCATGGGAATGCACCATCACAGTATGAGTCATAATACCCATAAAACCTAGCGGGCAAACAGGGAAATTGTTCCAATCGTTTTCCTACATACATTTTCCCCATCGGGAATATTAGAAACACAAAAAATAAGGGCTGTGGCTCGTGTAGGCTTACCCTGGCGTGACGTTTTGATAACAGTGTAAATCTCTCTAGGAAAAGGTGACTTCTTTGTTGCATTTCAGGCGAAGTGACATCGCTGACAGGCCAGAGCCCATATTCACAAAGAGTACTGATTTTAGGATAAGTTTACATTGACAAGTGGGAGGTTATCCTAGATCACTGTGAAAATTGTGGCCTTCAATGGTACTGGAAGCAAGGGCCTTATATGGGAGTACAGCAACAGTCTCTCTCCCTCTCCATTCTGTTAACATGTATTTTATGTAAATTCGTACAAACTGCTATGGATGCAATCACTGACTTCTATTAACTTTGTCTACTTGTCCCATTCTTCAATCTTTTCTGGGATATACTGTATATGATATACATTAATACAAATGTATTCAGCCTGGAAATGAGACTTGCATTTACTTTAGAACTGATGTCTCTTAAGTTTACCACATAAGCTAGTAGAAGTGAGTGTGAAGACCAACTTGACAAACATGCTATGAAAAACTTGTTTAGTAATCTAACAAAATAAACATTTGTTTATACAAAACTTTATTGCATTTGGTCATTCCCAAGATGTGGCCTTTTGAAAGCCTTGATAGTTGCATCCTTGCACAGGGAACTTTATGCAGATAGCTGACAACAGGGTGGCAGGTTTTTTGATGTGCTGCTCTAAAGTTCCATAGCCCAGCAGACTCACCTGGGGATAGGGGGATGGATACATGTTAGCTTTGATAAATGTCTGGGAGACGTTTACAGGGAGGAGAGCGCATGAGCTTTGGCATGGGTAAAGTAAATCCAATCAGTGGCCTTGGGATAATATGCTATGTCACACAGACTGCCATAGTGAAGTAGGTTGACATAGTGCATCAGTTATACTATTATGAGTATAGGTTACTTCTCTGTGCTCGGGAGAGGTCACAGGTCAGAAGGTCAGAAGGCTCTGGAGTCTCTCTCTTCTCTCTCCATGAGAACATATGAAAGCTGGTGGTTCCTTTTAACATGAGTCTTCAATATTCCCAGGTAAGAAGTTTTAGGTTTGTTGGAATTATAGGACTATTTATCTCTATAACATTTGTATTTCATATACCTTTGACTATTGGATGTTCTTATAGGCACTTTAGTATTGCCAGCCTAATCTTGGGCTTGAAGTCATGAACAGTGCAATGCTTGAAGCATTGCTAAGAGGTGCTGGCAAATGCAGGAAAGTGCTGTTTGAATGAATGCTTATGAGCCTGCTGCTGCCTACCACTGCTCAGTCAGACTGCTCTATCAAATCATAGACTTAATTATAATATAATAACACGCAGAAATTACGAGCCTTAGGTCATTAATATGGTCAAATCCGTAAAACTATAATTTCGAAAACAAAACGTTTATTCTTTCAGTGAAATACGGAACCGTTCCGTATTTTATCTAACGGGTGGCATCCATAAGCCTACATTTTGCTGTTACAATTCACAACCTTCAATGTTATGTCATAATTATGTACAATTCTGGCAAATTAGTTCTCAATGAGCCAGGCGGCCCAAACTGTTGCATATACCTTGACTCTGCGTGCAATGAACGCAAGAGAAGTGACACAATGTCCCTAGATAATATTGCCTTCTAACATTAATTTCTTTTAACTAAATATGCAGGTTTAAAAAATATATACTTGTGTATTGATTTTAAGAAAGGCATTGATGTTTATGGTTAGATACATTCGTGCAATGATTGTGCTTTTTTCGCAAATGCGCTTTTGTTAAATCATCCCCCGTTTTGCGCAGTTGGCTGTCTTTGTTAGGAAGAAAGTCTTCACACAGTTCGCAACGAACCAGACGGCCCAAACTGATGCATATACCCTAACTCTGTTGCACAGAACGCAAGAGAATTAACACAATTTCCCTAGTTAAAATAAATTAATTTTAGCAGGCAATGTTTACTAAATATGCAGGTTTAAAAATATATACTTGTGTATTGATTTTAAGAAAGGCGTTGATGTTTATGGTTAGGTACACATTGGTGCAAAGACAGTGCTTTTTTGCGTATGTGCTGGTTAAATCACCCGTTTGGCGAAGTAGGCCGTGATTCAATGATAAATTAACAGCCACCGCATCGATTATATACAACGGAGGACAAGCTAGATAAACTAGTAATATCATCAACCATGTGTAGTTAACTAGGGATTATGTTAGGATTGATTGTTTTTTTTATAAGATAAGTTTAATGCTAGCTAGCACCTTACCGTGGCTCCGTGATGCACTCGCATAACAGAGACTGCCTCGTGGAGCTTCCGTCCCTCTCCTCGGCCCCTCCCTGGGCTCGAACCCGGAACACATCGACAACAGCCACCCTCGAAGCAGCGTTACCCATTACCCAGTCTCAGAGCGAGTGACGTTTGAACCGCTATTAGCGTGCACCCCGCTAACCAGCTAGCCATTTCACATCGGTTACACCAGCCTAATCTTGGGAGTTCATAGGCTTGAAGTCATAAACAGCGCAATGCTTGAAGCACAACGAAGAGCTGCTGGCAAAACGCACGAAAGTGCTGTTTGAATGAGGCTCCTTGTTGAGTGTAATGTAATCAGGTGGTTAGAGCGTTGGACTAGTTAACTGTAAGATTGAATCCCCCGAGCTGACAAGGTAAAAATCTGTCGTTCTGTGCCTGAACGAGGAAATTAACCCACTGTTCCTAGGCCGTCATTGAAAATAAGAATGTGTTCTTAACTGACTTGCCTAGTTAAATAAAGATTAAATAAAAGGTGATTGTTACAAAAACTTGAAATCGGCCCTAATTAAATCGGCCATTCTGATTAATCGGCCGACCTCTAGTCCAGAGTTAGTGGTGCTGGACGGACGGGCAGGTGTGGGCAGCGATCGGTTGAAGAGCATGCATTTAGTTTTGCTTGCATTTAAGAGCAGTTGGAGGCCACGGAAGGAGAGTTGTATGGCATTGAAGCTCGTCTGGAGGTTAGTTAACACAGTGTCCAAAGAAGGGTCAGAAGTATACAGAAGAATGGTGTCGTCTGCGTAGAGGTGGATCAGAGAATCACCAGCAGCAAGAGCGACATCATTGATGTATACAGAGAAAAGAGTCGGCCCGAGAATTTAACCCTGTGGCACCCCCATAGACTGCCATAGGTCCGAACAACAGGCCCTCCGATTTGACAAACTTAACTCTATCTGAGAAGTAGTTGGTGAACCAGCCGAGGCAGTCATTTGAGAAACCAAGGCTGTTGAGTCTGCCGATAATTATGTGGTGATTGACAGAGTTGAAAGCCTTGGCCAGGTCGATGAATACAGCTGCACAGTATTGTCTCTTATCGATTGCGGTTATGATATCGTTTAGGACCTTGAGCGTGGCTGAGGTGCACCCATGACCAGCTTGGAAACCAGATTGCATAGCGGAGAAGGTACGGTCGGATTCGAAATGGTCGGTGATCTGTTTGTTAACTTGGCTTTCATAGACCTTAGAAAGGCAGGGTAGGATAGATATACAGTGGGGCAAAAAAGTATTTAGTCAGCCACCAATTTGTGCAAGTTCTCCCACTTAAAAAGAGGAGGCCTGTAATTTTCATCATAGGTACACTTCAACTATGACAGACAAAATGAGGGGAAAAAATCCAGAAAATCACATTGTAGGATTTTAATGAATTGATTTGCAAATTATGGTGGAAAATAAGTATTTGGTCACCTACAAACAAGCAAGATTTCTGGCTCTCACAGACCTGTAACTTCTTATTTAAGAGGCTCCTCTGTCCTCCACTTGTTACCTGTATTAATGGCACCTGTTTGAACTTGTTATCAGTATAAAAGACACCCGTCCACAACCTCAAACAGTCACACTCCAAACTCCACTATGGCCAAGACCAAAGTGCTGTCAAAGGACACCAGAAACAAAATTGTAGACCGGCACCAAGCTGGGAAGACTGAATCGGCAATAGGTAAGCAGCTTGGTTTGAAGAAATCAACTGTGGGAGCAATTATTAGGAAATGGAAGACATACAAGACCACTGATAATCTCCCTCGATCAGGGGCTCCACGCAAGATCTCACCCCGTGGGGTCAAAATGATCACAAGAACGATGAGCAAAAATCCCAGAACCACACGAGGGCCCTAGTGAATGACCTGCAGAGAGCTGGGACCAAAGTAACAAAGCCTACCATCAGTAACACACTACGCCGCCAGGGACTCAAATCCTGCAGTGCCAGACGTGTCCCCCTGCTTAAGCCAGTAAATGTCCAGGCCCGTCTGAAGTTTGCTAGAGAGCATTTGGGTGATCCAGAAGAAGATAGGGAGAATGTCATATGGTCAGATGAAACCAAAATATAACTTTTTGGTAAAAACTCAACTCAACGTGTTTGGAGGACAAAGAATGCTGAGTTGCATCCAAAGAACACCATACCTACTGTGACGCATGGGGTGAAAACATCATGCTTTGGGGCTGTTTTTCTGCAAAGGGACCAGGACGATTGAGCTGTGTAAAGGAAAGAATGAATGGGGCCATGTATCGTGAGATTTTGAGTGAAAACCTCCTTCCATCAGCAAGGGCATTGAAGATGAAACGTGGCTGGGTTTTTCAGCATGACAATGATCCCAAACACACCGCCCGGGCAACGAAGGAGTGGCTTCGTAAGAAGCATTTCAAGGTCCTGGAGTGGCCTAGCCAGTCTCCAGATCTCAACCCCATAGAAAAATCTTTGGAGGGAGTTGAAAGTCCATGTTGCCCGGCAACAGCCCCAAAACATCACTGCTCTAGAGGAGATCTGCATGGAGGAATGGGCCAAAATACCAGCAACAGTGTGTGAAAACCTTGTGAAGACTTACAGAAAACGTTTGACCTCTGTCATTGCCAACAAAGGGTATATAACAAAGTATTGAGATAAACTTTTGTTATTGACCAAATACTTATTTTCCACCATAATTTGCAAATAAATTCATAAAAAATCCTACAATGTGATTTTTTGGATTTTTTTTCTAATTTTGTCTGTCATAGTTGAAGTGTACCTATGATGAAAATTACAGGCCTCTCATCTTTTTAAGTGGGAGAACTTGCACAATTGGTGGCTGACTAAATACTTTTTTGTCCCACTGTAGGTCTGTTGCAGTTTGGGTCTAGAGTGTCTCCCCCTTTAAAGAGGGGGATGACCGCGGCAGCTTTCCAATTTTTGTGGATCTCAGATGATACGAAAGAGAGGTTGAACAGGCTGGCAATAGGGGTTTCAACAATTTCGGCTGATAATTTTAGAAAGAGAGGGTCCAGATTGTCTCGCCCTGCTGATTTGTAGGGGTCAAGATTTGGCAGCTCTTTCAGAATATAAACTATCTGGATTTGGGTGAAGGAGAAATGGGGGAGGCTTGGGAAAATTGCTCTGGGGGGTGCTATGGTGTTGACCAGGGTAGGGTGGCCAGGTGGAAAGCATGGATATGAAAGCTGGAGGTTCCTTTTAACATGAGTCTTCAATATTCTCAGTTAAGAAGTTTTAGGTTGTAGTTATTGTAGGAATTATGCCGCGTTGATTATTTGTATTTCATATACCTTTGACTATTGGATGTTCTTATAGGAACTTTAGTATTGCCAGCCTAATCTCGGGAGTTGATAGTCATAAACAGCGCTGTGATCAAGCATTGCTAACAGCTGCTGGCAAATGCAGTAAAGTGCTGTTTGAATGAATGCTTACGAGCCTGCTGCCTACCACCGCTCAGTCAGACTGCTCTATCAAATCAGACTTAACTATAATATAATAAACACACAAAAATACGAGCCTTAGGTCATTAATATGGTCAAATCCGGAAACTATAATTTTTAAAACAAAACATTTATTATTTCAGTTAAATACGGAACCATTCTGCATTTTTATCGAACGGGTGGCAACCCTAAGTCTAAATATTGCTGTTACATTGCACAACCTTCAATGTTATGTCATAATTATGTATAATTCTGGCAAATTAATTATGGTCTTTGTTACGAAGAAATGGTCTTCACACAATTCGGAATGAACCAGTCGGCCCAAACTGCTGCTTATACCCTGACTCTGCTTGCACTGAACGCAAGAGAAGTGACACAATTTCCCTTGTTAATATTGCCTGCTAACATGAATTTCTTTTAACTAAATATGTAGGTTTAAGAAAATATACTTCTGTGTATTGATTTTAAGAAAGGCATTGATGTTTATGGTTAGGTACATTTGTGTAACGATTGTGCTTTTTCTGCGAATGCGCTTTTGTTAAATCATCACTGGTTTGGCGAAGTTGAAGTAGGCTGTGATTCGATGATAAATTAACAGTGACTGCATCGATTATATGCAACGCAGAACAAACTAGTTAACCTAGTAACATCAACCATGTGTTGTTAACTAGTGATTATGTGAAGATTGATTGTGTTTTTATAAGATAAGTTTAATGCTAGCTAGCAATTTACCTTGGCTCCTTGCAGCCACAAGTTCCTTTTGATGCTGCACTCCCGTAACAGGTGGTCAGCCTGCCACGCAGTCTCCTCATGGATTGCAATGTAATCGGCGTCCAAAAAGGCCAATTACCGATTGTTATGAAAACTTGAAATCGGACTAATTAATCGGCCATGCCGATTAGTCTGTCGACCTCTAATCATGCTTCAGCCCGGCTGGCGCCTAACCGACTCAAACGAGTGTGCTTGCATAAATCCCTTAAAAAGACCATTGCTTGAAAAACCATAAAGCAGCAATAGTAGGGGAGACTTTTAGCAATAATGTCTGTAGCATTTCCCTACACATGTGTTGCTTATAATACATCTACGCACTTGGTAAAATAGTGCCATCTGCACTGCTATTTTAGTTATTAATTAATCAGACTATTCTCTCATCATTGATTTAACTTACTTATTTCAGCAATTTGAGGGTTTTCTGTATAGTTGTCTAATTTTGGTTGGTCATTATTCTGTTTCAATGTTACTCCTGAATCACCATCATAGTTTTTCTTGAGTGTTTATTTAACAAAGCTGAGATTTACTTTGAAGTCCAAAGTGCAGGAATATAGGTGTGGTGGCGTAGCAGAAATATCATAATGCCGTGAACCAAGAGGTTGTTAGTTCAAATCCCAGATGATGACACATTGAATAGTAATTACTGTATAAATAAACAAACACAATGTAGTCAAATTTGTCAGATGAACACTATGTTAAAATAACTGTGTGTGTATCATAAACACATGTTTTGTTGTCCAAAAACATGTGAAATGTTCTAAAAAAGACATGAGTTCACATATAAAATGGCACATTTGAAATGTTCCAAAAACACATTTTCGTGTGTGGATGTTTATACTTGTGGGGACCAAAAGTCTCAACAAGAAGAGTAAATTAACAAAAATTTGACCAACTGGGGACATTTTGTTAGTCAAATGCTATTTCTAGGGTGTTTATGATGAAGGTTAGAATTATTGTAAGGGTTAGGTTTAAGGTTAGGAGCTAGGGTTAGTTTTAGGTTTAATGTTAGGAGCTAGGGTTAGGTTTAGGATTAAGGTTAGGTTTTTGGGTTAGGGGTAAGGAAAATAGGATTTTGAATAGGACTGATGTGTGTCTCCACAAGGTTAGTTGTACAAGACTGAGTGTGTGTGTGTGTGTGAATGTTGGACATGTTCACTGAGTCACAGTTGTGACAGTGGTATTGTAGTCCTGGGGTACAGGCTTGATGGGCATAATTTGCATTCCCAGTACCCAGACCTCCTTAGGCTTGTTACAACTAACCCTGACCCTTGCAGCCATAAGCTATCTTCAATTTTAACTTCAACTTCAAACTTTAGCATTGCTAACTGACTTAAAATATATATACACACACTGGTTATAAATCTGATATAAGTTTGGTGAATCTAACAACATTTTGTTACTTTCTTACCTCAAAATCAGATTTTTGTCAATAAAATCTGCGGTCTATCACAGGGTCTTGCTTCTTCACATGAGGTTCCTGATTAGAGATATTGAGAGTGTTACAACTAACCTGTGTTATAACCATCCCCGGTCTCCCCGTCGGTTTGTCCATTTTGAGATGCCATAGCCAGAATACAGTTCCTCAAAATAGTCAGAAATAATATAAGAAAACTTAAGAAATCTGTCATTAATTTTGACGTTTTTGCCGAAGATATATTAGTCACGCAATTTTACATCTGAGATGTTTGGTGCATTATCCAAAATTAACAAAATGTCATCAAAATATATGCACTAACTATACCGAACTGTTTCAGGTGGGAAGAATGCGGTCGCCTTTATTGAGACAGAGTGCTCCATGTTCCTGCTGGTAGAAAACCTCAATCTGGATGCAGAAAAATGCCCTATGTTGTAGAATGGTTGCATCTATCTCCACCAGGCTTCAAGAGATCATACGACAAACCAGTAGATTAACTAAAGAAAATGGTATTTAGGATTCATGCCGTTCTTATGGCATCCGTCAAGTGTGGCTGAAATTCCAGAATTCACTCATTTGAAGGGGTGTTCACATACTTTTGGCCATGTACTGTAGATCTGATGAAAAGTATGCATGTCATTTTGTGATATTTGTTGCTTTGACAAATGACATGGCATACATGTGAATTTATAACTAGCTAAGATATTTATAATATGGCACCACGTCTCATCTCAGTAACAATTGCTAAGGTGTACAGCAAATTCAAATATTGTGGATAATCCGTATTGTAGCTAGCTTCACATACAGTAGGTGACTTATTCCATCATGACAACATGCTCCTCCTTATTTTACAGTAGTTAGCTAGCTGCTAGCTTAGATACCTGTGATTGTTGAGACCTAATTTTGCAGTCAAACTGCTTCAAAGACAGATGATGTCAAGAATTTGCAAAGGTAGCTAGCTAGTTAAATAAATGACAACCCTATTACGTTTTCACTCTATTGCTTAATAAATTACCTACAGTACACTGAACAAAAATATAAACACAACATTTAAAGTGTCCCCTGTTTCATGAGCTGAAATAAAAGTCCCAGAAATGGTCCATACGCACACAAAAAGCTTCTCACAAATTCTGTGCAGAAATTTGTTTACATCCCAGTTAGTGAGCATTTCTCCTTTGCCAAGATAATCTATCCACCTGACAGGTGCAGCATATCAAGAAGTTGATGAAACAGCATGATCATTACACAGGTGCTCCTTGTGCTGGGGACAATAAAAGGACACTTTAAAATGTGCAGATTTGTCACACCACCAAAGATGTCTCAAGTTTTTAGGGAGCATGCAATTGCCATACTGACTGCAGGAATGTCCACCAGAGTTGTTGCCAGAGAATTTAAAGTCAATTTCTCTACCATAAACTGCCTCCAACGTCATTTTAGAGAATTTGGCAGCACGTCCATCCGACCTCACAACCGCAGATGACACGCCAGCCCAGGACCTCCACATCCGGCTTCACATACGGGATCGTCTGGGAGGATGGGAATTTCTGTCTGTAATGAAGCCCTTTTGTGGGGAGAAACTAATTCTGATTGGCTGGACCTGGCTGCCAAGTGGGCCGACATGTAGTTGCACCTCTTCCCAGTCATGTGAATTCCAGAGATTAAGTCCTAATTTATTTACTTCAATTGACTGATGTCCTTATATGAACTGTAACTCAGTAAAATCTTTGAAAATGATGCATGTTGCGTTTATATTTTTGTTCAGTAATACTAACGTGAGCTAGCCAACATGCTTATAACACATTCTACTATCCTGCTGACAGATATTTAGCTACCGTAGCTAGCTATATAATAATGGTTTATGATAATTGCAGTTTAGTTCATTATCTAGCTAAGTGTAAAACGGAGAACCTGTCTATAAAACGCAGCTAGCTAACCACCTCGAGTTTATCAGTTGTAGCCAAGTCAGCTAGCTTGATAATCACTCAGTAATGTTAGTTTACCATGCTTTTCTGGCTAACTGGACATTCCTCTCACACATCCTGGTCAACTCCTTGCCTACTGTCGTCTCTTGGTCTTCTAGTTCAAAACTATATGGCTGTAGTCTGGTGCCTTATTGCCAAAAGTAACTTACTCGCAACACAGCTAACTGGTGCTTGCAGTCAATGGCTCAGTGTTCCAAAACTGTTCACCCGTTTCTACATCAAGTAAGGACAATGTTCCATTTCTTTGTTTTGTGTATTTTTATATTTATTATTTTTGCGGAAAGCCAAAAAGATGATCAAGGACAACAACCGCCTGAGCCACTGCCTGTTCACCCTGGCATCATCCAGAAAGTGAGTTCAGTACAGGTGTATCAAAGCTGGGACAGAGAGACTGAAAAACAGCTGCCATCTCAAGGCCATCTGAATGTTAAATAGCCATCACAAACACAGAGGCTGCTGCCTATATACATATGCTTGAAATCACTGTCCATTTAATAAATGGAACACTAGTCACTTTAATCATGTTTACATATCTTGCATTACTCATCTCATATGTATATACTGTATTCTATTTAACTAGGTAAGTCAGTTAAGAACAAATTATTATATACAATGAAGGCCTCCAAAAGGCCTCCTGCGGGTACGAGGGCCTGGGATAAAAATATATATATATATATATATATATATATATATATATAAAATATAGGAAAAAACACATCACAACAAGAGACACAACACTACGTAAAGAAAGATCTAAGACAACAACATAACAAGGCAGCATGGTAGCAACATAACATGACAACAACATGGTAGCAACACAACATAGTAGCAGCACAAAAACATGGTACAAACATTATTGGGCAAAGTCAACAGCACAAAGGTCAAGAAGGTAGAGACAACAATGCATCATACAAAGCAGCCACAACTGCCAGTAAGAGTGTCCATGATTGAGATAAAACTGTCCAGTTTGAGTGTTTGTTGCAGCTCGTTCCAGTCGCTAGCTGCAGCGAACTGAAAAGAGAAGCGACCCAGGGATGTGTGTGCTTTGGGGACCTTAAACAGAATGTGACTGGCAAAATGGGTGTTGTATGTGGAGGATGAGGGCTGCAGTAGACATCTCTGATAGGGGGGAGTGAGGCCTAAGAGGGGTTTTATAAATAAGCATCAACCAGTGGGTCTTGCGATGGGTATACAGAGATGACCAGTTTACAGGAGTATAGAGTGCAGTGATGTGTCCTATAAGGAGTATTGGTGGCAAATCTGATGGCCGAATGGTTAAGAACATCTAGCCGCTCGAGAGCACCCTTACCTGCCAATCTATAAATTATATGTCCGTAATCTAGCATGGGTAGGTTGGTCATCTGAATCAGGGTTAGTTTGGCAGCTGCGGTGAAAGAGTAGCGATTACGATAGAGGAAACCAAGGCTAGATTTAACTTTAGCCTGCAGCTTTGATATGTGCTGAAAGAAGGGCAGTGTACGTTCTAGCCATACTCCCAAGTACTTGTATGAGGTGACTACCTCAAGCTCTAAACCCTCAGAGGTAGTAATAACACCTGTGGGAAAAAGAGGCATTCTTCTTACCAAACCACATGACCTTTGTTTTGGAGGTGTTCAGAACAAGGTTAAGGGTAGAAAAAGCTTGTTGGACACTAAGAAAGCTTTGTTGTAGAGCATTTAACTCAACATCCGTGGAGGGGGCAGCTGAGTACAAGACTATCATCTGCATATAAATGGATGAGAGAGCTTCCTTACTTCCTTACTGCCTGAGCTATGTTATTGACGTATATCGAGAAGAGAGTGGAACCTAGGATTGAGCCTTTGGGTACTGTAACGGTTTTCTTGGTGAGAAGGAGAGTCGGACCAAAATGCAGCGTGTCGATTGCGATTCATGTTTAATGAAAAAACACACTAAACACAAACACTACAAAAACAATAAACGTAACGAAAACCGAAACAGCCTATACTTGTGTAAACTAACACAGAACAAGGACATCAGGACTCTAAGGACAATCACCCACGACAAACTCAAAGAATATGGCTGCCTAAATATGGTTCCCAATCAGAGACAACGATAAACACCTGCCTCTGATTGAGAACCACTTCAGACAGCCATAGACTTAGCTAGAACACCCCACTAGCTACAATCCCCATACATACACACCACATACAAAAACCCATGCCACACCCTGGCCTGACCAAATACATGAAGAAAAACACAAAATACTTAGACCAGGGCGTGACAGGTACTCCCTTGGTGACAGGCAGTGGCTGAGACAGCAGATTTTCTGACTTTATACACTGCACTCTTTGAGAGAGGTAGTTATCAAACCAGGCCAAAGACCCCTCAGAGACACCAATACTCCTTAGCCGGCGCACAAGAATGGAATGGTCTACCGTATCAAAAGCTTTGGCCAAGTCAATAAAAATAGCAGCACAATATTGCTTAGAATCAAGGGAAATGGTGACATCATTTAGGACCTTTAAGGTTGCAGTGACACATCCATAACCTGAGCGGAAACCAGATTGCATACCCGAGAGAATACTATACACATCAAGAAAGCCAGTCAGTTGATTATTGACAAGTTTTTCCAACACTTTTGATAAACAGGGCAAAATAGAAATAGGCCTAACCGTTAGGTTCAGCTTGATCTCCCCCACAAACTGTGGCTGGCTTACAAGCAATGAGAACCTCCACAGAAAGGAGAGACAGGTTAAAAGTGTTGGAGATTGGCTTTGTGATGATAGGGGCAGCAACTTTAAAGAAAGGATCTAAACCATCTGATCCAGATGGTTTATTGGAGTCAAGTTTAAGGAATTCCTTTAGCACCTCAGACTCAGTGACTGCCCGCAGGGAGAAACTTTGTAGCAGGGCAGGGGAAAAAGAGGGAGAAGCATCTGGGATAGTCACATTAGAAGGGGTGGGAGATGAGGAAATGTTGGACAGGGAAGGAGGCATAGCTGAGTCAAATAGGAATCCTGTATTAATGAAGTGGTGATTAAAGAGCTCAGCCATGTGCTTTGTGTCAGTAACAACCACATCATCAACATTAAGGGACATGGGCAGCTGTGAGGAGGAGGGTTTATTCTCCAGGTCTTTAACTGTTTTCCAGAACTTCTTGGCGTTAGACCCACAGAGAGAGAACTGCTCCTTAAAGTAACTAACTTTGGCCTTCCGGATAGCCTGAGTGCACTTATTTCTCATTTGCCTGAACAATAGCCAGTCAGCCTGAGTATGCGTGTGCCGAGCCTTTCGCCAAATGCAAGATCACAGTCGAACCATGGGCTGAACCTGTTTTTAATGTTCATTTTCTTTATGGGGGCGTGTTTGTTAACAATACCACTGAAAATATAAAAAAAGAAGGTCCAAGCGTCTTCGACAGAGGGGATCAAGCTGATTCTATACCATTTTACACAGGCCAGTTCATGAAGGAAGGCTTGCTCGTTAATGTTTTTTAGCAAGCAAGATTTAGGGAGTCCCATTGCTTTAGGACTTGGTCAGGTGGTTTAAGCATGTCCCAGCTTAGGTCACCTAGCAGGACAAATTCAGACTTAGTGTAAGGGACCAGGAGAGAGCTTAGGGCAGGTAGGGTACAGGCCGGTGCTGATGGAAGACGATAGCACCCAGCAAGTCAACAAAGAGCTATTTGAATGTTTAATGCTTAAAACCAGCAAATACAATTGTTTGGGGACAAACTAAAGGTTGTGCACTCTGTATTCCCACTGGGTGTACATTCTGAACCTTGTTTGAAGTCAGTAGGTCACATGACCAAGTAGCTATTCAAATTAAAATACATTTAAAATAGTGTGAGATGTAAACCGACAAAAAAAAAGTGTGTGCAATGTGTGTATGCCATCGGGTTAGCTAGAACCAATTTTGAAAGTTTTAGGAGTAATGGTTAAAGAGCTATTGACATTTGAAATTGTTTGATTTGTCACTATGTTGACGGCCCCTAACTGCTGATGGTGGACGTTAAGGAAAACTACCAGCGAATATCCAATCTGAATCTGCCTTTACCTCGGGAAATTCAAGTAAGTCCCTCCCCGTTTCGTTCCATTTAAGAAACGTTTTTCGACAGAATTGGCGCAATGAATATGCCCCAGTGGACAGCCATTAGCCTATACAATGCGCTCTTGCAATAGCTGAATAGTGCCGATCCCAGCCTATGGAATAAAAATTTCCTCCCTTCTAAACGACCCCCATGGTAGTGTGCTCCATACTATCAAAAACGAGTTTAATTTAAGAAGACCACGAGTGGCGCTTTTATTGCTCAATTGAATGCTGATAAGAAAAAATGGACACATGCTCAAACTCGCGCACGTTTGATTTACTTAAACAGCTGCAAGTTAGCAAGATAAAGTATCACCAACAAAAACGTAAAAGATAGGCCTATGGCGAATGCAGCAATTTTGGACAACTAGTAACTAACAGATTACATTAAGAAAGTAACCTACCCAACCCTGGGTGGAGGCCACATACTGTAGCTCTTCTGGTGCGATACACAGTACTGCTATTGTAAGAAACCGGTTCTACTTTTATTTTCATGTACCACAATTGTCCAACTCCTCTAGGGTCATCCTCTGACTCTATATTTGAACTGCCATTGTATTCTCTTAGAGCACAGCACTCCGGTGAAATAAAGGATTCTACTCAATTGAATCTAGCTGGACATAAGATATTGATTCTTGTCATATAGGTACAGTATCAATCATAATTTAGATTTTTGTAATACAGCTTTCCATCAATCACATAGAAAAGCACATGACAAATCCTGAAGTTTGCATAGATCTTTATTTTTCGTAGAATCTATCAATTAAATAAAAAAGGACAAATTTAACAAGAGCAACATTTTGTTTTTTAATTACAAGAACATTACACTGCACCATATATATATATATATATATATATAGTACAAAAATAGGCCTTATTTTAGAATTATGTCCCATCTAAGGTAGTCATTCTTTTACATTATTCATAGGTCACTGTTTCTGTAAGGTACTATATGTAGCCCCAGGCCAAAGACTTGATAAGGAGAGGTGTGGAGAGGTGGACAGAGCTGGATGATCCGTATGTCCAGAGCTCTGTTTAACCCCCATGAGTGTGTTTCTTCTGTAGTTATAACACACACACACCCACACAGCCTCATTCAGCTCTTTAGTGTATGGGGATGGGATACATTCTCAATCTGCTCCCTCCACATCCAACGCTGTATCTCATCATACAGAATGTCTCAGCTCCACCACTGTCACCAAGCAGGGGGTGGAGAGGGAAAGGTCTCTCTGCATTAAAAAGCAGGAATAACAAAGAGATTAAAAAAAAAAACCCATATTCATCTGATTTATGAATCAATGCATATAGAAAACCTCAGATTGCATCATCTCCCCAACTCAGGCTCAGCAATCTGGAGCAGAACTGTACTGAACACAAATCTAAATTGTCCTGTCTTTGGTAATGCCAGAATCTCTGCTGCAGTCAGCTGTAGTATTGAGGCTGCACTGCAAGGGGCGCAACCTCCTTCCCAGCAGCTGCCTTTTTCCTTAGACATACTGTTATAATGCAATATAGATTTCCACATTCAGAAGTGACCAATTTAGAGGAAACAATGTAAATGGGGGGGGGGGGGTTGGGACATGACATTAAAATGATTGCTATATGATTGCTCAACTATAATTCTGGTAGGAAGAAAAATCTCTTAGGATTTATCAGTTACTTCATTATCATCAACGACAGCACCTTACATCAGCCAGGGTTAAATGGCACCCTATTCCAGCGTTGTGGTAATTACATATTTTGCTCAAAGTTGGCCGTCATTACTTTGGACTCAGAGGATAGCAACTCCCCAATCTGTGTATGGAAGATTGTCTTCCTCAGAAATGTTTTTAATTACATAAGATTTAAAGCACAGGAATCACCCCCCCCCCCCCCCCCCCCCCCTTAAAAAACAATCCTAAAAACTATATGTTCAGAGGGCATAAATAAGGATATATTAAATTACATTTAAATTGTGCCAAGACAGAGTAGGG
Organism: Oncorhynchus clarkii lewisi; assembly: GCF_045791955.1. Taxonomy (NCBI): domain Eukaryota; kingdom Metazoa; phylum Chordata; class Actinopteri; order Salmoniformes; family Salmonidae; genus Oncorhynchus; species Oncorhynchus clarkii. The sequence continues at coordinate 67,650,174 of NC_092152.1, read as the reverse complement.
GAGGAGAGAGAGAAAAGAAGAGAGACTGCAGCCCTACAGCCCTGGCACTGTAGATAAAGACATTTCAGTCTTATTATTACTGTAGAAGTGTAAATCAGTGTAAGGAAAACTCCTACAGTTCAAAAGAAATATCCTTCTCTGAAAAGCGTTCACCTTTGACCTATATAATCCTTCATCATCGCTATGTAACACATATACTCTGCTGCCATAGCTGTGTGATCTGAGTGAGAGGACGGGATGAGCAGCTGCATCAATCTTTTATGCACGTTGTCACTATGACAGCCCCTCTCAGTGAAGCCCCCTATTATCTGCTGGAAATGAAAAATAACTTCAACGTAAAAATAGAAGAAAAAAAAGATGGATGGATCCAATATTTGTCCAATGGATGAATTAATGAGGTACAGATTGTAGAAGATATGCAGCCAAAAATTCACTTAAAAGTTTTTCAATAAAGATACAGTATGAGTAGAGAAGAAAAACTCCTTTGGAACACATCTGAGCTGTAGTGTCGTTCAGGATATAATTCATTGGCAAGTATATGAAACAGATTATCTCTAGTTGGCATCGACATCCCTGATGACGACTGGAGGGCGAGTGGAGAGAAGCTGTGATAAGTCTCAATGACAGATAAAAGATGTTAAAAGAAGTTTGCTTATTATAGCCAACCTCAGTTCTTTGACATAGGCAGATCTTTAAAGAACAGAGAAAGGGAAACTACATAGGCCAACCAGTATCATAACTCAGCCTACAAACACAACCACATCCTTAGTATTCCTAATGTGGTCATTCCTTCCTTTTGCTCAACTGGACACCAGCTCACACACTTGGCCGGCACACACTCAGACACACATATACCTTACTGAAACGAGGTAGGGTGTGTGTGATGAACAGCATTTAAAAGAGCAGCAGAGTAGGGAGAGTGAAGTGCCCAGTCTGGTAATCATGGCCAGACTTTGTTATTCTCTCTCTCCTCTGCAGTGCGTAAAACCCTTCTCTCTATCACACACTCCTCTCACTACCTGTATAGCTGCTCAGAGAAGCCCACAGGAACCCTTGTGTTAAAAAAGTCACTTCTACAGTACTGAGCCCCATCCACAATACATCTCACTACCACTTTCATCCTCAGTAGCTGAGCAATTATAAGACTTAAGTGGAAAGCCAATGTAATTATTCATAGGTACCTTTTTCTTGGGAATGGGGTTTCAAATCATAGAGGCAGTATTATTTTGGTCTTAATTCTGAGGCCCAGTAAAGTGTGGAGGCGTAGCTGGGTGAACTGCTGACCTATCTTTGTGGATCTGGCAGTGAGCAAGCACTCAGTCCGAACACCCCCCCCCCCCCCCCCCCCACCACCACCACTGGAGAACAGAGAGGGGCGGAGGTCAGGGGACTTTATATAACCCTCAGAATCACATGAATCCAGCATTCCTAAACCGCTCGGAATAAGCAGAACGCCTCCTGAATTCCATGCTGGGGGTAGAGTGAGTGTTGCTAGTCTCATGACTCATAGCCTTGTATCCAGCCAGAGCTGAGAGATACAGTCTCATACTGCAGCATGGACACACACAGTAGCTCTGGGAGAGCCTGGGTCTGATTCACCAAAACACTGGGACTATGAGGACTCAAGCTGTGGCTTCTCTGAACCTGACCCTACCCCGATCTCGCTGTCTACTCAGCACGCGCACACGCACAGCTGTGTACCCCCAATTTACAATCTCATCCGGCTACTGCACTGGAACTGGAGAGAAAAAAAAAGAGAGCAAACAATAATGGTTTGTTTATTGTGACAGGGAAACCCTGGAGACGTCCGGGAAATGGACTGTGTTCAGAAAACACTCTGTCTGATGGTGATTGAGGGCGAAAGGGCACAGAGAGACAGTTTAATAGAAAAGCACCCGATTGTGAAGTGAGCGCCGAGCACGCCCAGGCCATCCCTGTTCCACGTGACTCCAGTCTCCCATCAGGTCACCCACTACAGAGTGAAACACTAAACCTGGGGAATGAAACCCGATGAGAGGAAGAACGAAGGAGTGAAACAGGGAAAGAGAAACCAGAGGAGGGGAACATGAGGACAGGGAGCCCAGAATTAGACGAGTCAGAGTGATTGGGGGGGGGGGGGGGGCTGTAGAAAGCAGGAATACAAAGACAGGAGGGGGTTAAAGAGCACTTTGTGTTTTGATAAAGGCAGTCTTCTCATTGTGTACGTCAAACTCATCGTTGTCGGAGTCAGTGTTCACCCCTTCGTCGCCCCACACTGTAGGGATACCGCGGTACGACACCATTCTGCTGCTGCCCCCCAGGCCGAAGCCCCCCCTCAGGCCTGAGCCGGCCTCCTCCAGTGAGGGCAGTTTGGCCAGGACTCCAGATCTCAGCTGCAGCAGAACGAACACCCCAGCGAAGGTGGCCATGATGATCATGCAGCTGAGCACGGCAATGGTGACGGGCAGGTGGGAGCTGAGCTCTGGGCGGGGACCGGTGTTGCCCTGGCCCACCATGAAGTTGCCAGGGGACTCCCTCTGGATCTGGTTGAGGTGCAGGCAGGTGCTGGACACAGGGTCCAGGTGGCTGTGAGGGGGGCAGGAGAGGCAGGCGCTGGGGCTGAGGCCGCTGCAGGTCAGGCAGGGGGGTTGGCAGGGCAGGCAGGAGGGGACCAAGGCTGGATCCACAGAGTTCCCCATGGTGTAATTGAGGAGCTGGGAGCCTGCGGTGTAGCCGGCTGGACAGTCCCTCACACAGCCCTGCTGGAAGAGGTAGTAGCCACCATTGCACTCTGCATACAGGGAGACGAGGAGAAACAGAGACACATTTTAGTACTGCTAGTGTCCAAATTCTTAATTTAACATGGTTAGTGCACAATCACCGCTAATCAATTGATTTAATTCACACAAACCTCCAATATGTGAACTGTATTTGAATAGTCTGCCATGACAATCATGCAGCACATTACGCATCGCCTCATTCTGGGGCATTAAAATCATGAGCCTGTGAAAGTTCCCTCAACTTAAGCTGCATAATGTTCATGTAGCTTCTGCTAGAATGAACAGTTTCCTGCCGCAAACTGTTTGGAGTGTGAATGTGCATATTGTGTGCTGAGACAAATGCAGCGTGTGTAAATCCCTCATCTATCTGAGGAGAAATGCACTGTAGCATATCTATGCCCTGAGCCGTGCTTTGCCAACCCAGTTGGAAATAATAATATTGCAGATATATGGACTTTCTAATAAGCTCTGAAGCATCTATCTGTACTAAGTTTACACATCCACGTGGACAGTTTGGCAGTGGCATTAGTGTGTTATCACCGCAGTAGTTTCAGTCGTAGCACCCTGTAACTCCTTATCTCCCCCAATGATTTGGAAAGCTAATCTCACACACACAGCTACTGAGGCCCCCCCCCCAGCCCCCTCCGCTAGGCCCATTCCCCCCCAGCCTACACGGTCCGACAGACCCTTACCCCAATCTAATTACTTGGTTCATAATCAGTTGTCATTCTCTCCCTGTTGAAGAGGGTGGGAGAGAGAGGAAGGATCAAATGAAATTGGAGAGCAGGAAAAGAGGAGGACAGAGGAAGGAGAGGAAGGAAGAGAGAGGAAGAGGGTGGGAGTAGTGACAGAGTGTTGAGGAAGAAGGGGTTGATGACAGAGGCAAGAGGAAGGAAGAGGGTGAGAGTAGTGACAGAGTGTTGAGGGAGAAGGGGTTGATGACAGAGGCAAGAGGAAGGAAGAGAGAGGAAGAGGGTGGGAGTAGTGACAGAGTGTTGAGGAAGAAGGGGTTGATGACAGAGGCAAGAGGAAGGAAGAGAGTGGAAGAGGGTGGGAGTAGTGACAGAGTGTTGAGGGAGAAGGGGTTGATGACAGAGGCAAGAGGAAAGGGGGAAGAGGGAGCAGTAGGGATGAAATTCCAACACAAATGATACAGTATGTCTACAGGGCTGGTCTGGCTGCACTAATAAGTCATCTGCTAACTGGCTGAATGTGTTGATCACAGCCAGGCCCAGTCCTGGCCGTTCTGCTGCTCTAGATGAGACCCAAAAAATTCCCGCCCTCTTCCTATACCCCCACAAAACTAGAATAGTCCCATTAATTAAGTATTTTCCAGACGTTGAAGTGACGTTCATTTTAGGTTCTGAATGAAAGGTGAAAATACATTTTTTCCAGATGTTGAAATCAGGTAAGATTTCAGTTCTGAAAGAAAGTTGAAAATGTATAGTCAGCCGTCTATGTTTGGACCAAACGAAGGTCGGTCCAGACCAAACCTTTAAATTGTCTTTTTTTTACCCAGTTTTTCTCCCCAATTTTGTGGTATCCAATTGGTAGTTAGTATTGTCTCATCGCTGCAACTCCCGTACGGACTCGGGAGAGGCAAATTTCGAGAGCCGTGCATCCTGCGAAACACAACCCAACCAAGCCGCACTGCTTCTTGACACAATGCCCACTTAACCCGGAAGCCAGACGTACTAATGTGTCTGAGGAAACACCGTGCACCTAGCGACCGTGTCAGCGTGCACTGCGCTCGGTCTGCCACAGGAGTCGCTAGTGCGCGACAAGGACATCCCTGCCGGCCAAATCCTCCCTAACCCGAACGATGCTGGGCCTATTGTGCGCCGCCCCATGGGTCTCCCGGTTGCAGCCGGCTGCGACAGAGCCTGGACTCGAACCCAGAATCTCTAGTGGCACAGATAGCACGGCGAACCTGACCAAAAATCTACATCCGTGGGCGTGGAAATAAAGTAAAAAAGTCTGGTCTGGACAGGACCAAAAAAAGACACCCAATTGATTTCGGCGTCAGTCAGTGCTGACTGGGGTGTAGCCTACAGTGTCGGTCTGCAATGGAATTTTATGAATGCCCATCTCTATTTGGTAGGCCTACTGTTTGTAAAAAAATTAAATTAAAAGGCAGTTGCATTTGCTTCATTAGTCCTGATTCCCATGATTAAGCTACCCTGTGACTAAGTTACCCTGTGACTAAGCATCCCAACTTTATCAGGAGTTATCCTGGGCCTATTTGCAATGAGAATCAATGCGTTTAACACAGCAGCAAATGCAGAAGTATCTTCTTTTTCCATATAATCAGCTCGTCAAAAATGTACCGATACAAACTTGAAACCAATGTAACCCACTGGTTGTCCATTCCATAATGTCAATTTTTATTATATTTTTTTTACCTGTCCTGTTTTTAGGATTGTTTTGGGGCAGAATTATGTGTTATGTGTTGTTGGAGGTGCGTCTTGGTCAGTTTAGCTCGGAAAATGCCGTCCTCGCCAACCTGCCGCCATGTTTACTCAATATCTCAGTAGATGTCTCTGAGGACGAGCTAATCAACAAACTCAACCATCCAGAGTTCATGCTTCACAACCTACATCTATGCCATTACACCACTCACGATCTGATACAGTATACCAACAAGAGTGTTAAATTGTGATACCCAGGGGATCCTGCAGGGGTCAGACTGTTCCTGTCTCTCCCAGTCTTATTCTAGGGCAGTGGTCTCCAACCTCGAGCATGAACGCTACCTTAAAATTGAACATGTCACGAGCTACTTTTTTAAAATTTTATTTTTCAAATAGGCACATTATTTTCTTCTCCTGTACCCTGCAACTCTTCCCCGGATCCTTAGTGAACAATATTTGTGCTTTCTGTCAATATACCCGGGTAATATATTGGTTAATAAACAGTATTTGGCATGACAGGCCCCATAAAATGTGTATTTTCCCAAATTCAGATCTCTCAGTTTAATTGTATTTTTTACTCTCAATATAACAATTATTCATAAAGAAACAATGAAAATGGAGTCCATGTCAATGCTTAACCCATTTTAGAGGTCTGTAGAACACGTCATGGTAGAGTTTGCAAAGCAATGGCCACCCAATTGATACAAGTAATCATGACATAGCCTAGTTCTGTGAGGTTAAATGTTTGTTCACATTTAATTGAGAAGGTTTATGGGGAAAGTCCTTCTGTCTACCCACAAGACGCCAGTTATCATTAGACAAACGCGCACACCAAACAGGCAATATTGCCAGAATTTATTGTCAACAGTGGCAAACCAGGGGTGGGATAATGTCAATGTGTCTTTGATTGGATAGTAACCGTTAGCCTTATGTTTATAACAATTTCTGATGGAACACATGAAGAAATACATGTCCTTTCAGAATTCATTGGCAAGCTTATTGTAGGTGGGCTGCGAGCTACTGGAAGCTCGCAATCTATCTTTTGGAGACAAGCCACACACTTTTGATAGGAGAGCCAGTGTTTCATCTCTCCGGTCTTATCTGTACAGTGTAAATGTACCTGATCATTAAATTGTTAGGTTTAGGGTAGGGGTAGGCAACTGAAGCCTGCAGAGCCACAGTGGGGCAGACTTTTGATCCATTAGACCATGATGGATTTAATTAGGTGCATTTGTGGTGTGCAGGAACAAAAGCCTGGGCACACCACAGCTCTAAGAGACCCTAGTTTCCTAACCCTAGGTACAGAATCTACATTATCTTACAGTAACCAATGGTAACCAACAGTAACATTCTTACCAATGCAGATCTGCTGTAGGTCAAAAGTCTTACAGTTACTGGGCTGAGAGAGGTCCTTGGCTGTGGAGCTGGGAGAGTCTGAGCCTGTACCATACAGCACCAGGGTGAACTGGGTCAGAGTGCCTAGACCGAGGGAGGGAGAGAGAGTGTTACACATAAGCAACAACAGCACAGATCTCCAAGCCACCGTCTACGCCAGCAAGGCTTTGGCACTCTTCAGGGTGGGTTCTGTAATTGCAGCTTCTATCCTGCTCCTTTTATATTCTTGGATTTCCTGGGTGGAATGACAGGAAAAGATTCCTAGAAGTAAAAGCATTAAATATATAAGTATACATTCTGGTGTTTCTCTATAGACCCGTTAGTTAAGAACAACACTTCCCGGGAGAGCCATTTATACGAGGGGCCCTTTGAGAGGGTCCAACTTCCTATATCATAGAAGGGTGGGGGTGGGGGGGGGGGGGCTGAGAGATCTACAGCCAGAGGGAGGGAGGGAGGGAGGGGAGGGCGAGAAAGAAGAGTGAGAGAAAATAAAACGAAAGATAGTGAGAGAAAATGACAAATAAATCGCAAAATATTGTCTGACAGTAGTGTGGCCTGGATGGGTCTTAGGTCATAGATATTCTGGGTCATCCTGGGTTAGCCTGGGCCAGACAGCAGGGTCCTCCATTCTCCTGCTTGATTTACTCTCCCTGGTTTAATGAAGCTGATTTAGAGGTGGGTGTGTGGAGCTAGAGAGAGACTGCCAGTTTGTATAAAGGGGATCAAAAGGAAAGCTATCCAGGCATCAGACATTGCTGCCCTGCGTATAAAACACTCCCTATTAGCGGTCTGGAAGCATCTCACACACACAAAATCATCAACACATGAATGACGTACAGGCACTGACGCACACTATGAAATACACAAATCCATTAACACATAAATCAAGCACATACTGCACATGCACACACTCTCTCTCACACACAGTACATCAATGAATCAAACACATATGATGCACAGATAAATGCAACCACAACCATACATCCTGTCACACACACATTCTTTCAGTGACACTGCTAGTCAGACATGGTTGCACTAACAGAAACCCTGTCACTCTCTTTCTGTCTCTGAGCTCCCAGACAAATGTTCCAGACTTAACAATAGCATATGTTAAGGTAATAAACAAGAGGTGTCTTACCATAGTCGCTGGCCCCTGCCACGTTTACCATCTCCAGGGTCCACTCCCCCCGAGGGTCCTCGTCCCAGGAGTGTGTGGTCATGAAAGCCCAGTCATTAAAGCCCTCTGACGAGTAGTCATGAGGCCTGGAGAGGGTAGAGACAGGAGGTATGTAATACAAGGTGTGTGTGTGTGTGTGTGTGTGTGTGTGTGTGTGTGTGTACGTACCTGGGAGCGAGCAGTGTGGAGCGGGTACCCTGTGGGCTGGTCAGGTAGATGCCCAGGTTGCCCCTGCGGTTGTAGGAGAGGGTGAGCTGGGCCTGGGCATGTTCTAGGGAGCTCACATGGTTGGCCGTCCCAACACAGCCGTCCACTGTCTTGGTGATCAGCAGGTGGCTCCCAATGTTCCTGGCACACAGATAAACAGCACATCAGCATATATGGACGAAATACATACATTTGCACAAAGACAGCATAGTTATTGAAGATGAAAATTGGCTTGGAGTGGCTTGTGTTTTCATGTTGCTGGCTTCTGGGGTCTGTGAGAAAGGTGCCTCATCTGGGAGTGAGCATGTGACAGCAACTCTGTGTGACCGACGATAATGGTTCTCTGAGTGATGCTGCATGAGGGTGTGACTGTTGCTCTGGACTAGTGTGTGAGAGAGAGCCTGCTGAGGGCACAGGGTTTGCGGCCTTGAAACAGGATTAGCAACTCAGGTCCTGCAGCAGCCCTGTCCTCTACAGGAGAAAAGTACCAGGCTCCCCCGACTCCCCCCAATCCGCTTAGCAGCTTACACACATCCACTACAACTGAACCCAGAGGAGGAGGAGGAGGAGAGGAGGGCTGTGGGGGAAGAGGAGGGCATGAGGCTTTAGAAAAGCTGTGGCGCCCAGCTGATAGAAAATACGGGCCATAATCAGTGAACTGGGTGTAAAAACACACCGCTTCCTCCTAATTAAATCCCTTAAAATGTTAGAATCCAATCCGCAGCAGTCAGAGAGAGTGAAGGGGAAATAAATCCCCACCAAGCCAGCAGTTATCACTCAGAAGCAACACCTCTTGTACTGTACAATGCACACTGCGCAAACACCATGCCACTAACACCTTTAACACAGGTTCCAGTGGTAGGCTGTGATCTGGGGACCAGTACAGAGACAATGCAACAGGGCTGGGAACCTGTCAGCTACAGTATGTAGCAGAGGCAGGGTTAAAAACGGTAGAGAGTGGGAGCGAAAGAGCAATATTGAGAAAGTATAAGGGGAAAACAGAGAGAGAGGGAGAGAGAATGAGAGAGGGATAGAGAGCAAGACCAAAGGAGCAGAAAGATGGAGTGGAAGAGTGAAAGAGTAAAAGATCGACAGAGGTCTAGAGACAGCCAGGGAAGCATAGAGAACATGGAAGCAGAGAGAGAGAGAGACAGAGAGAGAGAGAGACAGAGAGAGAGAGAGAGAGAGACAGAGAGACTGAAAATGATTATTTCCCTTAAACATGCTCCCCCAGGCTCAGAAGATCATCACCCTACCACACACACACAAGAACCCAGCAGAGCATATCAATGGGCCTCCGGTGCCATGCTCAGAATAGAAACATGACATGCAGTCACACTGGGGTATGACAGCTTGGTCCCACATGAGCACCTCTCACACCTACGGCCCATCACAAACCAGCCCACACACAGCAGCGCTCATCACCTCCACAGTCGACACCCCCAGATGTGAGATACTCACACACACAATCTGAAGCATCTGATTCTAATAAGGATCACATAGGTTTAGTATATGTTAATCACCTGGTAGGTTAACTGTACTATACAGTATACCTTAGTGTACCTTAGTACTTACAGTTTACCTTAGTGCTGCTTTTGATACCATCGATCACCACATTCTTTTGGAGAGATTGGAAACCCAAATTGGTCTACATGGACAAGTTCTGGCCTGGATTAGATCTTATCTGTCGGAAAGATATCAGTTTGTCTCTGTGAATGGTTTGTCCTCTGACAAATCAACTGTAAATTTCGGTGTTCCTCAAGGTTCCGTTTTAGGACCACTATTGTTTTCACTATATATTTTACCTCTTGGGGATGTTATTCGAAAACATAATGTTAACTTTCACTGCTATGCGGATGACACACAGCTGTACATTTCAATGAAACATGGTGAAGCCCCAAAATTGCCCTTGCTAGAAGAATGTGTTTCAGACATAAGGAAGTGGATGGCTGCAAACTTTCTACTTTTAAACTCGGACAAAACAGAGATGCTTGTTCTAGGTCCCAAGAAACAAAGAGATCTTCTGTTGAATCTGACAATTAATCTTAATGGTTGTACAGTCGTCTCAAATAAAACTGTGAAGGACCTCGGCGTTACTCTGGACCCTGATCTCTCTTTTGAAGAACATATCAAGACCATTTCAAGGACAGCTTTTTTCCATCTACGTAACATTGCAAAAATCAGAAACTTTCTGTCCAAAAATGATGCAGAAAAATTAATCCATGCTTTTGTCACTTCTAGGTTAGACTACTGCAATGCTCTACTTTCCGGCTAACCGGATAAAGCACTAAATAAACTTCAGTTAGTGCTAAATACGGCTGCTAGAATCCTGACTAGAACCAAAAAATTGGATCATATTACTCCAGTGCTAGCCTCTCTACACTGGCTTCCTGTCAAAGCAAGGGCTGATTTCAAGGTTTTACTGCTAACCTACAAAGCATTACATGGGCTTGCTCCTACCTATCTCTCTGATTTGGTCCTGCCGTACATACCTACACGTACGCTACGGTCACAAGACGCAGGCCTCCTAATTGTCCCTAGAATTTCTAAGCAAACAGCTGGAGGCAGGGCTTTCTCCTATAGAGCTCCATTTTTATGGAACTGTCTGCCTACCCATGTCAGAGACGCAAACTCGGTCTCAACCTTTAAGTCTCTACTGAAGACTCATCTCTTCAGTGGGTCATATGATTGAGTGTAGTCTGGCCCAGGAGTGGGAGGGTGAACGGAAAGGCTCTGGAGCAACGAACCGCCCTTGCTGTCTCTGCCTGGCCGGTTCCCCTCTTTCCACTGGGATTCTCTGCCTCTAACCCTATTACAGGGGCTGAGTCACTGGCTTACTTGGGCTCTCTCATGCTGTCCCTGGAGGGGGTGCGTCACCTGAGTGGGTTGATTCACTGATGTGATCATCCTGTCTGGGTTGGCGCCCCCCCCCCCCCCCCCCCCCTTGGGTTGTGCCGTGGCGGAGGTCTTTGTGGGCTATACTCAGCCTTGTCTCAGGATGGTAAGTTGGTGGTTGAAGATATCCCTCTAGTGGTGTGGGGGCTGTGCTTTGGCAAAGTGGGTGGGGTTATATCCTTCCTGTTTGGCCCTGTCCGGGGGTGTCCTCGGATGGGGCCACAGTGTCTCCTGACCCCTCCTGTCTCAGCCTCCAGTATTTATGCTGCAGTAGTTTATGTGTCGGGGGGCTAGGGTCAGTTTGTTATATCTGGAGTACTTCTCCTGTCCAATTCGGTGTCCTGTGTGAATTTAAGTGTGCGTTCTCTAATTCTCTCTTTCTCTCTCTCAGAGGACCTGAGCCCTAGGACCATGCCCCAGGACTACCTGACATGATGACTCCTTGCTGTCACCAGTCCACCTGGCCGTGCTGCTGCTCCAGTTTCTTTCAACTGTTCTGCCTTATTATTATTCGACCATGCTGGTCATTTATGAACATTTGAACATCTTGGCCATGTTCTGTTATAATCTCCACCCGGCACAGCCAGAAGAGGACTGGCCATCCCACATATGCTCTCTCTAATTCTCTCTTTCTTTCTCTCTCTCGGAGGACCTGAGCCCTAGGACCATGCCCCAGGAATACCTGACATGATGACTCCTTGCTGTCCCCAGTCCACCTGACTGTGCTGCTGCTCCAGTTTCAACTGTTCTGCCTTATTATTATTCGACCATGCTGGTCATTTATGAACATTTGAACATCTTGACCATGTTCTGTTATAATCTCCACCCGGCACAGCCAGAAGAGGACTGGCCACCCCACATAGCCTGGTTCCTCTCTAGGTTTCTTCCTAGGTTTTGGCCTTTCTAGGGAGTTTTTCCTAGCCACCGTGCTTCTACACCTGCATTGCTTGCTGTTTGGGGTTTTAGGCTGGGTTTCTGTACAGCACTTTGAGATATCAGCTGATGTACGAAGGGCTATATAAATAAATACATTTGATTTGATTTGACTATACCCGAAACCAATGTAATCCCTATGACGCTAGTACTGATGTTCCTGCCAGCCAAACAGTAGTACAGGTTGAGTTGGTAGAGCTGTTGTGTGTGTGTGTGTGTGTATATATATGTGTGTGTGTGTGTGTGTGTGTGTGTGTGTGTGTTTAGCTCACCTGGGCTCTGCTACCATGGACAGCACACATTTTTTCTGGGGCCCAGCGTTGGTCCAGTTCTCAGCCAGAGCCACAATCGCACTGGCATCAAGCAGACCATACCCATATGAATGGCTCACTGAGAGAGATCGAGCGATAGAGAGAGAAGGAAAAAGAAAGATCGATATCAGACTGCTGAAAGGCTACTTCATCACGATTCCAGTTCCAACTCAATAAGGGCCTCTTCACTATTAGATTATTGCATGTACCTGCTGTGTGCCCAGTAAAACCTCTCAATGAACTTTGGATCCATGGCTTTCTGTAATTGCTTAATGTAGGCAACTTTAAATCAATTGATGTAAATACAATATAGATCCGTCTCCATTGTGCAACTGGCAAGGCACGGGAATGATGATGGTCAGCCGAGCTCAGCTAATGGGACGCCTCGCTGTACCTTTTCGGCCGACCCCATTGGTATTCCAGTCGTTGGTGAGGAGGTGGGCGGGATGAGAGGTCCTCACGACCAAGTGCTGCATGTCCCTCCATGTCAGGTTTTTACTACACACACACACACACACACACACACACACACACACACACACACACACACACACACACACACACACACACACACACACACACACACACACACACACACACACACACACACACACACCTTTCAATATAGAAGATACCAGATCTAACATACCCTTAACATGATTATGAAGACAGTACAACAAGCAACAGCATATCCTACTGTACCACAATGCATAGCGACTGATTGCAAAGGAAATGGCATTAGGTGCCCAAGAAGAGTTGAACATAAGGCTTAATGTTACCACATTGAAAAGATAAAGAGACCAGAGATCTCTCTGTCAGTCACATCCCTGCTCTCCCACACTCTCCTCTGTTCTCCGTATAAAACCCTGTGTTACTGCAGTTCCACCCAGCAGAGCAACAGTAAAAGCCTACAGTAAAACAGAGTCAAATAGTGTACAGTACCCGCTGATGACACGTTCATTACAGAATGATAGGAGATAACTGACTCATCTATTCTGATCCACAATGCATTATTACAAGACAGTTGCCTTCCCCCAAGAGTTAGTCATACTTCTGAGACATCTGTGTATGTGTGTGTGTGTGTGTGTGTGTGTGTGCTCAGACGGCAAATATTTGTGAACAGACAAAAAGCACAAAGGAGGGAGAGAAACAGAGAGAGAAAAATGGGAACAAGCAAGGGGCCATTGAGACAAACAGAGACAACCAAAAGAAGAGACAGAGACACAGATAGAGACAGGTGGTAAGAGTCACTCACTTGGCTTCCAGTGCAAGGGCGATGATCCCAGCAGCCAGAGGAGCCGAGGCGGATGTGCCTGTGTGGGTGTCAGTACACTTCTGTCTGAGGTCCGTTGTCACCTGACAGGAAGAGTTTCATAGTCAGATATGGTGCTCAGATGAATGCCCATATCGGGCCGAAATGTTTACACCTAATATATGGGCAAATAAATAACTTTTAGTTGAAACAATCAGTAGGAGTGTAAGTATGCACTATAAAAGTCAGATATTCTACTCAGCACCATCTACTTTGATAGATGTTTATGTATCAACACATGCTTAACATGATTAATCATGAATGTGGAAACATACACCAATCATTAATCATGTGTGCGCACAGCATGCCTCATGGCAAGAGGTTGGGATGAACATACATTATACAGTTTTGTACTGTAATCTCTCCTAGTGAGAGGCTCTCCATCCTCCACCTCGTGTGTGTGTGTGTGTGTGTGTGTGTGTGTGTGTGTGTGTGAGAGAGAGAGAGAGAGAGAGAGACCGGTCTGTGGAAGGGCGAGACATGGAGATGGGATTTTAACGTTTTACAGTTCTTCATTCAAATGGACCTCAGAGGGCAGGTGGGAAAGAGTGTGAGTTTATGAAGAGAGAGAAAAGAATGAAAGCGGGAAAGAGAGAGAGTGTCACTGCTCAATGTGAGAAGACTGCAGGCTATGGCTGCCTGAGGCAGGCCAGTGAGAACTGACTCAGTCATTCCTCCAGAGTGAACACACAAAACCTGCCTTGAAGCACCAAACAGTTTAGTAAGCATCTGGCTTACAGGAGCACTAAAACCAATAGGAAAACTGACAGAGAAGTGCAACAGAAATAAGAAAGAAGTGCAACAGAATACAGGCTAACTAGGACATCCAGAAACGCTCAAACCTCTAGAGTACAGCTAGAGTGTCTGTACTAGTGCTTTGGCTCCGGATTCAACCATCTGAGATACTCTACGGATCCCAGGAGCCAAGTCAACCTGGTTCTATACATCAACATCCTGGCTATACATCAAAAGTTTCCATCCATTCTTACTTAAGCACACATCATTCCCCTGACTAATATGCTGTAAAATAGACTTCCTCCTCTTCAAAGCTCAGTGGAATCTGTGTGATCTCCCATTGCAGTTAGCAACATAATACCACTGAGGCCCTGGAACCACAGTGCACAAGACTCTCACAGGACAGGAGCCCCGACTCACACACTCCTTCACCCTGCATGCACACCACCACTCAGTTTAATGTTTTCTGACATGCCCATTTTCAGACTGTACAGACGAATGCTTCCCATTCTCCCCATGACGCTCACACTGGGAGTGAATGAGTGTGTTCAGTATGTATATTAATCAAATCTGTGTTTCCCGCTCCGTTTGCCACTAAGAGTGTGTGTGTGTGTGTGTGTGTGTGTGTGTGTGTGTGTGAGATATGTGTATGCGAGCACGTGTCTACTGAACTCACTATCTGTTTCTCGTTGAGGTTGCCAGAGCTGTAGGTTGTGGCAAGGGTGGAGGAGCAGGCCTCACTGTACCAGGGCACGTTGCCGTTCTGGGTGGAGCTGCTGATGGACAGGGTGTAGATGCTGTTGGTGTAGCCGTCACAGTTACAGCTGTCCTTCTCACGCCCGCCGTTCCCTGACGCCCACACAAAGATGGAGCCCAGGCCCCCACGACCCTAGAGGAGGGAGAGACAGAACAGAGTCAATAACAAACCTAGACAACCACAAGGCTTCTAGACAGGCCTTTCTGATGTACAAGACCACATGCATGTGTATCTTGGTGTGGCACAGTTTATGAAAGAGGGGAACACGGTGTCATTCAATCTAAATTAGATTCCCATTGATACTACAGCACAACTCTTAACAGGGTCCATCTCTGAAAGGGCTGCCTCAGCTCATCCATACATCACAAGACTGTTTGCACTCAGACGCTTTGAATCCAAAGAGCTTTAATGTACCACGGCCACAATACAAGACAACAGGGACAAACCCGGAGCAATACATTATCTCTGCTATTCAGCATTCACAGTGAACAAATATCAAAGTCCCACAGAATGCTCCATTGTGCTGGGTGGTGCAGCCTCTCCACATTGACCATCACATGCAACCATCATGAACAGTGTAAACAACAGACTGGAGCTACTGATGATGCCATGGCTCCCTATAAAATAGTGTGTTTACATGCCATATGCTTTTTATTTGACAGGCCTGTAATAAAAAGGGAGGCAGACAGGGCACCAGTAACGGCCCTCAGATGGGGTTTGCCCCATAAGGTCTGGTGGTTCTTTGTCTGAATGGCCCGTTGGCCCTGGCTCGGCTCAATGCTTTATGACTGGCTCTCTCACACCCTCTTACCCTTAGAGCTGGGATCAGATGGATGCAGGCTCCCATGTGTACACTACAGAGAGCCTGGCATATGGCACTATACGTCTGCAGTCTTGATGCTTACTGTTCCCTCCACTCAGTCATGCACTGTACACACCTGACACACTCCCTGGACTCCAACACATACAAAGACTATACACACCCCCCCGTGACTTATTGCTTAACTATAGTATGGCCTGAAAGCGTTGGAGACTGTATGCAGTAAGACGTCCATTAAAGACGCAGCCTTCGGCAAACCAGCCACTGTTTCATATTGACACTAGAGACCAGGACCATTCACCATCCTGCTCTTTAAATAGCTATCAAAATGCCTAAAAGCAATAGTCGCTCTCTCACACACACACCCCTCAGGGTGGGCAGTATGCCAATGCTCTGCCCGGATGCCCATGTGAGACGAAGGAACTGTAGCTAAGACTTCGGTCTCTCTGAATCCTGCCACACTAACGTTAAAGCCCCATGAACAATTTACAACTGTTTGCATTTCACATGCAGAAGAAAATCTGCACGTGACCTGAGCTCAATGGCTTTTTATTGAGATATTCTCATAACACAATTATACTCCCACTCAGATTCTGAAATCACTTCTACAATTGTGGTACTGTGAAGGGAAATGATTGTGTAAAGTACACTTTTTGTGGTTATGAATGTACATTATTTCCAGTGCTTTGTATTGAGGATTCTTTTTCCTATATTATTTTTTCAGGACATTTAAAAAATATATATCCTTACTGGAGTTTAGAAAGCCTGATGCTTCCACTGCGACCAAATCCCCATTCATAATCGTCAGGGTCAAAAAGTGTGCTTGCGTTGTTCAAGCCGCCTTTGTCCTTCAAAATGGTTGAATAGTTTACTACATAATTACTGCCTGTGTGTAGAGGAAGTCACCCACAAACTATTGATTTTTATGGGGGACATATAAATGGTGGAACGCGGCACACATCCGAGGCCCAAAACACACAGATATTTACACACACACACACACACACACACACACACACACCTCGGTCACTCCGCGTAGAAAGGCCTCCTTGGCGAGCTTGGCGGGCCCATCCACCGTCTTCCCATCATCCTCGGGGCCCCAGCTGGCACTGTAGATGTGGATGTGCTGTGGGTTCAGACTGAGAGACTGGGCCTCCACCACGTCTGTCACCTCGCCGTCCAGCATACGCACTCCTACACACACACACATATTTGTACACATTTTATCTAATAATCATCTACCCCTTTTCTTTGAAGAGAAATGCAGGTGAGGTTAAACTCAAATACCAAAACCACTGGTAGGAAGTGTTCCACAGAAAAACAAACAGTCAGCAGCAGAGTTGGTGATAAATAAGTCTTAGATCTGAAGAAGCTCGGATACTGAAGGTTTGTTTACAGGTGACAAATGAGAACATTCTGTTTCCCTCCCCAGAAAACAGATGACGTTTGAATCCGGGTGGACATTGTGTTGCACAAATCCCCTCTGCAGAAGAGGGACACTTGAATTGGGATATGCCAGCTCTTTTTCTATATTAAAGCCATCGATTCTGAATTTAATTTAGAATGTTTTCTAGCGCCAGCCTCCAGGGCAGTTTTCGGAGCCTCCTCATCCTCTTTCTCTCCGCACCCCCATCCCAGCCCAGCAGACAGAAAGCTGACAAATCGAAGGCAGACATCTTCAAAACAAACTCGTTGGCTGCTTTGATGCATGGAGGGTCAAGTTACTCCATACTGCCTTCATACCGGTTAAAGTAAACAAACAGAGTTTGTCCCTTTGAAGTTCTCCAAAGGCATCCAGGGGCGAGGGCACTGACTCAGGGTTCCCGTAGAGCTCAGAACGAAACAAGCAAATAGTTTTATAGGAGGAGATAGCCCATTATCTGGGGAGCGCTGCGCCCATCTCTGCTACCCCTTACATCCACCAACACACAGGGATTCTTCTGTAGGTGGGTTGAAGCCAATACAGCTTTGTAAATCTTAAGGTCAAAGCTTGAGCTTACAGTTTGTGCTCTGGAATAGTGGTAGGATTCCTGGTGGGATGACAAAGACCTGCCTTCCATTGGTAGTCAGTGCCATAGAGTGATAGGAAATTAGATGAATCTCTCCCTGTATGCGTGTGCGCACACACACACTATAAGTCCTCACAAGAATAATAAACCAATACAATTCAGAGAAGTGAGGACATTTTGCTGGTCCTCACTTATAAAAAAGGTATTTTAGGTTTAGAATTAGGGTTAGCGGTAAGGTTTAGGGTTAGGGGTAAAATAAGATTATGAATGGGAATCAATTGTTGGTCCCCAAAAAGTCCTCAAATGTATAGTAAGACATAGTTGTGTGTCTGTAGGTGTGTATGGTATGAGAGCTGGTGGAGTGGCAGTGCAATAGGCCATCTACAGTATTGCCTTTCTAGAATTCAAATATTTATTTCTAGAAGTGGGTACTACTCACTTATTAACAGGCAGCTGCCGGACTGGGCCAAGCCTGCAGGTTGGTCACGCACACACGCACACAAACGCAACACAAACACACACGCGGCCTGCTGTTCCTCTGCTTCACTCTCCTTTACGCCTGACAGGGCACCCTTGCTGCAGTCTTGGAAGGACTGTGGTTGGTCAGAAAGTTTCTGTCCTCTGAGTGGGGAAGGTGAGCAGAAGCTGCTGCTCATTAACCATCTCATTAACACACAGACTGTTTAATCACTGCCCAGTGTGGAGTCTACCTTTATAAAGGAAGTAGTCGTGCTGAAGAGGCTGAATGCAGGAGGCATACACTGTTGTTAAACTTCGGCAGACTTCATTTTTTCAACTAAACGAATAAGACTTGTATGTGTGTTCATGGTTTAAATGAGACAGTACTACCCCTGACAGAAGAGAAGCGGCGGCAGGCAGATATTGGATGTGACCAATAAGGACTAAAACTATGCGTTGGATTTAGCCGGGCTGTGACAGCTGGAAACATGCAGCGGCATGGAGAGATAAAACATGCAGAGGGGTAATGAGATGAGAGCATGAACTGACTGGATAAAAGAGATGGCTCTAATTAAAGGGATTACACACGCTTACACTGAGGCATGGGCTCAGAGGAGCCACGCTGCACGCAGATTATCTCACACACACACACACACACACACACACAACTAATGTTCATAGAGCCTCCCTGTCATCTCAGGCCAGAAGTGGAGGAAGAGTTACCCTTGAGCAACTCCCGCTCAAACTGAGCTCAGAATAGTACGGAGGCAGCACACATGGGTATTTCAGCTGTCTTAGCAGTCAGAAAACGTGAAGAATTGAAAGATAGAATGGAGGAGAAACAGAGAGAGATGACATGAATCGCCCTCTGTTCTACGGTACTGTACCTCCAATCTTGGCGTTGTAGGCCACTCCGACTCCACAGATCCCATTGTTGGCCATCGCTGCCACCTCACCTGCACAACGAGTCCCATGCCTGGAGGGAGAAAGAGAGAACGAGAAAATGAGCGAGAGAGAGAGAAAGAGTGAACGAGAGCGAACGAGAGAAAGAAAGAACGAAGAGAGATAGAAAGAACGAACGAGAGAGAACGGGGGGGGGGGGGGTGTGTAAGTCCTCATTTTGATTTACCCATATAAACACAGTGTATATTAGCTACAAATGACATAATGCACACTGCCTGGAGACAATTATCTATGAATTGAGCTCTAGGAGACAGTAAATTAACAGATACAGGAGGTTGTGTAGGAATGCACTCCCTGCGATACTGTGGTCCAAGATGGCCATCGACAAAATACAAACTCATGTAGACAAGTCCTTGGCTCTAGCTGCCTCTCAGCTGTTCCGACTTGGTTGTAGCCCAGAAGAAAACAGTCAGTCAGTCAGTGAGCGTGGGTCATGAAACGGACTGTGTCCTTCCAGCAGGCCTGACCTTGAGTCTGGGGCCGCGGGGCCTGCCGGCAGCAAGGAAAGGCAAAATGAGCTGACATGCTACCATCTTACGGTGGGGGAAACAAATTAGATTTACCATTTCCACAAAAGAGCTTTCATTGGGTTTTCATTCAGCCTCTCATTGGGTCTGTGCCTCTCTGATTTGATCTCTCCCTCTCAGCGCTGCAGGAGATCGGCGGAGAATGTGGCCCACCACATTCCAGTCAGGTTGATTCTGCCGCTCGCTCATCTCCACCGGATGGACACGGACACTAAAAGTCCTCCAAACCACCGGCTCCCAAGCGGATCGCAGGACAATCAGTGGGAGTGGATAATGCCAGGGTTAGGATACACCAGATAAGCAGAGAGCAGCTACACTGCCCAAGAACACAGCCCAGCCAGCAGGCTCCCATTCAAGCAGAGTAAATAAACCAGTACTATGGTGTTCTATCATAGCCCAGGGGAAATACCCCAGTGGGCTGAGAGAGACCGACATCCTCCATTGATAACTTGCATGTGGTCTCAGCGTGTGGCTCTATGAAGCACTGAGACACCATAGCTCTATGAAAGCAGCAGCATATGCAAACTGTTAGCCATACACCTCGATGAGCAATTAAAGAATATGAAAGGGACTTAACTCCTCCAGTACCTGTCTTATAGTGGGACATCTAGTAACTGCCATTTCATTCTGGGGGTCAGCTGTACTCAAACAACCTCTGCAACACTTTAACCTCATTTATCCAGGACTGACTGATGGGCGTTAGGCTAGGCTAATGTATTCCCTTCATTAAACCCACAGGGCGTCGACCAGACCCCGTTAAACAAGAGGATCAGAGAGCGCTGCACTGTGGCAGTAGATCAACCAATCCGCCTGAGATCTCTTTAGACACGGCTATGAGCTGCAGGTCAAAGGTTAATGTCAGAGTTACCCCTGAGTGCTCAATGTCCCACTAACAAGTGTCATGGGACCTGGATTAACTGCAGGACCAGAGGGCCTTTTAACGACTTGCTTTAATGGTGTAAGGTAGAATGTGTAGAGGCAATTCAAAGAAAACTGGGTCATGAAGACCAGATCTGAAGCGAAGAACACATCTAAAAGAATGACGCACACACGCTCTCTCTCTTTCTCTCTCTCTCGTACACACACATACACACGACAAAGGTAAGCGAAAACACCCACATGTAGGCTGGTGGCTAGTACACCGCTAGTGTGAACTGACAATGGAAGATCGGCAATGAACTTAATCTCCACTTTCATACCAGGGCAGGTATGTTAGCCTCTGCCCAGGCAGTGTTTGTAAGTGATCCATCCCTTTGTAGCGGTAGGAAAGCAGGCCAGCGATGCAGCAGATAAGGCGCTGCTCAGATGTCTGAAAGGATGTAGGGCAAGCCCAAGCTTATAACACCAGTCTGTCTTGAGCCCAGTCACATCTGCCTCTGACAAATACATATCCACCTAGATCTATCTGACACGTTCTTCTGGCATGTGATGTTGCTAGGGTAAAATCAAAGGATGCGGAAAATATTCCAATCTGAACATCTTCAGTGCGATCCTTTTGATGCAAAATGTTCTTTCCACGAGACAAGTGCATTTTGATCTATTTGCGCCACTGAAAAGGTGTATGAACATTTCTAAAAAGGTTGAAAATGATCCAGGAGAGACCATTTGGCGTCTCTCGTGTTGCAAAGACATCCCAGGGTCAGGAATCACACACAGATTACTGCACCTGTACATAGCCCACCTATAATTTAGCCCAAACAACTACCTCTTTCCCTACTGTATTTATTTTATTTATTTATTTAGCTCCTTTGCACCCCATTATTTTTATTTCTACTTTGCACATTCTTCCACTGCAAATCTACCATTCCAGTGTTTTACTTGCTATATTGTATTTACTTTGCCACCATGGCCTTTTTTTGCCTTTACCTCCCTTCTCACCTCATTTGCTCACATCGTATATAGACTTGTTTATACTGTATTATTGACTGTATGTTTGTTTTACTCCATATATAACTCTGTGTCGTTGTATGTGTCGAACTGCTTTGCTTTATCTTGGCCAGGTCGCAATTGTAAATGAGAACTTGTTCTCGACTTGCCTACCTGGTTAAATAAAGGTGAAATAAAAATTTAATTAATTAATTAAATTAAATTAAATTAAATGGTGGCGTGTCGACTGGCCAGCAATGCAGGACAGCAGCAGTCCATCTCAGAGCCACAATGTGCTTATCTGACCTCCTCATTCAGAGAATGTGGAGGACATAAATGGTCAAGTCAACAGCCCAGTCAATCACATCCTCCGAGTGAGTGGGCCTTTGCAGACTGTGGGTTGCTGCTCCAATGGAGAGGGATCAAAGCAAACATGCCACGGTCATCCGGTCTGGTCTAGTCTGGGGGTCAAGGATGAAAGTGGGATTTTGGAGGTGCTGGAACCGCTGATGAAATCTCCTGAAGAAATGGTTTGTGAAGTCTTCTGTAATGGAGGAATGTACACAGACAGACTGACCATGTGAAAGCTATAATGCCTTATTGTTGTCAACTTGTTAAATCCACTTAAATTCGTGTAAATTAAGTGGTGGAGACAGGTTAAAGAAAGATTTTTAAGCCATGAGACAATTGAGACATGGATTGTGCATGTGTACCATTCAGAGGGTGAATGGGCAAGACAAAAGATTTTCGTCCCTTTGAATGGATTATGGTAGTAGGTGCCAGACGCACCGGTTTGTGTCAAGGACTGCAGAGCTGCTGGGTTTTTCACGCTCAACAGTTTCCCGTCTGTATCAAGAATGGTCCACCACCCAAAGGACATCTAGCCAACTTGACACTGCTTCCCACAACATGTCAACATGGGCCAGCATTCCTGTGGAAAGCATTCGATACTTTGTAGAGTCCATGCCCCGACGAAATTTCCCCCTTACACTAACTGGTTGTGCCACCTTTAGCTGCAACCAAATGCTTCCTGTAGTTGTTGATTTGTCTCTCATATCGCTGTAGAGGAATTTAGGCACACTCGTGCATGCAGAACTACTTTAACTCAGCGACATTTATGGGTTTTCAAGCATGAACTGCTCGTTTCAACTCCTGTCACATCTCAATTGGGATTAGGTCTGTACTTTGACTAGGCCATTACAAAACTTCACATTTGATTGTATGTTTTGGATGATTGTCTTGACTTAATATTAGGAAAGCGTTCCGTATCTGTAACTCTGAAGGTAAGTGGAACTCTGTTATACTATGTTCCAGGCTTCCAGCCTAATAACCACTGGGGGTTCAACCAGCTGGCCGGAGTCCAGGTCAATTCCAACTCATTTCCTGATCCAATGGAAGCACAAAAACAAACAGAACATAACCAAGATTATCTATGACAATGTACTGTTTACATTTGACATTTTTAATCACTTATCCAGAGTGACTTACAGGAGCAAATAGGGTTAAGTGTCCTGCTCAAGGGCACATTGACAGATGTTTCACCTAGTCGGCTTAGGGATTCGAACCAGCGACCTTTTGGTTACTGGCCCAATGCTCATAACCACTAGGCTACCTGCAGCCAAATTGAATTTCAATTGATTCGATTTCCTGCATTGCCTCAGCCTGGCATTGACATGGGATTGAACCCAACCTTGTGGTGTGGTTTCAGAGGTTGTTACTGAGCAGAGCTCTGCTGTAGGCTATACGAGGGGACTCAGATGAATTGGCCTATCAAAACACACTGAGCTCCACTCTAGCAGAACAAAGTGACGTCTCTCACTCACACAGGGGAGGAGGAGGGCATCTTTCATCATCAAGTCACAGTGAGATAAATTAACATCACAGAGCCTTAATATCCCCCTGACACGTCTCACTGACAGTCTGGACTGATCTGACACACTGGCAGACTCACTTACCATCAGTCACAGACCAGAGGACAAAAACTCTACTTTATATTACTGCTGTAAAGTGTGCAGTTAAACGCCTTCCATAAAACAACCATCAATGATATATAATATAGATGAACTAAATGTACTTGCCTAGGATCAGACACTGACTCATGTGAGTGGGTCAGCCTCCATCTTATATTTCATGAAAGAATACAGTGACACTCAACACAAAGACTCTGAATCGCACCGTGCTGGTATGATAAACTACAGTATGTAGAGAGGAGGTGCATCATCAGTAATAGATTACAGTTATCCCTTCAGTTTTATTCATTGGTTACTGTTCGTAATGAGATCAGCTCTGATCCAATCCCTGGACAATCTGTTACAGGCATGTTGAATAACAATGTTTATTAACCCTCTCGGAGTCTCACACACGCACACGTCTCATATTTGAGGTTAAAAATACAGTGCCTGCGGTTCCAGAATTTCTGTCATTTGCTGTGGCTAAAGATCTCTGCTTATGTGCTGGATTTTTTTTAAAGGTAGCTGCTACCCGCTCGGGCCGCCTTAGTAGCTGCTGCCCGCTCGGGCCTCCTTAGTAGCTGCTGCCCGCTCGGGCCGCCTTAGTAGCTGCTGCCCGCTCGGGCCGCCTTAGTAGCTGCTGCCCGCTCGGGCCGCCTTCGTAGCTGCTGCCCGCTCGGGCCGCCTTCGTAGCTGCTGCTCGCTCGGGCCGCCTTCGTAGCTGCTGCCCGCTCGGGTCGCCTTCGTAGCTGCTGCTCGCTCGGGCCGCCTTCGTAGCTGCTGCCCAGTGCTCTACTGCCGCTTCCAGGACATGTTCCAACTACTGCATTCCTTGCCTCAGTAGGATATTAAGCATAAGAGGGATTTAATGTTCTTTTTATCAATAGGGCAGTTAGGCTACATGCAACCATTTGCATTGTACACAAAATAAATGATCAACATGTTCGTACAAACTTGCAGATTACTTTTTGCGCCAATGCAAAACTCAAGTGGGCAGTTACATGCAGCCATTTAGGCAGCATATCAAACACAAGCAAGACATAGACACACAGTCTAATTAGTGATTTTAATGTTCCTGTTTCGCCATCATTGCCAACATCGGTTAAGCAGGTGGCAGACATGCAGTCAAAGTAGTAGTGTTCTTTTTCAGCAACTCTGGCTTGTGGCTGCAATATGGCAGCAACTACAAAGATTAGCCTACATCATCACACAAAATGCTAATTGTTTTTGCTCCAATGCAATGTGTAGGGACTGCGTCCTGCTTGTGCAACTGTAATAGCCATTACAACAGACAGAAGGTTGTAGCCTTCCTAATGGCCTTGAATGTTCGCCGCAGGGTTTTTATTTCAGCTGTTCAGAACTATGAGGCAGAGGCTATCACCATGGTTCAGAAGAGAGTGAGTGAAAGAGAGAAATGTGAAGGGAGGTGGAGTGTGAGCAGCAGCAACATAGAGAAATGTGAAGGGAGGTGGAGTGTGAGCCGCAGCAACATAGAGAAATGTGAAGGGAGGTGGAGTGTGAGCCGCAGCAACATAGAGAAATGTGAAGGGAGGTGGAGTGTGAGCAGCAGCAACATAGAGAAATGTGAAGGGAGGTGGAGTGTGAGCCGCAGCAACATAGATAAATGTGAAGGGAGGTGGAGTGTGAGCCGCAGCAACATAGAGAAATGTGAAGGGAGGTGGAGTGTGAGCAGCAGCAACATAGAGAAATGTGAAGGGAGGTGGAGTGTGAGCCGCAGCAACATAGAGAAATGTGAAGGGAGGTGGAGTGTGAGCAGCAGCAACATAGAGAAATGTGAAGGGAGGTGGAGTGTGAGCCGCAACAACAGAGAGAAATGTGAAGGGAGGTGGAGTGTGAGCCGCAGCAACAGAGAAATGTGAAGGGAGGTGGAGTGTGAGCCGCAGCAACATAGAGAAATGTGAAGGGAGGTGGAGTGTGAGCAGCAGCAACATAGAGAAATGTGAAGGGAGGTGGAGTGTGAGCAGCAGCAACATAGATAAATGTGAAGGGAGGTGGAGTGTGAGCAGCAGCAACATAGAGAAATGTGAAGGGAGGTGGAGTGTGAGCAGCAGCAACATAGAGAAATGTGAAGGGAGGTGGAGTGTGAGCTGCAGCAACATAGAAAACATGTGTGTGTAAAATCCATAGGTTTTCAAGAGGGGCGGGGACCAAAACACTATTCGCAGCCACAGCATTAATAATATCCTCTGAATCTTTGACTAATTGTGTAACAATGCTCTGCAGTCTCTACACAATGGTGATATTTATCTAGAGGGATAAGAGCAACAAAAAGCCATGTCAATAAGTTGAACACAACAGGCAATATCTGATTACAGACACACATGTCTGGAGAGACTTACACACAGCTACAGCTGGCAGCCAGCCCAAAGCTAACCATTAGATTAGCATTCATTCAAAGAACAGACAGCCCTACTAGCATCACATCACTGTGTGGAGGAAACACATTCTACTCGAAGACTCAAACACGGGCTCAACTGAAAGCAGGCAGGCAGTGTCTAGGCACTACGGTAAACCCATAGGGTAATACCTCACCAAAGTCACTTTGAAACATTAGACTAACTCTGAGTAATTGCTCTACTGTAGTCTGGAACATGGGCACAAATCTTGGATCAGCGCCCCAAATCCTAGGCTAGAACTCAAAACTGACATTGAATTAGTCCAAGTGCTAATTTTACTTTTATGTGATGACGCTGCGTCAATTGTCTTCGTCCTTGCTTTAATTGACAACTGCAGTAGGTCAAATAATCCATCTCCGTCAGACCGCTAGCTGGCCGTTCCTCCTGGCAGAATTTACCATTAGGCACGGATCTAGGATGAGCTTGCCATGCCCAAAACCTCACCCGTAGGGGGAAAACTAAAAAACAAACCTAAGCTCAGTGGGAAGGGGCAACTCCATCCTTCCTTTGTCTGGGCTGCAGCAGAGCAAGAAATGAGGCTGGTCCCTGAGGAGCTGCAAGTCAGCCTGACCAGAACTACTGGAGCAGAGACAAGGCCATCTCCATCGCCAGTCTTAACACCACTGACAAAGCCAGTTTTCAACTGAGCTGGCCAGAAAGTAATAGATAAAGGTAAACTGAGGAACGGATACTGAAGACGGTGTTGGAATGATAAACTCGGAGAGAAACAAGACAAACTTCCCAGAAGTTTGGACCAACTTAACCTAAGGGCATATTAAAATAAAACAGGAAAGCTGATTTCCATGGTAAGGTAAAACAACATTATCATTGTGCTGTGAAAATGCTGATTTTGCTTTCTCCTTAGCTGGAACTCATATTTCATAGCTATCAGTTTCGATAGAACATGGCTCCCATACTGGTGTGGAACTAGAGGGCTGAAACCAAAAGGCAACAGTTTGATGAACTTTCGGGATGATGCAGCCAATTTGGTGCTCACATCCCCATGGCAACCAGCTGCCTCCTGAAAGGTCTTACATTAGCATAATAAATGTTTATACGAGGGGAAAAACCACAGGTGGAACTTCCATGAAGACAATATTTCAAACGGAGCCTGAAAAGGAGACATAATGGAATAAACAAATTAACGACACAAATATTTTTATGTGGGAAAAACTACAGGTGGAACTTTAGAGGTTTCCTACAGATCAGAAACACGGTGCTAACAGCCATTACGTCCTTTCAGGTCATACATAAAGTTAGACCTATTATCGTTGCGTAACATACTGAAATTTTTAATGATGCCAAAAGCAGTGCCCTACATAGGGAATAGGGTTCCATTTGAGCCTGGGCTGTAGTTCGTCTTTGTGTGAGAGCTCTTTCTTCTCTCTCAGATGGCATATTGGGCTATTGATAGCTTGGCAAGGCACTCCTTCCACTCGCTCTGATTTTCCTAACTTGAATTAATTACTGAGAAGAAAATCATTTGTGCTCTCTGAGGCTGGGCCAGTGGCCCCAGCTGATCATTAGGCTCTCTGCTCACTGCCTGCCTGCCGGGCCTCTGCCTCGAGGTAAATCTGGACAACTGCTCCGGCCCCGCTCCTACTTAATCAGCTGACTAATGAGTTGACCTACAGGACAAAAGGTCTCTCAGTGTTTATGGAACAGAGGCAGAGGGGGAATACAAAGCAAACATCTTGTGTAACTAATCTGAGACGCTGTAAAATGAATCAACCTGGGTTGTTCTGTGGAGTGCTCCTGATAAATAGAGCCTTCCTCCCAACACTGATGACCGGGAACATTAGGAAGAGGGATTTAATGTTCCAAAGAAATTATGGGCTGTAATGAATAACAAGCGTTCTCCTCCTCTAACTGATAGCAATATTTGATAAGTCAGAATGCAAATTATAACATCAATTTAACTATTTTACTTGGCCCCTGCAGCCTTGGCACAGACACAAACATGTGTGTACTAGACATTTCAAGCTGTGTGTACACAACCTGACAGTGATACAGCGGAAACTGAAAGCAAATACTACACACAAACACACATGCCTCCTGTTACAAAGCAAGAGCTCTTTCTGTCTTGCACTAACAGACACAGAGAGCTGGCACCCTGGAGGCCTGAGAAAAGGTGGTCAGATGATGATCACAAACACTTACTGCTACCAGCAATATCCCCAATGTTCACCCAATATACAGCTACATTACTGTGTGTGTACAACTACAGTACAGTTAATCTAAGTTTTTTGTCCTTGATGGTATCTTACAGCAAGCCAACTTAATGTAATGCACTATTCAAAGTGGCAAATTCAAATGAGCCAACTCCCTGGCTCTTTTTAATTAAAATATTAATAACATGATATCAGCCATAGTACAGCAGTTACAGCACCGCGTGATAAAATCAACTTCCTCCAGAATGTAAAAAAAATACCTCAAGTCTACTTCCCACTGCTTTACCAAAATACATCAAGTCTACTTCCCACTGCTTTACCAAAATACCTCAAGTCTACTTCCCACTGCTTTACCAAAATACCTCAAGTCTACTTCCCACTGCTTTACCAAAATACCTCAAGTCTACTTCCCACTGCTTTACCAAAATATCTCAAGTCTACTTCCCACTGCTTTACCAAAATACCTCAAGTCTACTTCCCACTGCTTTACCAAAATACCTCAAGTCTACTTCCCACTGCTTTACCAAAATACATCAAGTCC
This sequence comes from Oncorhynchus clarkii lewisi, assembly GCF_045791955.1. NCBI lineage: Eukaryota > Metazoa > Chordata > Actinopteri > Salmoniformes > Salmonidae > Oncorhynchus > Oncorhynchus clarkii. The sequence continues at coordinate 67,621,563 of NC_092152.1, read as the reverse complement.
ACTTCCCACTGCTTTACCAAAATACATCAAGTCTACTTCCCACTGCTTTACCAAAATACCTCAGGTCTACTTCCCACTGCTTTACCAAAATATCTCAAGTCTACTTCCCACTGCTTTTCCAAAATACCTCAAGTCTACTTCCCACTGCTTTACCAAAATACCTCAAGTCTACTTCCCACTGCTTTACCAAAATACATCAAGTCCACTTCCCACTGCTTTACCAAAATACATCAAGTCTACTTCCCACTGCTTTACCAAAATACCTCAGGTCTACTTCCCACTGCTTTACCAAAATACCTCAAGTCTACTTCCCACTGCTTTATCAAAATACCTCAAGTCTACTTCCCACTGCCTTACCAAAATACATCAAGTCTACTTCCCACTGCTTTACCAAAATACATCAAGTCTACTTCCCACTGCTTTACCAAAATACCTCAAGTCTACTTCCCACTGCTTTACCAAAATACCTCAAGTCTACTTCCCACTGCTTTACCAAAATACCTCAAGTCTACTTCCCACTGCTTTACCAAAATACCTCAAGTCTACTTCCACTGCTTTACCAAAATACATCAAGTCTACTTCCCACTGCTTTACCAAAATACCTCAAGTCTACTTCCACTGCTTTACCAAAATACATCAAGTCTACTTCCCACTGCATTACCAAAATACATCAAGTCTACTTCCCACTGCTTTACCAAAATACCTCAAGTCTACTTCCCACTGCTTTACCAAATACCTCAAATAACAGAAAAGCCTTCGTTGGCTAAATCAATAACAAAAGAACCTCAGTTCAAATCTTGTGGAGATTATCACGCGCTATACCTAGCTGTAAAGCCTGCCACTCCCAGCTATGGAAGGGTATCTGGGAAACATTCAATACATAAAAAGAAAACTCCCCCAATTCCAATTTTAGCTCGCAGCAGAGGCCCCTAGAGAGACTGATCCTCCTGTTCTAAGACAGTAAGGCTGCAGACCCACAGGGCCAGATCACATGTTGACTTGAGAAACACGGGGCTGAATGGCCACATTGCTGCAGAGGAGCGTTCCTCATGCAGGGGAAGAAAGGAAGCTTTATGGAGGTGAACAGAACTGGGCTTTCTGCAGAGAACAGACCCTTACACAGCCTTACAGAGCTCCAGCCTGCCCACATGGTGTTTACACACACGCCTACACAAACCCCACGCAGTTACACACACACACACACACACACACACCTCAGTCCTGCCACGGGGAAGCGAGGCAGAGCTGGGTGGCTGCAGATAAGGGCTGGGGTGAGCTAGGCAGGGAGGAGAGGACAAGCCAGAAGGATTCTCAGTCCAAAGGCATTTACTCCACTGCGTGTGTGGGATATGGGAATCAACTGTCTGTTAGCTGTATGTATGCTGGGGGAATCATGATGTGTGTGTGTGTGTGTGGTCAGTGGCAGAGCTCCATTGGCGTTAGCTCTTACTCCGCCGTTTCACTTTCTCTCTTTGACAGCAGGAGGCTCAAGACCTATGGCTATACACACTAGCGTAGGAAGTAATGTACTCTGTCGTTTTACTTGAGGCCATCTCCATCTCTCCTTACACCAGTCTGGCCTCCATGTGGACAGTGCCTGCTCCAGACCATGCAGTCTCAGTTGGAGACCATTTCCACCAGCGTCTAACTATAACCTTTGTCTGTCATCACCAACCATGGTCAGCCTCAAGATAAAAAATGTTTAAAAAAAGGGTATTTGGCTAGCAGCCCGAAACCAGCAGATTACGGAAAATCACAATTTAAAAGTCAGAAAGGGGAAGCACGCAGGGGAGCGAAACGAGGGGAGCAGGCCTTTCCAGAGCCAGAAGATTTGTCGTATTTCGTTAACACTGATGAAATTAAATCGATCAATTTAGGGCAGCAGGGAAGACATCGGGGCAGTAGTAAACAAGTCTTAATGCCATCTGCTCAGGCCACTGCAGTAAAGCTGCTTTCTTCACAAATTCACTTAATCCCAGGAGATTTACTCCACTTAACTAGGCCACAGAAATGCCCTGGTAGCAGCTGGGTGATTTAAGACTCTAAAGCACATGTGCTTGCTCTCGATTGGGGGGAGACCCAAAACCTATTGAGATGTTCTCCGGCCCTCTAAGAGTCTACTACTTCAATCGGTCTCCCGAGTTATTAAAATATCTCAACTGTCACATTCAACATATTCATTGAGTGCATTTCCCTTTCCAGTCAGAGAAGCTCTGCTCTAACAGTAGTGGGTAGCCCAACACCTGACAGACCTGGACCCAAGCCAGAGTGATGGTGACCATAACTCACTCCATTACACCACCACCACTTTTGGCTTTGTCTCGCTCCCTCTCTCAGCTGACTGCATGAGAAAATACAGTATTTTTAAATCAGGACATCACAATGAAACAGCCTATTCATGTAGAGGCGTGACGTTTCCTGTGTCCTACACATCTCTCCTCTCAGAACTGAATCATTATGTGGCATTGGCACACGACGTGACTCGTATTTTTCCATGATAATCATGCATTGATGTCAATGGTAGATTTGAATAAAGAATCAAGTTAGGCACGGGGAGATCAAATTCTGCTGTCATTGAAACAGTGTCTTTTTTAAATCAGTGTCTTACCGGTTGTCGTTGAGTTGTGTGTATCGTGGCTGAGGGTCTGGATCTCCATCGTTCACATCATAGCTGGCGTCTGGGTCCTACAGGCAGACAGGGACAATCAGAATCACTCATCTATGATAAGAGGAGCAAAAGTCTAGGGGTGAATACCAATAGTCCAAAATGGCCTCCTCTCCTCATCAACATGGATCATGGAAAGGACGCCACCTTAAACTATTGAGATGCAGCAGCCCCAGCTTTGAAGCCAGGGGTAAGATGACGGTGATACTCACATAGTTTGATATAAGGTCTGGGTGGTTCTTCTCTATACCATCGTCCAGGATGGACACCACCACTCCCTTCCCAGTGTAGCCCAGCTCCCATGCACCTTTGGCATTCAGGTCACGATGATTAGTATTGTACTGTAGAGTAGAAAACACCAAAACCAGTCAATAGAGTCTAAACACGCAAGCGAGATGACGAAAATGATGAAACTTTGCATTATCAAATTAAGCAATATACCTCAAACCCCTGAGGTGCCTTATTGCTATTATAAACTTGTTACCAACGTAATTAGAGCAGGAAAAAAAAATGTATGTTTTGTCATACCAGTGGTGTACGGTCTGATATATCACGGCTGTTAGCCAATCAGCATTCAGGGCTCGAACCACCAAGTTTATAATTGTTTTTAGACTATGAAATAAAAAATATATACAGCGAATATATACAGCGATCGTCACCAAACAGAAATATATAGATGAGTGTTTTCCGTTCACAACTTGCAGACTTGTTTACGTGCTCCTGTGCGTTTTGTTGCCAAACTTACTTTGCTACCTGGCAACTTTATTGTTTTTACTTTTTCCCCTCACTCAACTTTTTTTTCATTCAACTTTTTCACTCCGGATGTTTTATCTGGACATGGTTCGTCAGGACTTCCAACAGTTGAAGCTAAGTAGTAACATTAACATGATGCCTTCTAATTGCAGTCGCTGTACTCATAATTTACAGGAGAACGATCGCCTTGCGGCGAGGATAGCTGTGCTACAAGCCCAGCTTCAGACGCAAGCGTTAGGCAAGGGTAATTTCAGTGTAGGAAAGGATGAAACAGCGTCTAAGCCACCAGTAAGTACAGATAGTAACGTTACTATAAATCCCCTCACACGGTCCCTGCAGCCGGACAACTTTCTCATGGCTTCTGGAGGGAAATGCTGTAGAAATGCTCAACCGGTGTCGCTCATTCAGCCGACAGAAACTTTCAACCGGTTCTCCCCATTAAGCAGCGAGTCGGAGTCAGAGGTCGAGCCTTCTCTGGTCTCTACTCCTCCTGTTACGGGGTCTGAGACGCCGAAGGCTCCCACCATTAGCTCTGACAAATTGAAAACCCTAGTCATTGGCGACTCCATTACCCGCAGTATTATATTTAAAACGAATCATCCAGTGATCACACACTGTTTACCAGGGGGCAGGTCTACCGACATTAAGGCTAATCTGAAGATGGTGCTGGCTAAAGCTAAAACTGGCGAGTGTAGAGATATTGTTATCCATGTCGGCACCAACAATGTTAGGATGAAAGAGTCAGAGGTCACCAAGCGCAACATAGCTTCAACGTATAAATCAGCTAGAAAGATGTGTCGGCATCGAGTAATTGTCTCTGGCCCCCTCCCAGTTAGGGGGAGTGATGAGCTCTACAGCAGAGTCTCACAACTCAATCGCTGGTTGAAAACTGTTTTCTGCCCCTCCAAATTTGTAGATAATTGGCCTTCCTTCTGGGACTCACCCACAAACAGGACCAAGCCTGGCCTGTTGAGGAGTGACTGACTCCATCCAAGCTGGAGGGGTGCTCTCATCTTATCTACAAAACATAGAGCCCTGTCTAACTCCGCTAGCTCTACAATGAAATAGGGTGCAGGCCAGGCAGCAGGCTGTTAGCCAGCCTGCCAGCTTAGTGGAGTCTGCCACAAGCACAGTCAGTGTAGTCAGCTCAGCTATCCCCATTGAGACCGTGTCTGTGCCTTGACCTAGGTTGGGCAAAACTAAACTAAGACCTCCTCCATTCCTGCCATTATTGAAAGAGATCGTGATACCTCACATCTCAAAATAGGGCTACTTAATGTTAGATCCCTCAATTCAAAGGCAGTTATAGACAATTAATTAATCACTGATCATAATCTCCTATAGGAATTCAGGGAACTCCGTGAGGAACGCTGTATATGGCCCAGGAGGCCTGTAAACAGTAGCAATAAAAAGTGATTGGGTAGGCAGCATAGATTTCATGACTAGAAGCTCAAAAAAGATGAAAACGTTGGGGGTTTTATTGTAAATTTAAATTTGCTATCGTAAATGTTATGGGGATATGGTCACCTTGTAGTCATAGCAGATAATATTCTAATTTTTGGTGACTTCAATATTCACATGGAAAAGTCCACAGACCCACTCCAAAAGGCTTTCGGAGCCATCATCGACTGAGTGGGTTTTGTCCAACATGTCTCTGGACCTACGCACTGCCACAGTCATACTCTGGACCTAGTTTTGTCCCATGGAATAAATGTTGTGGATCTTAATGTTTTTCCTCATAATCCTGGACAACCATTTTATTACTTTTGCAATTGCAACAAATAATCTGCTCAGACCCCAACCAAGGAGCATCAAATGTCATGCTATAAATTCTCAGACAACACAAAGATTTCTTGATGCCCTTCCAGACTCCCTCTGCCTACCCAAGGATGTCAGAGGACAAAAATCAGCCAACCACCTAACGGAGGTACTCAATCTAATATTGTGCAATACCCTAGATGCAGTTGCACCCCTAAAAACATTTGTCATAAGAAACTAGCTCCCTGGTATACAGAAAATACCCAAGCTCTGAAGCAAGCTTCCAGAAAATTGGAACGGAAATGGCACCACAGCCTGGAATGACAGTACCGTGCAGTATTGAAGAGCCCTCACTGCTGCTCAATCATCCTATTTTTCCAACTTAATTGAGGAAAATAAGAACAATCCAAAATGTATTTTTGATACATTTTTGATGCAAAGCTAACTAAAAAGCAACATTCCCCAAGAGTGGATGGCTTTCACAGCAGTAATAAATTCATTAACTTCTTTGAGGAAAAGATCATGATCATTAGAAAGCAAATTACGGACTCCTCTTTAAATCTGAATATTCCTCCAAAGCTCAGTTGTCCTGAGTCTGCACAACTCTGCCAGGAGCTAGGATCAAGGGAGACGCTCAAGTGTTTTAGTACTATATCTCTTGACACTGATGAAAATAATCATGGCCTCTAAACCTTCAAGCTGCATACTGGATCCTATTCCAACTAAACAACTGAAAGAGCTGCTTCCTGTGCTTGGCCCTCCTATGTTGAACATAATAAACGGCTCTCTATCCACCGGATGTGTACCAAACTCACTAAAAGTGGCCGTAATAAAGCCTCTCTTGAAAAAGCCAAACCTCAACGCAGAAAATGTATATTTTTAAACTAATCGGCCTATATCGAATCTTCCATTCCTCGCTAAACTTTTAGAAAAGCTGTTGCGCAGCAACTCACTGCCTTACTGAAGACAAACAATGTATACAAAATGCTTCAGTCTGGTTTTAGACCCCATCATAGCACTGAGACTGCACTTGTGAAGGTGGTAAATGGCCTTTTAATGGTGTCAGACCGAGGCTCTGCATCTGTCCTCGTGCTCCTAGACCTTAGTGCTGTTTTTGATGCCATCAATCACCACATTCTTCTGGAGAGATTGGAAATCCAAATTGGTCTACACGGACAAGTTCTGGCCTGGTTTAGATCTTACCTGTCGGAAAGATATCAATTTGTCTCTGTGAATGGTTTGTCCTCTGACAAATCAACTGTAAATGCCGGTGTTCCTCAAGGTTCCGTTTTAGGACCACTATTGTTTTCACTATATATTTTACCTCTTGGGGATGTCATTCGAAAACATAATGTTAACCTTCACTGCTATGCGCATGACACACAACTGTACATTTCAATGAAACATGGTGAAGCCCCAAAATTGCCCTTGCTCGAAGCCTGTGTTTCAGACATAAGGAAGTGGATGGCTGCAAACGTTCTACTTTTAAATCCGGACAAAACAGAGATGCTTGTTCTAGATCCCAAGAAACAAAAGAGATCTTCTGTTAAATCTGACAATTAATCTTAATGGTTGTACAGTCGTCTCAACTAAAACTGTAACGTGAAGGACCATGGCGTTACTCTGGACCCTGATCTCTTTTGATGAACATATCAAGACTGTTTCAAGAACAGCTTTTTTCCATCTACGTAACATTGCGAAAATCAGAAACTTTCTGTCCAAAAATTATGCAGAAAAATAAAACCATGCTTTTGTTACTACTAGGTTAGAATACTGCAATGCTCTACTTTCCGGCTACCCGGATAAAGCACTAAATTAACTTCAGTTAGTGCTAAATACGTCTGCTAGAATCCTGGCTAGAACCAAACAATTTGATCATATTACTCCAGTGCTAGCCTCCCTACACTGTTAAGGCAAGGGCTGATTTCAAGGTTTTACTGCTAACCTACAAAGCATTACATGGGCTTGCTCCTACCCATATTTCCAATTTGGTCCTGCCGTACATACCTACACGTACGCTACGGTCACAAGATGCAGGACTCCTAATTGTCCCCAGAATTTCTAAGCAAGCAGCTGGAAGCAGGGCTTTCTCCTGTAGAGCTCCATTTTTATGGAATGGTCTGCCTACCCATGTGAGAGACGCAGACTCAGTCTCACCCTTTAAGTCTTTACTGAAGACTCATCTCTTCAGTAGGTCATATGATTGAGTGTAGTCTGGCCCAGGAGTGTAAAGGTAACGGAAAGGCTCTGTAGCAACGAACCGCCGTTGCTGTCTCTGCCTGGCTGGTTCCCCTCTCTCCACTGGGATTCTGTGCCTCACTGACATGGTCTTCCTGTCTGGGTTGGCGCCCCCCCTTGGGTTGTGCCATGGCGGAGATCTTTTTGGGCTATACTCGGCCTTGTCTCAGGATGATAAATTGGTGGTTGAAGATAACCCTCTAGTGATGTGGGGGCTGTGCTTTGGCAAAGTGGGTGGGGTTATATCCTGTCGGTTTGGCCCTGTCCGGGGGTATCATCGGATGGGGCCACAGTGTCTCCTGACCCCTCCTGTCTCAGCCTCCAGCATTTGTGCTGCAGTAGTTTGTGTGGGGGGCTAGGGTCAGTCTGTTATATCTGGAGTATTTCGCCGGTGTCCTGTGTGAATTTAAGTCTCTCTCTCTCTCTCTCTCTCTCTCTCGACATGAGCCCTAGGACCATGCCTCAGGACTACCTGGCATGATGACTCCTTGCTGTCCCCAGTCCACCTGGCCGTGCTGCTGCTCCAGTTTCAACTGATCTGCCTGCGGCTATGGAACCCGGACGTGCTACCTGTCCCCAGGCCTGATGTTTTCAACTCTCTAGAGACAGCAGGAGTGGTAGAGATACTCTCAATGATCGGCTATGAAAAGCCAACTGACATTTACTCCTGAGATGCTGACTTGTTGCACCCTCAACAACTACTGTGATTATTATTATTATTTGACCATGCTGGTCATTTATGAACATTTGAACATCGTGGCCATGTTCTGTTATAATCTCCACCCGGCACAGTCAGAAGAGGACTGGCCACCCCTCATAGCCTGGTTCCTCTCTAGGTTTCTTCCTAGGTTTTGGCCTTTCTAGGGAGTTTTTCCCAGCCACCGTGCTTCTACACCTGCATTGCTTGCTGTTTGGTGTTTTAGACTGGGTTTCTGTACAGCACTTTGAGATATCAGCTGATGTAAGATTTGTTTGGGTGATGTGGCCCATGAGAAATGTGTCAGGCTGCATTAGACATCAATCATAACAGAAAATGGCCAAATCCCCATGGGAGGCAGACTGCATCCTGTGGCACCAGATAGGCTTACAACCTCCTGTGGCGCTAGGCAGACAAAAGACATAGACAGATAGGTAGGCAGACTCGTCACTCAGCATGTAGCATCAGTCCCAGACCAGACAGACCAGACTCAGCATACATCTCTCAGAGCCACCCCCTGAGTGTCTGTTCGTGGACAACCAGCTAGCAGGGTAATGGTACAGAGAGACTTCTACACAGGCCTTTTGGTATTCTCTCCTTATCATACTTGACCTTTGGTCAAACACCATGTTTGATGCCTTGCCGTTCTCACACAGCCATTTCTCTAGAATGCTGCCGCAATTTAATGTAATTTGTCTGAAAAGTGCCCTCCTACTATTTTCCTCTCATCCAAACCCTTCAGTGTCAGATACCAAGGCCTTTAGTGTCAGATAACCATGGCCAATGCTTTGATCTGTGTAGATTCATCTCACTCAGAAAATCCTGCTCAAATCTGACTCAAAAGTGGAAATTACCATGAAAATTATCCAGGTTCTTGTAATGGTCTTGGACATTGGCATTTGTCTTTTTCCTATACCTAAATTGACCATTCTTACTGCATTAAATATTGGCACATGAACAAATTTTCCTGCCTTTGAAATCTCACAGTGTGCTTTGAGATTTTTACATCATTTATCCAGTGATATGAGCTGCTGTCATACATATAAATAAGCAGAGGACGTAGCAGCAGAGTCTATCCATGTCCTTATCATAGAGACAGTGTAAACTGACTACACAGATACTATCTGCCACCGAGAACCACCTGGGCTGAGACTCTCAGACTAGGCTCTCAGACTAGGCTCTCAGACTAGGCTCTCAGACAGCAGCACCCCATCTAGAACACTGTTTTGCCTGACTGCACCCTTGTTACATGCACACTACACCCTTAAAACACCACAACATTATTACACCTTTGCTACAGCTACATCCTCCCACTAAACCTAAATACTGCATACTCTCTACTCCTCGTACCTCACTCCACAGTAGCCTTACTAAACCCACTCTACGCACACTGACAGCAAGCAAATCAAATCAAATTTTATTTGTCACATACACATGGTTAGCAGATGTTAATGCGAGTGTAGCGAAATGCTTGTGCTTCTAGTTCCGACAATGCAGTAATAACCAACAAGTAATCTAACTAACAATTCCAAAACTACTGTCTGATACACAGTGTAAGGGGATAAAGAATATGTACATAAGGATATATGAATGAGTGATGGTACAGAGCAGCATAGGCAAGATACAGTAGATGATATCGAGTACAGTATATACATATGAGATGAGTATGTAAACAAAGTGGCATAGTTAAAGTGGCTAGTGATACATGTATTACATAAGGATGCAGTCGATGATATAGAGTACAGTATATACATATACATATGAGATTAATAATGTAGGGTATGTAACATTATATTAGGTAGCATTGTTTAAAGTGGCTAGTGATATATTTACATCATTTCCTATCAATTCCCATTATTAAAGTGGCTGGAGTGAGTCAGTGTCATTGTCAGTGTGTTGGCAGCAGCCACTCAATGTTAGTGGTGGCTGTTTAACAGTCTGATGGCCTTGAGATAGAAGCTGTTTTTCAGTCTCTCGGTCCCAGCTTTGATGCACCTGTACTGACCTCGCCTTCTGGATGATAGCGGGGTGAACAGGCAGTGGCTCGGGTGGTTGATGTCCTTGATGATCTTTATGGCCTTCCTGTGACATCGGGTGGTGTAGGTGTCCTGGAGGGCAGGTAGTTTGCCCCCGTGATGCGTTGTGCAGACCTCACTACCCTCTGGAGAGCCTTACGGTTGAGGGCGGAGCAGTTGCCATACCAGGCGGTGATACAGCCCGACAGGATGCTCTCGATTGTGCATCTGTAGAAGTTTGTGAGTGCTTTTGGTGACAAGCCGAATTTCTTCAGCCTCCTGAGGTTGAAGAGGCGCTGCTGCGCCTTCTTCACGATGCTGTCTGTGTGAGTGGACCAATTCAGTTTGTCTGTGATGTGTATGCCGAGGAACTTAAAACTTGCTACCCTTGGGCCTCCCGGGTGGCGCAGTGGTTAAGGGCGCTGTACTGCAGCGCCAGCTGTGCCATCAGAGTCCTGGGTTCGCGCCCAGGCTCTGTCCGGGTTAGGGAGGGCTTGGTCGGTAGGGGTGTCCTTGTCTCATCGCGCACCAGCGACTCCTGTGGCGGGCTGGGCGCAGTGTACGCTAGCCAAGGTGGCCAGGTGCACGGTGTTTCCTCCGGCGCATTGGTGCGGCTGGCTTCCGGGTTGGATGTGCGCTGTGTTAAAGAAGCAGCGGCTTGGTTGGTTGTGTATCGGAGGACGCATGACTTTCAACCTTCGTCTCTCCCGAGCCCGTACGGGAGTTGTAGCGATGAGACAAGATAGTAGCTACTACAACAATTGGATACTACGAAATTGGGGAGAAAAAGGGGTAAAAAAATTTTTTTTTAAATAAAAATTTTAAAAAAAAAACTTGCTACCCTCTCCACTACTGTTCCATCGATGTGGATCGGCGGGTGTTCCCTCTGCTGTTTCCTGAAGTCCACAATCATCTCCTTAGTTTTGTTGACGTTGAGTGTGAGGTTATTTTCCTGACACCACACTCCGAGGGCCCTCACCTCGCCGTCTCGTCGTTGTTGGTAATCAAGCCTACCACTGTTGTGTCGTCCGCAAACTTGATGATTGAGTTGGAGGCGTGCGTGGCCACGCAGTCGTGGGTAAACAGAGAGTACAGGAGAGGGCTCAGAACGCACCCTTGTGGGGCCCCAGTGTTGAGGATCAGCGGGGAGGAGATGTTGTTGCCTACCCTCACCACCTGGGGGCGGCCCGACCCAGGGTCTCGAGCTTGATGACGAGCTTGGAGGGTACTATGGTGTTGAATGCCGAGCTGTAGTCGATGAACAGCATTCTCACATAGGTATTCCTCTTGTCCAGATGGGTTAGGGCAGTGTGCAGTGTGGTTGAGATTGCATCGTCTGTGGACCTATTTGGGCGGTAAGCAAATTGGAGTGGGTCTAGGGTGTCAGGTAGGGTGGAGGTGATATGGTCCTTGACTAGTCTTTCAAAGCACTTCATGATGACGGATGTGAGTGCTACGGGGCGGTAGTCGTTTAGCTCAGTTACCTTAGCTTTCTTGGGAACAGGAACAATGGTGGCCCTCTTGAAGCATGTGGGAACAGCAGACTGGTATAGGGATTGATTGAATATGTCCGTAAACACACCGGCCAGCTGGTCTGCGCATGCTCTGAGGGCGCGGCTGGGGATGCCGTCTGGGCCTGCAGCCTTGCGAGGGTTAACACGTTTAAATGTTTTACTCACCTCGGCTGCAGTGAAGGAGAGACCGCATGTTTTCGTTGCAGGCCGTGTCAGTGGCACTGTATTGTCCTCAAAGCGGGCAAAAAAGTTATTTAGTCTGCCTGGGAGCAAGACATCCTGGTCCGTGACTGGGCTGGATTTCTTCCTGTAGTCCGTGATTGACTGTAGACCCTGCCACATGCCTCTTGTGTCTGAGCCGTTTAATTGAGATTCTACTTTGTCTCTGTACTGACGCTTAGCTTGTTTGATAGCCTTGCGGAGGGAATAGC